>NW_021703780.1:32428989-32461158 GCF_005190385.1 Monodon monoceros
ATGGTTTTTATTCTTCAATTTGTTAATATGGAATATCACATTGATTGATTTGCATATATTGAAGAATCCTCGCATCCCTGGGATAAATCCCACTTGATCATGGTGTATGATCCTTTTAATGTGTTGTTGGATTCTGTTTGCTAGTATTTTGTTGAGGATTTTTGCATCTATATTCATCAGTGATATTGGTCTGTAATTTTCTTTTTTTGTAGTATATTTGTCTGGTTTTGGTATCAGGGTGATGGTGGCCTCATAGAATGAGTTTGGGAGTGTTCCTTCCTCTGCAATTTTTGGGAAGAGTTTGAGAAGGATGGGTGTTAGCTCTTCTATAAATGTTTGATAGAATTCACCTGTGAAGTCATCTGGTCCTGGACTTTGCTTGTTGGAAGATTTTTCATCACAGTTTCAATTTCATTACTCGTGATTGGTCTGTTCATATTTTCTATTTCTTCCTGGTTCAGTCCTGGAAGGTTATACCTTTCTAAGAATTTGTCCATTTCTTCCAGGTTGTCTGTTTTATTGGCATAGAGTTGCTTGTGGTAGTCTCTTAGGATGCTTTGTATTTCTACGTTGTCTGTTGTAACTTCTCAGTTTTCATTTCTAATTGTATTGATTTGAGTCCTCTCCCTCTTTTTCTTGATGAGTCTGCCTAATGGTTTATCAATTTTGTTTATCTTCCCAAAGAACCAGCTTTTAGTTTTATTGATCTTTGCTATTGTCTTCTTTGTTTCTATTTCATTTATTTCTGCTCTGATCTTTATGATTTCTTTCCTTCTACTAACTTTGGGTTTTGTTTGTTCTTCTTTAGATTGTTTAGGTGTAAGGTTAGATTTGAGATTTTTCTTGTTTCTTGAGGTAGGCTTGTATAGCTATAAACTTCCCTCTTAGAACTGCTTTTGCTGCATCCCATAGGTTTTGGATCATTGTGTTTTCATTGTCATTTGTCTCTAAGTATTTTTTTGATTTCCTCTTTGATTTCTTCAGTGATCTCTTGGTTATTTAGCAACGTATTGTTTGGCCTCCATGTGTTTGTGTTTTTTACGTTTTTTCCCCTGTAATTCATTTCTAATCTCATAGTGTTGTGCTCAGAAAAGATGCTTGATATGATTTCAATTTTCTTAAATTTACTGAGGCTTGATTTGGGACCCAAGATGTGATCTATCCTGAAGAATGTTCCGTGCGCACTTGAGAAGAAAGTATAATCTGCTGTTTTTGGATGGAATGTCCTATAAATATCAATAAAATCTAACTGGTCTATTGTGTCATTTAAAGCTTGTGTTTCCTTATTAATTTTCTGTCTGGATGATCTGTCCATTGGTGTAAGTGAGGTATTAAATTCCCCCGCTATTATTGTGTTACTGTCAATTTCCTCTTTTTAGTTGTTAGCAGTTGCCTTATGTATTGAGGTGCTCCTATGTTGGGTGCGTATATATTTATAATTGTTATATCTTCTTCTTGGATTGATCCCTTGATCATTACGTAGTGTCCTTCCTTGTCTCTTGTGACATTCTTTATTTTAAAGTCTATTTTCTCTGATATAAGCATTGCTACTCCAGCTTTCTTTTGATTTCCCTTTGCATGGAATATCTTTTTCCATCCCCTCACTTTCAGTCTGTATGTGTCCCTAGGTCTGAAGTGGGTCTCTTGTAGACAGCATATATACGGGTCTTGTTTTTGTATCCATTCAGAGAGCCTGTGTCTTTTGGTTGGAGCATTTAATCTATTCAGGTTTAAGGTAATTATTGATATGTATGTTCCTATGACCATTTTCTTAATTGTTATGGGTTTGTTTTTGTAAGTCCTTTTCTTCTCTTGTGTTTCCCACTTAGAGAAGTTACTTTAGCATTTGTTGTAGAGCTGGTTTGGTGGTGCTGAATTCTCTCAGCTTTTGCTTGTCTGTAAAGCTTTTAATTTCTCCATCAAATCTGAATGAGATCCTTGCCAGGTAGAGTAATCTTGGTTGTAAGTTCTTCCCTTTCATCACTTTAAATATATCGTGCCATTCCCTTCTGGCTTGTAGAGTTTCTGCGGAGAAATCAGCTGTTAACCTTATGGGAGTTCCCTTGTACGTTATTTGTCATTTTTACCTTGTTGCTTTGAATAACTTTTCTTTCTCTTTAATTTTTGTCAGTTTGATTACTATGTGTCTTGGCATGTTTCTCCTTGGGTTTATTCTGCCTGGGACTCTCTGCGCTTCCTGGACTTGGGTGGCTATTTGCTTTCCCATGTTAGGGAAGTCTTCGACTATAATCTCTTCAAATATTTTCTTGGGTCCTTTCTCTCTCTCTTCTCCTTCTGGGACCCCTATAATGTGAATGTTGTTGTGTTTAATGTTGTCCCAGAGGTCTCTTAGGCTGTCTTCATTTCTTTTAATTCTTTTTTTCTTTATTCTGTTCTGTGGCAGTGAATTCCACCACTCTGTCTTCCACGTCACCTATCCGTTCTTCTGCCTCAGTTATTCTGCTATTGATTCCTTCTAGTGTATTTTTCATTTCAGTTATTGTATTATTCATCTCTGTTTGCTTGTTCTTTAATTCTTCTAGGTGTTTGTTCTTTAATTCTTCTAGGTCTCTGTTAAACATTTATTGCATCTTCTCGATCTTTGCTCCATTCTTTTGAGGTCCTGCATCATCTTCACTGTCATTATTCTGAATTCTTTTTCTGGAAGGTTGCCTATCTCCACTTCAGTTAGTTGTTTTTCTGGGGTTTTATATTTTTCCTTTATCTGGTACATAGTCCTCTGCCTTTTCATTTTGCCTATCTTTCTGTGAATGTGGTTTTCATTCCACAGGCTGCAGAACTGTCTGTCTCATTATTTTTAATGGCTGTGTAATATTCCAGTGTGGATGAATCATGATTTATGCTCCCAAGTGCTGGGTGGAGGCAGAATATATACATGTGTTTGTAAATATTCAGACCCTGAAATGAGGCACAAATAACCAGCAACACCAGCTGCTTCTGTGAGGGAATCTGGGTGGCTGGAAACACAGAGGAAGGTATACACTTCACTTATATGTCCTTTTGTACCTCTTGAATGTTATGCCACATGCATGAAAGGCCTATTTTAAGAAATAAATACAATTAATATGGGAATTTCCTGGCAGTCCAGTGGTTAGGATTCTGGGTTTTCACTGCCTGGGGCCCGGGGTTTGATTCCTGGTTGGAGAACTAAGGTCCTGCAAGCCACACGGTGCCCCCCACACCAAATACAATTAATAAAACAAAGAGGATGCGGGAGACCCATGAAACACAAGAATCTCAAGTCAGTCTCACTCTAGGTAAGCATACCAGAGATCAAATACCTGGAAAATTTTCAAGCAGCCTAGTGGCCTCAAGAATAATCTACATCAGCTATCTGTAAGAAATATCTTCCAGACAGTCTGATTTTCATTAAGATCACAGAAAGATTTTAAAGACCTCTAAGACAGAGATAAAAAGGAAGACGACAGGCTATTTAAAATTTTTTTCATACAGTGGGAACAGTCTGAGCTCTCATATCAAGAAATGTATTGGTTTCAAGAACAGCTATTTCAGGAAAGCTAGCTAAGCAAATCAATTCTACTGATTTAAGATATTATAACCTAGCAGCAGTAGAAGAAAACTTTTAAAGTCATACACAGGATTTCAAATACTTCACAAAATGAAATTTGGTATGTGACTGCTATAACAAATGATTCTCTTCTCTTCCTTATATGCCTCTCTGTTCTTTTTCTTCTTCCAAAAACATTACATAGTGAAAATGACTAGGAACCTAAAACTTTAAAAGATCACCAAGAGGGACTTCCCTGGTGGTCCAGTGGGTAAGACTCCACGCTCCCAATACACAGGGCCCGGGTTCAATCCCTGGTCGGGGAACACAGGCATGCCGCAATTAAGAGTCCGCATGCTGCAACTAAAGATCCCACATGCCGCAGTGAAGATCCCACGTACTGCAACTAAGACCCGGCACAGCCAAATAAATAAATATTTTAAAAAAATAATAAATAAATAAATAAATAAAAGATCACCAAGAGTCAATATAATAGGCTATCTTACCAACATACAAAAAATTACTGAAATTTGCTTTATTTGCACTAATTTGGTATAGCATCAGTATATGCCATAATTTCCCAATCATTTACAAACAAATTTACCTTTAAAAGGTGCTGAGGCTAGCAGAGGGATCATTGGGAAACTTCATTTAAGCAATCATGAGCTGTGGAATGGTTGCAGTGTTCTCATGTGATCTGTGCCTGAGCTATTCAAGGTATAATGAGCTGTAGTCACTTTTATTTTTACCCACATATTTACCAGTTCCAGTGCTGTTCATTCCTTTGAGTAAATCCAATTTTCATCTGGTATCATTTTCTCCCTTCTGAAGGATTTCTTTTTTTAAAATAATTAATTAATTAATTAATTTTTGGCTGGGTTGGGACTTCGTTGCTGTGTGCGGGCTTTCTCTAGTTGTGGCAAGCGGGAGTTACCCTTCGTTGTGGTGCGTGGGCTTCTCACTGCGGTAGCTTCTCTTTGCTGCAGAGCACGGGCTCTAGGCATGAGGGCTTCAGTAGTTGTAGCACGCAGGCTCAGTAGTTGTGGCTTGCGGGCTCTAGAACACAGGCTCAGTAGTTGTGGTGCATGGGTTTAGCTGCTCTGCGGCATGTGGGATCTTCCCAGACCAGGGCTCAAACCCTTGTCCCCTGCATTGGCAGGCAGATTCTTAACCACTGTACCATGAGGGAAGCCCCTGGAGGATTTCTTTTAATATTTTTGTAGTACAGATCTGGTGATGAATTCTTTCAGTTTTCATATGTCTTTTAAAAAAGTGTTTATTCTGCCTTCATTTTTGAAATGTATTTCATGGGACATATAGTTCTAGACTGAGTTTTTTTCTTCTCTTTTGGATCTTTAAAGATATTGCTACACTGTTTCTTGCTTGCACTGTTTCCAAATAGAATTCTGCTGTCATTCTTACTTTTGTCCTTTTGTACATGATAGGTCTCCCCTCCCCACCCCACTCCCACTCCAATGCTTTAAACTTTTTCTCTTTATCACTGGTTTTAAGCAATCTGATTCTGATATGCCTTGGCATCATTTTCTTCATGCTTCTTGTGCTTGGGGTTCATTAAACTTCTAGGATCTGTAGGTTTATAGTTTTCCTCCAATTTAGAACAATTTCAGCCATTCCTTCATATATTTTGTGTCCCTACCCCTCCTTCAGGGACTCCAATTACCTACGATTATGCTGCTTGAAGTGGTTCCACAGCTCACTGGTGCTCTTTTAAAAAAATTTTTTTAAGTGTCCTTTTATCTCTCTGGCTTTTATTTAGGATAGTTTCTATTGCTATGTCTTCAAGCACACTAATTTTTTCTTCTGCAGTGTCTAATCTGCTTGTTAATTGCATCCAATGTATTTTTTATTTTCAAACATTGTAGTTTTCATCTCTAGAAGTTGGGTTTTTTAAATATCTTCCATTTCTTTATTTAATATGTTCAATCTTTCCTCTACCTTCTTGAAATTATGCAGAATAGTGACAGCTTTTTAATGTCCTTCTCTACTAATTCTATCATTTATATCATTTCTGGGTCTTTTTCTACTGATTGATTTTTGTCCTCCTCATAGTGGGTGGTATTCTTCTCCTTCTTTGTATGCCTGGTACTTTTTTTATTGGATTCCAGACATTGCTAATTTTACATTATTGAGTACTGGATATTTTTGTATTCCTATAGATATTTTTGAACTTTGTCTAGGACACAATTAAGTTACATGTAAATGGTTTGATTCTCTTGAGGTCTGCTTTTAAGCTTTGTCAGTCTTTAGTCTAGGGCTAATTTTGCCCTATAGTGAGGTAATACCCTTCTGAGTACTTCACTTGATGTCCCATGAATTACAAGGATTTTTGCAGTCTTGCAGGTGGGAACACAAACTCTTCTCTGCCCTGTGTGAGCTCCAAGTGTTATTCCCTATAATGCTTTTGGTTGATTCTTTCCCATGACTTGGGTAGTTTCCCCACACACATGTACCGATCAGGTTACCAGCTGAAGACTCAAGGGAGACTCTCTGCAGCTCTCCAGGGTTTTATCTGCATGTAGCTCTCTCCTCTGGTGCTCTGCCCAATGAGTTTTAGCCACTTTTACCCCCCAGCTGCATCAGCTCAACTCAGGAAGATTACTAGACTCCATCTGGGTTCCCCTTCCCTGCGCTATGGCCTGAAAACTCCCCAGACAGAAGCTGGGGCAGTTACAGGGCTTACCTTATCTGTTTTCTATTTCTCATGAATCCCTGTCCTGTGCTGCCTGATACTCAATGTCTAAAAACCATTGTTTAATATATTTTATCTAATTTTTAACTGTTTTATGCAGGAAGGTCAATCCAATCCCTGTCATTGCATCTTGGTCCTATAGCGATTTTTAAGGTTTTGGAAGAAATCACTTTAGGAGGTAAGAACAGCTTATATGAGTTCATTAGCATGAATTATAGAATCAGAGCATCCTCAAAGGAGGAAAGGAGAAAGGGAGGACAGTAAATTGTAGTTTTATCCCCTGCCTCCTTCTGTTTTCTACCCTGAAGAATAGCTTAGGGAATGGGGAAAGCCGCTTCATTAATTACTACCTTTAATGAACTTGTTCAGTGGTTGAAAAGAATAAGCATTTAACCAACATTTAGCACCCACTGTGTGCCAGGTCCTCTGTTAAGGACTGGGAATATCAAATGAGTATGACATAAAATGCAATAATAAATGTAAATACCCTTAACATTTTTGTAGGACTGTAAAGCAAGGCCAAGAAGTAAATTATTATGTTTAAGCAAACAATATTCTGATAAGTGTCATGATCAGAAAGTTACACCATAAAACAGTCACTTACCCAGGGCAAGTAACTGTTTACGTCACCTAAGATATAAAGCATTTTCATCTTATTCCTTTTACTATATCGTCATTGTTATGGACTGTTAAATTTTATTTTTATTATTTTTTGGGTGCACCGTGCAGCACACGGAATCTTAGTTCACCAACCAGGGATCAAACTTGTGCCCCCTGCAGTGCAAGCACAGAGTCTTAACCACTGGACCACCAGGAAAGCCCCTGGACTGTTAAATTTTGTAATTACAAGGGTGTGTCAAACTTCCTGGCACAGTTCCTGATTGTAAGGAACTCCCTTTCTTTGGGGAGAGAGATGCAACAATTCATCACAACGCAAGGTAAGAAGTGCTAGAGCTTTTGGCGAGGGTTCCCAAGCTTTTTCAGGTGAAGTCACTGGTCATTTTTTTTGTGAAATAATATGACATTTTACTAGGAGGAAACACTAGTATATTTTCACAATTATGCCCATTTGTAATAAAAAGAAGCTGTCAAACTCAACAAGATGGGCCCTGAGTTTTTCCTTTGTTATTCAACCAAGACCTTCATTCTTTTTGTAACTAGCTAGGGCATACTAACAGCAAGGAAGAAAGGTGGAAAAAACTAAGAACATTATTAGGAGAAAAACTTAGGAATCAAAAAAAAAAAAAAATTCCAGGCCTTAAAGCTGCTTTAATTCCAACTTGGAACGAGGTGGAATAGAAACAAACCTAATATATTAAGCAATCCAGCTGGCTAAACAATGCACTATAACATGGGGGGAAAGAGTGACCAACCTTGGGGGGTCAGGGAGAAGTCTGGCCAGGCTTTACAGGGGCTGGGGACATGTACAGGTCGGGGCGGGTGGGACACGGAATTTGGAAAGGACTTGTTCTGGATACTGACATTGACTAGGCTTGTGATTACTGACAAATTCCAATCTCTCAGGGCCTGTTTTCTCATCTTTAAATGAAATTAATAGCCACATCAGTGATTTAAAAACTTTGATCCCTGGGGACCTAGGATTCTCCGAGGGGTCCAGGAGCTGTCTTGGAGGCCTAAAGGTTGGTGGCAGAGGCACTGTAATGCTCCACTTCTCCCCTTTAACTCAGTGATAGAACTCTTAACTGGGAGAAAAAAGTTTGAAAATCATTTAACTTATCCAACTCCAGAACTCAGTGATTTGTTGTGTGCTGTAAAGGAATGACCTTTAATGGTGGTCAAACTGAAAATGGAAACACAAGGATCCATAGAAAGCAAGACATTCATGATTATTTTAGCAAGCAAGAGAATAGTGATAAATATATCAAACTTCTTTAAGATAAATTCCAACATAGTGATAACGATCCTAAGTTTAGTGACTATAGAACCATTAATCATACACAGATTGGTGTTTCTCAAACTGGGATCTGCAGAAGTAATCTTGGGTGGTCTGAGTTCTCAAGTTGGAGAAACACCAACAGATTTTAAAACCAGCCAGAAATACACATGCTGAAAATTTTCAGGGCTGATAAAATTTCTGCTTAACATGTTTACTAAAAGCCTCTCAAAATCTTGAGATCTAATGGGAATCTACTGACAGAAGACCTGTGTATGCATTGTCTGACTGATGCAAAGATGGTCCTGGGGAAAACATTTCCAGGTCTCTCTTTATCCTCCTTTAATCTCAACTGCCAATGCTGTGCCAGGCTGGGTAGAGTAGGTCTTAACAAAGGATGGCATCAAAAGAGACCGTGGGTTGGGTCTCAAAAGTCTTTGAGGTGGTTCAAGAGATACCAAACTCTGGAAGTAACAAAGCCCTACAGCATGGGAGAATGCTCTTAACTGCCTACTCTCTCCCACTGCACAGCTAGTGGTGGTAAAGAACTCTGGGTATTAAGTTATGGCTCAAGTATAGTGGACTAAAAGACTGACTTCAAATCTAAATGTTACTAACAGACTACCTTCTAGAAGCTTACAGTAAAAAACATATTACAGTGCTACCATCAAAAGTAGGAATCTTGTCATATTCATCTTCATATCCCCAGCAAATAGCACATAAACAGGTATAATAAATACTTAATAAATATCCAGGGTTTAGATGTAGGGCAGCTGTGGAGAAAGAGCCACCTGAGTGCTGGGCGAGAGCCTTCCAGGGTTCTTTGGGGCTAGAGGAATCTTGAAACCATGGATCACCTATATATGTTTTGAGACATGCTTTAGATGTTTTTTTCTGGAAGCCCTGCAACTACCGTAAAAATTGAATGTATTGTTGAAAAGACATATGGCCAATGGTGGCAGAGTCTACATAGAACCATGCTTCGTGGTGTTCCAGGAAAAACCTTTCAGCTTGTTGGTTTTATTATTCAGTCTGGCTGTATAACTCATTGTGTTTTTGAATACTTTGGTGGTGTTGTCATGTGTTCTGAACCATCAATAGAGCTTAAAATTCAAAATTCAGATATTGTCTTTGCAGAAAATTTTAGTCGACATTTTTATGGTATCCAAAGAGGTGACACTGTGATTGCAAAAAGCCCAAGTGATCCAAAATCAAATATTTGTAAAAGAGTAATTGGTTTGGAAGGAGACAGAATTCTTATCAATAGTCCATCAGGTTTATTTAAAAGCACAGTTATGTGCCAACGGGTCATGTTTGGTTAGAAGGTGATAATCTATAGAATTCTACAGATTCCAGGTACTGTGGACCTGTTCCATATGGACTAATAAGAGGATGTATCTTCGTTAAGATTTGGACTCAATGATTTTGGATTTCTACATGACAGCCCTAATGGCCACAGATTTTCTGATTGGCAAGCATTTATTCTTTTGATTTGACTACTGTCTTCTGTTCAAGTGAATTTATTATTGTCACTAAAACCATGTACTTGCTAATAAACTATTTGCTATTCAAAATAAATAAATAAACAAATAAATAAATGTAGGGCAGCTGCATTTTATGCAAATATTGTGTTCCCAAAGGCCTTGCCTTAAAAACTCACATCATTCTAGTTTAATCCTGAAAAAGAAATTTATAATTTCCCAAAGTCCATCAGCATTGAAAATTTGCTATTACATTCTGTTAAAATTTTTTTTAAGGGTTTCCCTGGTGGCGCAGTGGTTGAGAGTCCACCTGCCTATGCAGGGGACGCGGGTTCGTGCCTCTGTCCGGGAGGATCCCACATGCCGCGGAGCGGCTGGGCCCGTGAGCCATGGCTGCTGAGCCTGCGCATCCGGAGCCTGTGCTCCGCAACGGGAGAGGCCACAGCAGTGAGAGGCCCGCGTACCACAAAAAAAAAAAAAATTTTAAGGTGTAACAATGAAACTTGGGTTACATTTTTTAAAATAACTCATATCTTTTAGAGATCCCATACTGAAATAGGTATGAATGAAGTAATACGATGTCTGGGATTTGCTTCAAAATAACATGGACTGGGGAATTCCCTGGTGGTCCAGTGTTAGGACTCCACGCTTTCACTGCCAAGGGCATGGGTTCGAATCCTGGTTGGGGAACTAAGATTCTGCAAGCTGCGTGACACGGCAAATAAATAAATAAAATGAAATATAATAATAATAATAATAATATGGACTGGAGTTAGTTATTAAAAACATGGAAATCCGTCTCCCCTGCCCCCTCCAGAGATTCTGATTCACCAGGAATCTGGGGTTACTATGGGGTTTTCTCCCTGACCCCCTGAGGTTGGTCACTCTTTTCCCCCCCATGTTACAGCACACACTTGGGCACATTTCAGGCAAACTGGGGAAACTGTCCCCAACTGCAGGCAGATGGGACCTGCAAACAATGGCCTCTGGTCAGCTCAGAGACCCAAATCTAGGCTGCCAACTTTCCAAACTCAGGGGAAGGGTAGCTTCGTGGTAATCTGACTAAAGGAAATGCTGTAGGTGAAACTTCATTTGAGGATATCACTCTCAACCACCTTCAGTGCCAGTCCCTTTCCACTACTTCCCCTCAAATGATTTATTTCTCCCTTCCTCTCTGTGCTGTACTTACTCATGTTTACATACGATGTCAGCTCCACCAGGGCAGAGGTTTGTCTGTTCACCGACGAACCTCAGAATAGTGCCTGGCACGTGACAGGAGCTCACTGAACATGACCGCCAGTTTTATTGAGATATAATTGACAAATAAGATTGTGTAAGTTTAAGGTGTACAATTTGATGACTTGATACATATCTATATTGTGAAATGATTACCACAAACACATCCATCCCCTCGTATAGTTAATTTTTTTTTTTGGTGTAGTGAGTACATTTAAAATCTACTCTCTCAAGAAATTCCAGGTATACAATATAGTATTGGTAACTATAGTCACCATGTTATACATTAGATCCCCAGAACTTATTCATCTTATAACTGCAAGTTTGTACCCTTTGACCAACATCTCCCCATTTCCCCCAACCCCCAGTCCCTGGCAACCACCAATCTACTCTGCTTCTACAAGTTCAACTTTTTTAGATTCCACATATAAATGAGATCATACAGTATTTGTCTATCTTTGTCCAACTTATTTCACTTAGCTTCTGTTTCATCCATTTAGTCACAAACAGCAGGATTTCCTTCTTTTTATGGTTGAATACTATTCCACTGTACGTATGTGTATGTCCAACTATCTATATATTTGTATTTATATATAACAATTTCTTTATCCATTCATCCAACAACAGACATTTAGGTGGCTTCCATATCTTGGCTATTGTGAATAATGCTGCAATGAATCTGAGGGTGCAGATATCTCTTCAAGATAGTGATTTAATTTCCTTCAAATATACATATAGAAGTGGGGTTACTGGATCATATGGTAGCTCTATTTCTAATTTTTTGAGGACCCTCCATACTGTTTTCCATAGTGGCTGCATCAATTTACATTCCCACCAACAGTGCACAAGGGCTCCCTTTTGTCCATATCCTTGCCAACACTTGTCATCTCTTGTCTTTTTGATGATAGCCATTCTAACAAGTGAGAGGTGGTATCGCACTGTGGTCAATGAACATTTTTTGAAATGAACTTATCACCCTTTCCAATATGTTGGTCACATGATGGCAAGACCTGCAACAGGATCAGGCATACCAGGGAAAGTGTGCTTATTCCCTTTTTCTTGAAACTTACTTCAGTTTTCCAAGAAAGCATGCTTACTTTGGACACCAGGTTATTCCTATGGGAGAGCAATCTAAAGCGGAAAACAAAGAATTATATTTAAACCTAGAACATACAGTGGTGCTAAAGTTACTTCCCACTATTCCCCTGCACACTATTCTAGCCAAACTGCCACTCTCCTAGCCCCCAAACACAATGCACACTTTCCCAGCATCTGCCCTGGTTCAGGTGACAATTTTATCTGAAATGCTCTTCTTTCTCTCCTCCATCTACTGAAATTCCAACCGTTATTCAAAACTTAGTTTGAATCTACCTCTCTGAGTCTCTCTGACAACCTTGGGCTGTCTTTTGGATTTTCTACCGAGAATTCTAAAAGCATCAACCATGTCTTTTGACATTGATCAGCCACTGTTCTGTGTGATTAGCTTCATTATACCTATCTTCTGTACCCAACTAAAGCAGAGCCCAAATTTAAACAAAAACAGTATAAAGTGCTACAAGAGTACAATGAATTCTCCCATCCTAAGGCCAAGCAACTTTTAGACTGCATGGCTTTTCGGTATTAGCGAACTTAAAATTCTGGCCCATTACAATAGGCTCTGGCCTCATTTTGTACCTTAACCCACCTCACCCTCCCCTATATGGAACGCTTGTTTCTTCGCCATCTTGACCATTTGATGTCCCCCAAACTTATCATGCCACTTTTTCAATTCTTTGGCTTTGCACCTGTCCCTTTACTTAGAAGACAAAAGACCTTCCCGCCCATCTCCAAGTGGTCAACTGAGAATACCTCCTTATCTTTTAAGGCTTTGAGTAAAATGATTTTGCCTTTCATTTTAAAAAAATATCCTGAGACTTCCCTGGTGGCACAGTGGTTAATAATCCACCTGCCAATGCAGGGGACACAGGTTCGAGCCCTAGTCCAGGAAGATCCCACATGTGGCGGAGCAACTAAGCCCGTGCACCACAACTACTGAACCTGCACTCTAGAGCCCACAACTACTGAGCCTGTGCTCTAGAGCCCATGAGCCACACCTACTGAGCCTGCGTGCCTAGAGCCTGTGCTCCACAACAAGAGAAGGCACTGCAATGAGAAGCCCGCGCACTGCAACAAAGAGTAGCCCCTGGTCGCCACAACTAGAGAAAGCCCACGTGCAGCAATGAAGACCCAATGCAGCCAAAAATAAAATTAACTAATTTAAAGAAAATCCTGAAGCAAAATTAATTGCTCATCTATTTGTATCCCTAGAGCACGTCTGACATGTCACTAGACCTGACATGTGTGTGACAAAACTTTGCTTTTCTGACTCCCTCATTAGCTTACAAGTTCCATGAAAGCTGGGTCAATTTTGTTCCATCTTCATGTTACCAGAGTTTAGTGCAATGCCTGATACAAATGTGCCCAATAAACATGTTTTACTCCGTACTTAAGTAAAATTTTGGTCTTAAAACTAACTTTTTCAGGAGTGATGTCAGTTCCTTATCATTTGGTTTCCAAGAATATTCAGCTAGGCTACACAGGAGCACTTTAGCACAATCATAAAACACAGGATTCGGATGCAGGCTGGTCATCCATTGTCCGGGATCCACCAGCTTATGCTGGGCCCTTATGTATTTAGCCAGGCATTCCTGGCAGGGAGAAAAAGGCTTTCGAGGTCAACTGATTCCCCATCTGATCAGACAGTTCAGCTCTCTGAGGCATATGAAAATGTCATTTTTTAAGATCCATATGACAAAAAAATTGTGTATCCTTCCATAATAACCTACTTAATATTTAATAAACCTCCTTAAAACAGGGATTTATGCACTGAACATAAACATAAAATAACTCCTGGAGTCCCAAAATCTTGAGCAGTAATTTATATTAATAATAGTTGTGTTCAGGGACTTCCCTGGTGGTCCAGTGGTTAAGAATGCGCCTTACAATGCAGGGGGACGCAGGTTCAACCCCTGGTTGGGGAACTAAGATCCCACATGCTGCAGGGCAACTAAGCCCTCACGCTGCAACTACTGAGCCCAGCGGTCACAACTAGACACAAGCCTGTGCGCGGCAAGGAAGAGCCTGCACGCCCTAATGAAAAGATCCCACGTGCTGCAACTAAGACCCGACACAGCCAAAAAAAAAAAAGTTGTGTTCATCAAAAGACTCAGAAGTAAAAGTCTAAGATGAAGTCTCTGGCACAGCCATGTATGGCTTTTTGAGGGCATCAACACTAGACCTTTAAAGAAAAGAAAAAAACTCTGCAGTACAGGAAAAACAGATGCTCTGCCAAAAATGTTTTCATAATTTCTTTACTGTGTTTTATAAGAGACAAGATTTTAATGACTATGGAAAACAGTAAACAGGAAATGACTGAAAAATGACCAAGAAATACTGCTGTCCTGATTGCTATTAAATGTTAAATAAAATTAAGTTGAAACTATCTTTGTGATAATTCACAATACTGCACTACATAGAATAATAAGTACTAAAAAGATGAGTCAGTTCTTTTCAGTTACACTACTAAATTTCAAAGAACTCTTGTATTATACTTCCAAATAAAAGGTGAGTTTCTGTTTTAATCAGTGATTGCCATATTTATTACTTTCTTCCACTAAAAATAAACAATCATTCAGAAAATTGGCTCTAATGACAAGCTGACTTAGCAAAAGGAAGCAATGCCAACATTGAAATAAACACTCATGAAGATGAACCTGGTCATGCATCAACCAAAAACACATTAAGCCAAAATTTTAGGAATAGGAATTAAAAACTAGAAAGCCAAAAGTAAGTCTTACTTGCATCCTCTCCATAAAAACAAACTATCTAAATATTAAACACAAACGGCTCTTGACACTTTTTAAATTTTTAGTTTCATTCAGAAAAAAGGTATCTTTTATTAAATGGAGATTTAGTGAGTCATTTGTGTTTTTTTTCTAATTGAAAGGGATTTCTTTTAGAGAGCATTTTAAATGAAGTAAAAGAAAAATCCCCCCAATGCGTTTTTTTCCTGCTTTTAAAAACAATGGATATTATTGCACAATACTGGTCATAAATAGAAAAAGGACTGCTGTTTGCATTTCCATCTTACAATCACAAAATTTACTAGAGTACAGTATGGTAATAATTAAGCTATTAAAAAATAAAAACTGCCTGATCTTTCTCTATATTTCCTCAAATACAATAGGACACCATTGCTCTGTGTTAGTGTAGTTTGTACATGTTATTGTTTCTATGTATGGAACTGCTTTAAAAAATACTTTGAAATGGCAGTAATTATAAATAAAAAATCTTTTTCTTTTATTGAGCTTTAGTATTAGCAATCTGGTTAAAGTTATCATGCAAACTCTTGACTCTCACTGCTCTCTGTCAATGAGTAACATTCAAAATATTTTGGTTTTACGGTATGTTCCAAGAAAAACAAGCCCTATAAAAACAACTAACAATATTAAACAAAATTCCATTTTACAAAGTCAATGATGTTACCAAGGAAGAGATGCTGAGGATTCTCTTTTATAAAAGCAGGCTCAAAAGGAAGATGTGTGCATGAGTCAATTTTTTAAGGAGAAGAAAATAAAAGGAAACTTTTAAAGCTTAAAAATGATTTAAGAAAGAATATGGGCAAATATATATGTAGCATATTACTCTAAGAAAGATTTCCCAGTTTCCACAAAAATTTTAAAGAAGCTGAATTAATCTCACTCTTCTAAACTCCGTTTAAGAAATATAAACTTCTATCTAGTGTGAAATCTTTTACAAACTTTAAGAAATGCCATGTGGACTGGAATTTAAATTGATAGTTTTTTCTATCAAAAGACCATAAGATACAGAGTTTCAGTTGAAGAAGATGAAAAAGTTCTGGGGAAAAACGGTGGTGATGGTTATACAACAAAGTGAATGTACTCAATGCCACAGAACTGTACTTAAAATGGCTAAAGGGCTTCCCCGGTGGCGCAATCGTTGAGAATCCACCCACCAATGCAGGGGACATGGGTTCAAGTCCTGGTCCAAGAAGATCCCACAGACCGCAGAGCAACTAAACCCGTGTGCCACAACTACTGAATCTGTGCTCTAGAGCCTGCAAGCCACAATTACTGAGCCCGCACACCACAACTACTGAGCCAGTGCACCACAACTACTGAAGCCCACACATCTACAGCCCATGCTCCGCAACAAGAGAAGCCACCACAATGAGAAGCCCACGCACCGCAATGAAGACTAGCCCCTGCTCGCCACAACTAGAGAAAGCCCTCGCACAGCAACGACGACCCAACACAGCTAAAATTTTTAAATAAATAAACAAACAAACAAATAAATAAAATGGTAAATTTTGTTATGTATATTTTACCACAAAAAAAGAAGAAAGCATCTCTGAATATTCCTACTTAAAAAAATACCCAAAAGGGTTTATTTGAAAATAACTAGCTGTACATCTATGATTAAAAATCTAAAAAAATTGCAGAGGAAGGAACACTCCCAAACTCATTCTATGAGGCCACCATCACCCTGATACCAAAACCAGACAAATATACTACAAAAAAAGAAAATTACAGACCAATATCACTGATGAATATAGATGCAAAAATCCTCAACAAAATACTAGCAAACAGAATCCAACAACACATTAAAAGGATCATACACCATGATCAAGTGGGATTTATCCCAGGGATGCGAGGATTCTTCAATATATGCAAATCAATCAATGTGATATTCCATATTAACAAATTGAAGAATAAAAACCATATGATCATCTCAATAGATGCAGAAAAAGCTTTTGACAAAATTCAACACCCATTTATGATAAAAACTCTCCAGAAAGTGGGCATAGAGGGAACCTACCTCAACATAATAAAGGCCATATATGACAAACCCACAGCAAACATCATTCTCAATGGTGAAAAACTGAAAGCATTTCCTCTAAGATCAGGAACGAGACAAGGATGTCCACTCTCACCACTATTATTCAGCATAGTTTTGGAAGTCCTAGCCACAACAATCAGAGAAGAAAAAGAAATAAAAGGAATACAAACTGGAAAAGAACAAGTAAAACTGTCACTGTTTGCAGATGACATGATACTATACATAGAGAATCCTAAAAATGCCACCAGAAAACTACTAGAGCTAATCAATGAATTTGGTAAAGTTGCAGGATACAAAATTAATGCGCAGAAATCTCTTGCATTCCTCTACACTAATGATGAAAAATCTGAAAGAGAAATTATGGAAACACTCCCATTTACCATTGCAATAAAAAGAATAAAATACCTAGGAATAAACCTACCTAGGGAGACAAAAGACCTGTATGCAGAAAACTATAAGACACTGATAAAAGAAATTAAAGATGATACCAACAGATGGAGAGCTATACCATGTTCTTGGACTGGAAGAATCAATATTTTGAAAATGACTATACTACCCAAAGCAATCTACAGATTCAATGCATTCCTATTAAATTACCAGTGGCATTTATTACAGAGCTAGAACAAATCATCTTAAAATTTGTATGAAGACACAAAAGGCCCCAAATAGCCAAAGCAGTTTTGAGGGAAAAAAACAGAGCTGGAGGAATCAGACTCCCTGACTTCAGACTATACTACAAAGCTACAGTAATCAAGACAATATGGTACTGGCACAAAAACAGAAACATAGATCAATGGAACAAGATAGAAAGCCCAGAGATAAACCCATGCACCTATGCTCAACTAATCTATGACAAAGGAGGCAAGGATATACAATGGAAAAAAGACAGTCTCTTTAATAAGTGGTGCTGGGAAAACTGGACAGCTACATGTAAAAGAATGAAATTAGAACGCTCCCTAACACCATACACAAAAATAAACTCAGAATGGATTCAAGACCTAAATGTAGGACTGGACATTATAAAACTCTTACAGGAAAACATAGGAGGAACACTCTTTGACATAAATCACAGCAAGATCTTTTTTGATCCACCTCCTAGAGTAATGGAAATAAAAACAAAAATAAACAAATGGGACCTAATGAAACTTAAAAGCTTTTGCACAGCAAAGGAAACCATAAACAAGACAAAAAGACAACCCTCAGAATGAGAGAAAATATTCGCAAACGAATCAATGGACAAAGGATTAATCTCCAAAATATATAAACAGCTCATGCAGCTCAATATTAAAGAAACAAACAACCCAATCCAAAAATGGGCAGAAGACCTATATAGACATTTCTCCAAAGAAAACATACAGATGGCCAAGAAGCACATGAAAAGCTGCTCAACATCACTAATTATTAGAGAAATGCAAATCAAAACTACAATGAAGTATCACCTCACACCAGTTAGAATGGGCATCATCAGAAAATCTACAAACAAATGCTGCAGAGGGTGTGGAGAAAAGGGAACCCTCTTACACTGTTGGTGGGAATGTAAATTGATACAGCCACTATGGAGAACAGTATGGAGGTTCCTTTAAAAAACTAAAAATAGAATTACCATATGATCCAGCAATCCCACTACTGGGCATATACCCAGAGAAAACCATAATTCAAAAAGACATATGCACCCTAATGTTCATTGCAGCACTATTTACAATAGGCAGGTCATGGAAGCAATCTAAATGCCCATCGACAGACGAATGGATAAAGAAGTTGTGGTACATATATATAATGGAATATTACTCAGCCATAGACAGGAATGAAATTGAGTCATTTATTGAGATATGGATGGATCTAGAGACTGTCATACAGAGTGAAGTAAGTCAGAAAGAGAAAAACAAATATCATATATTAACGCATGTATGTGGAACCTAGAAAAATGGTACAGATGAACTGGTTTGCAGGGCAGAAGTTGAGACACAGATGTAGAGAACAAACGTACAGACACCAAGGGGGGAAAACCATGGTGAGGTGGGGATGGTGGTGTGCTGAATTGGGCGATTGGGATTGATATGTATACACTGATGTGTATAAAATTGATGACTAATAAGAACCTGCAGTATAAAAAAACAAACAAACACAAAAACTAATAGTAAACTTTCTTTGGGTTATTTGTATGGAAATATGTTAATATAAATGTTTCAGACATTACATGAAATTTCTAAAAATCTTATATGTTCTCGTATAATGTTATAAGTCTAGTTATTACTTTAAAATGTATAACTCAGAAATAACTAAATTTCCCTGTCAATTGCATTATTATGAACGTTCATCAAATCTTTAACCGTGGTCATTTTTAAGTCTTTTGTCATTTACAGGCAGTTCTGGACTCTGATGCTTTCACAAAAATGTTCCTATAAAAGGGTTTCATCTTCAAGGAATTCATGGGAAAGACTCTGACAAGTACAGGTTTCTGGTAACTGACTAAACTGCTGAACTGAATGAATAAGCATTTTCAGAACTCTAATGGAAAACTGATGGATTCATAAATGTGCTAACAAAGATCAAGATGAAAAAGTAATTAATTACATGAGACTGAGTGAACTGATGAGGATGATTATAATTTTTGTAACTTTGTTTGAATAAAAAAAAAAATCCCCCCCCCCACAAAAATCTTTCTATTTCTGGAAAAGTATTCTCTCCCTCAAGCTGGCAGCTTCAGGACACATGCTCACTGAGGGAAAATGAGGGACCTATGGCACATCAGTTAAAATTAACCCCAGCAAACAGTGGGGTGAAAGAAGCTGAGGCAGATCACCCCACAACTACCAACAGGCACAGATGTAGGAAGAAATCATCCCACAAAGGAAGGAGGAGGGTTCTTAACCCTGTTGTGCCTTCTGTCTGTCTGGTGAGGCTTATGGATCCCTTCTCAGAGTAATATTTCAAGATGCAGAGTATATGGAAGATTTTTAAAAAGTTATAAAAATATTTAAAAATTGTAATATAGTTATATATGTGGTTCTTCATCAATGCATTAATATACTAGATGTAGTGGTGAGTCTAGTAACTACTATCATTTAGGAGATAGTAATCTTTCAAGATACCTGCAAATGTAATGTGATAAACAATATTTCTACTGGTAACTTTCCCCAGGCACTGTTAATACTACAGTGGCTGGTGGCCTCCACTCATAGATTTAGGAAATAATAAATTTCATTTGGAGTCTAGTGAAAATAACATGCAACTTTTTTCATATCCAAGTTCACGGGCCTCCCTCTCCCCAGTTCTCCCTAATTCTAACCACAGATCCTTTAGGGGTCAGTCCATGGAGCCCTTGTACCGTTGGGGTCCAGGACAGTTGTTCAACATGTGAAACAAACTCAATCCAGTAACAAATAACAAAGGAATTCTGAACATCTGAATATAATTCACAATATATTTTTAAACTTGCTAAGCACACAATGGCCATTTCTACACACTGTCTGGATGTACATTTTTGCAATGCAAAGATGCTGAAGGTGCTGCCAGATGCAAAGGATGGTAGCAGCAAGCTGTCAATTTCAACAGTGCAGAAAGGATACTCTTCACTATCACCAAAGATACCAAAGAATGCCCTGAGAGAGGAAGGTGAAGTATAACCTAGTTTTCTGCAAGCTTAGTAGAGGGCAACAGAAATGCATTTTACAATTTAAAAAACCTGACACTGCAGTGGAAAAGCCCATCAACATTCTCCACCTTGGACCAGAGTGAGATACAAAGGTAAGTTTCATCTGATAAACATGCAAGAGTCCTTTCTGGAAAGCTTAGTCAAAATTCACATCTTTATTCTCCCAAATGTCCACTGTAGAAAATAGCCACATAATCATTTACTTTTCTAGTTTTTACATGAATGCTTGGAATTGAATAGACATGTAAATTAACACCTTTTTCTATACTCACTTCTGGGCTATCCTGCTATAGATTACTGAACCTTCATATAAGAGTCAAGTAACTTAGAAACAGCCTCTGGTGATCTAAGAATAAAACACTATGTTTCGTTTTTAAGGCCAGCTCAGTGTAATTAAAAAAAATTTTTTTTTGACTTAAAACCACATCATTCTGAAGTGGCAGTCACATGTGCTAGAAGCAAGTGATGTCGGGAAACTGCGTAACTGGTTTCGAACACAGTCCCAACTTCTGAGAGATTTGTGCCACAACACAACCCTTTTCCTTAGGAAAGAGGTGAAGACTTTTCATTTAGTTTGACCCTCTGCTATCACTTCTGGGTCATTTAAAATAGGATAGATCCATAGCTCTATTACCGCCATTATTCAGTATCGTTCTTTTGAACAAATTAGAATAAACTTTTCTTGCTTCATTATGTCTTCATAGTCTTGCCTTTAGAACACCTTATTTACCTCTCTAAATATTTAAGTTCTTCAGTTTTGCTTCACCTAGTAAAATTATTTTTCTATGAAGGTTTGTCATTATTTAACTTTTTCTTAAACTTCTAATGAAAGCTTGCAAATTTTGTTAATGATTCTCATATCATTAATATCATAATTTTTCTTTAACAAATTACATTAAAATAGCATGGGGCTTCCCTGGTGGCGCAGTGGTTGAGAGTCCGCCTGCCGATGCAGGGGACGCAGGTTCGTGCCCCGGTCTGGGAAGATCCCACATGCCGCGGAGTGGCTGGGCCCGTGAGCCATGGCCGCTGAGCCTGCGCGTCTGGAGCCCGTGCTCCGCAACGGGAGAGGCTACAACAGTGAGAGGCCCGCGAACCGCAAAAAAAAAAAAGCATGATATATTAAGCAGAACTGTAATTTATCATACTAATGATAATGAGGGCTTGATTCAATGATCATTTATTTATTAAAATAAGCCTGTGATGGAAGGGCAGGGTAGAGGGTTAAAGAAACACAAAAAAAGCCCCACACAAGTGTATAATATGTCCCAGCTCTCAAGTAGCTGATAATCTTATTGGAAAGGCAAGACAGCTACATCTGAAATAATCTTCCAAACTATAGTAAGCATTATCAATGTGCATGAAAATAAACATATACTAGCATGGATATTTACAGTAACATTAAGCCCTTTTTACAACTAATGATTCTTGCTATTATTATTACTATTAACTATTAAAAAATATAAATTAAAAATTAATATTATTAATATACCAAGGCATATGATACGATAAAAACTGTAGTAGCAGCTAACATTCATTAAGCGCCTTCCCTCTGCCACACACTTTACACAGTCCTAATCCTTCTAATACAATCCTGCCAGGTATGTATTATTATCCCTATTTTTAGAGAGAATGTAAGACAGTTGCCCAACATTGCAGTTTGTAAGCAGCAAGACAGAAGTTTGAATTCAAATCTCTAATTCCCAAGCCCATACTTCTCATCTCTGTGGGTGGAAACAGGATTTTTGGAAGGTCTGATTTCTGTAAATGTTTTCCATGCCAAAAAACAGCAGTTGAGAATCTTAAAACACTTTCTCCCACAGCAAAAAACCTCATTATTCCATCAATTACAATTCTAAAATTTTAAATCAACTTATTATAAGGTATTTTTGCTGAGAAAAGTGAAGCACATTATTGTAAATCTATCACTATAAAAAGTAGGGAGGGATTTCCCTGGTGGTCCAGAGGATAAGACTCCGACTCCCAACGCAGGGGGCCCGGGGTTCAATCCCTGGTTGGGGAATGCATGCATGCCACAACTAAGAGTCCTCATGCCGCAACTAAGAAGTCCACATAATGCAACGAAGATCCTGGTGCCACAGTTAAGACCCAGTGCGGCCAAAATAAATAAATAAAATAAGTAAATAATTATATTAAAAAAGTAGGGAGAAATATAAGTAAGGAGAAATACACTGGCACCGGCTTCGAGAAGAGGAGCTGTGGGAACATCGTAGCTGAGAGCAGCACTTTAGTCTTTTCCATGTAAGACTTCAGGGAAAGGAGTCCTTTAAACAAAAAAGGCTGGCAGAGGTTCCATAATGAAATAACTTTGGGAAGCGTTACATATCACATACCCGTCTCAGTAATTCATGATATACATCAGACCTCCTGCTTTTTATTTATTTATTTTTAAAGTCTTTTCTTTCTTTCTTTCTTTCTTTCTTTCTTTCTTTCTTTCTTTCTTTCTTTCTTTCTTTCTCCTTCCTTCCTTCCTTCCTTCCTTCCTTCCTCCCTCCCTCCCTCCCTCCCTCCCTCCCTTCCTCCCTCCCTCCCTTCTTTCTTTCTTTCTTTCTTTCTTTCTTGGCTCTTCGTTGTGGTGTGCAGGCCTCTCTCTAGTTGTGGCATGTGGGGTTTCTCTCTGTAGTTGTGGTGTGCAGGCTCCAGGGCGCGTGGGCTCTGTAGTTTGCAGCACGTGGGCTCTGTAGTTTGTAGCAGGCAGGCTCTCTCGTTGAGGCATGCCAGCTCAGTAGTTGTGGTGCGTGCGGGCTTAGCTGCCCCGTGTCATGTGGGATCTTAGTTCCCCGACCAGGGATTTAACTCGCATCCCCTGCATTGGAAGGTGGATTCTTTACCACTGGACCACCAGGGAAGTCCCCAGACCTCCTGCTTTTTAAAAGTCACTGTTTCCCACACTGACTTTGCCACAGAACCCTCCATTCTCTCCCAACTCCACTCCCAACACCTATTAACTCCCGTGGGTCTAGAGCAGCACAGCTGTCCAATAGAAACACCATGAGTCACAAGTGAGAGCCACACATGAGATTCAAAATGTTCTAGTAGCTAAATTATTTATTTATTTATTTATTTATTTTGCGGTACGCGGGCCTCTCACTGTTGTGGCCTCTCCTGTTGCGGAGCACAGGCTCCGGACGCGCAGGCTCAGCAGCCATGGCTCACGGGCCCAGCCGCTCCGCGGCATGTGGGATCTTCCCGGACCGGGGCACGAACCCGTGTCCCCTGCATCGGCAGGCGGACTCTCAACCACTGTGCCACCACGGAAGCCCTAAACTTTTTAAAGTGTAATTTGTTGTAATATACAGTTGATCCTTGAACAATATAGGTTTGAACTGCGAGGGTCCACTTATATACAGATTTTTTTTTCCCAATACATTTACAAATATATACATGTAGAACATCATGAGCAAGACTTGTGTGGAAGTGGATAGCCTCTCCTTACATAGGCATAAGGTGAGTGATATTTAATACAAAATTAACAGTGCTTGTTTTCTTACTGTTTTATAACTTTGCTTTCAAAGAATTACATTACTGTGGGACTTCCCTGGTGGTCCAGTGGTTAAGGCTCCGTGCTGCCAATGCAGAGGGCGCAGGTTTGATCCCTGGTTAGGGAACTAAGATCCCACATGCCATGCGGCAAGGCCAAAAAATTAAAAAAAAAGGAATTACATTACTGTAAAGTATGCCTCTTTCTCTCGTAATCGGAGACCTGCATATCAGCCTATCATAACAGGTAACTGGTTTTTTAGAAAAATATAACAATGTTTCCAATACTGTATTATGAATATGACTGTAATACTATATGCCATAAACATTTTATAATGAATGATTCACTCATTCATTCATTTTATAATGAATGATTCATTCATTCATTCATTTTATAATGATTCATTCATATAATGATTCATTCAGCCCACAGAGGCTGGGCTACTGTGAAGCAATCGTATAGGCCACCAAAAAGCAATCATATTGCTGCTTTTTCTTTACCAGTGCATGAATCACTATACCCATACATAAATATAAATTTCTTTTTCACATTATCTTTTCATTTTTGATGTCTAGTGTTAGAGATACATGTAACATCCATAGTGTTTTGTATTATATAAGACAATATTGATGTAGGTACTGACAAGACAATTCATCTTGTAAACAGACGTCATAAACTTAATGGTATGGATATATGCAGTAGAGTACTCTAAATAATGTATTTTCTCTTCTGTATGAATTTCTTTTTTTTTTTTTGGCCTCACTGCGTTACCTGATCAGGGATTGAACCCGAGCCCTCCGCAGTGGAAGTACAGAGTCCTAACCACTGGACCACCAGAGAATTCCCCCGTGTATGATTTTCCTAAAATCCTTTTCTTTTTTCTTGCTTACTTTTTTGGTAAGAATTCAGTATATAATAAGTATAACACACCAAATATATGTTAATTGACTGTATGTTATCAGTGAGGCTCTGTTCAACACTAGGCTATTATTTAAGTTTTGGGGGGATAAAAAGTTATATGTGGGTTTTTGACTGCATAGGGGGTTGGTGCTCCTAACCATCACATTGTTCAAGGGTCAACTGCGTTTTATTTTGTCCAGAATACCCAAAAACTATTTTGGACAAAATTTAAAAAAAATTTATTTAATCATTTCAACATGTAATTAATATAAAATTAATGAGATATTTTACATCCTTTTTCTCATACAAAGTCTTCAAAATCTGGTGTGGACTTTATACTTAAGCACATCACAATTGGCGCATTTCAGGCACTAATAGTCGTCTGTGGTTAGTGCCCCCCATACTGGACAGTTCCCATCTAGAGACTTTTATAGAACTTAGTTTAGGAAAAACACTGGCCTAGAGGCTCATTTCCCCTTGTTAGCCTGTATGGACAGCCACAAGGTGGAAATCTTTAAGATTTAAGAACAGTTAAAGAGGTATGAATAATATTTACCCTAATTATTTACATATGGTTTCCAAGAGGTTTTGTTTGTGGGATTTTTTTTATGGAAGGGGGGGATGAAGGGAAGGGAGTTGCCATAACCCTTGTTTTCACCAGATTACAACCCCCTACACACACACACACACACACACACACACACACACAGATATAATTTGGAAAAGGAAAAAAGTTGAATATTAAGTATCAGTTCCAAAGATAACCCTAGTCTAGCCATTGGACTGAAATAATCCTAATCTTCTAAGAAGCAAAGTTAATTTCACATGCTTCTTACATATTTAAAGACTTTAATATATATTTCTAAAAATAAGTTTCTTCTATAGCACAGGGAACTCTATTCAATATTCTGTGATAAAGAATATGAAAAAGAACATATATGTGTATAACTGAATCACTTTGCTGTACAGCAGAAATTAACAATATTGTAAATCAACTATACTTGAATAAAATAAATTTTTAAAATAAGTTATTTCTTCATGTTTGTGTAAAATGATCTTAAATACACGAGAAAAAGATCCAATAGTAAATTATTTGAGGAAAAAGCAAACAAACAATCTGCTAAAAAGAAACTAAAACTGATGCTGAGAGCTCCTGAACCAGGTACTCACTCCCACATAAGCCTCACAGCTGACAAACAGACCCACTTTTACAAACAGGGAGCTTGCTGTAGGCTTTCAATCACCTGGGAGCTTGTTAAAAATCCAAATTCTCAGGCCCACCCCAGACCTACTGGACCAGGAACTCAGGGGGTGTTAAACAAGCCATCCAGGTAATCCTGATGCACACTCAGGTTTGAGAACCACTACATCAACACAGAACTAGTATTTAAACCCAATCTGTCTAACTCCAAAAGCTATATATTTTTTAGAAGTTTTTGGGGGCCTTTCTTGGAGAGGGGGCTGAGAATTTGTGTGTGTATGTGTGGTAAAATACACATAACATAAAATTCATCATCTTAACCATTTTTAACTGTACAGTTCAGTGGTATTAAGTACCTTCAAACCGTTGTGCAACCATCACCACCATCCATCCACAGAAGTCTTTTCATCTTGCAAAACTGAAACTCGGTACCCATTATATGCTTACTCTCCCTTTCCCCTCCCCCCAGCGCTTGGCAACCACCATTCGACTTTCTGTCCCTATGAGTCTTGACTACTGTAGGTAACTCATATAAGTGGAACCCAGTTTCACCCAACAGCCTCAACGGCAGAAAGTTTGGAAAGTACAGAAATGCATAAAGAAGAAAGTGGAGATCACTTATGATTCCACTGCCTACAGCAGTAACTGCTGTGGACTGAATTGTGTCCCCCACAAAACTCATGTTGAAACCCTAAGCTCTAATGTGACTGGATTTAGAGACAGGGTCTCTAGGAAATAATTAAGGTTAGATGAGTTCACAAGGGTAGAGCCCTAATCCAATAGGGCTGGCGATCTTATAAGAAGAGGAAGAGGGCTTCCCTGGTGGCGCAGTGGTTGAGAGTCCGCCTGCTGGTGCAGGGGACGTGGGTTCGTGCCCCGGTGCAGGAGGATCCCACATGCCGCGGAGCGGCTGGGCCCGTGGGCCACAGCCGCTGAGCCTGCGCGTCCGGAGCCTGTGCTCCGCAACGGGAGAGGCCACGACAGTGAGAGGCCTGCGTACCGCAAAAAAAAAAAAAGAAGAGGAAGAGAGTCCAGAGCTCCTGTGAGGACAGCAAGAAGGTGGCAATCTGCAAACCAGGAACAGGGCCTTCCCCAGCCAGCGAACTACCTGGCACCCCAATCTTGGACTGCCCAGCCTCCAGAACTGTGAGAAAATAAGTTTCTGCTATTTAAGCCACACAGTCTATGGTACAGTTGACCCTTGAACAGCTCAAGGGCTGGAGTTCTGACCATCTGTGCAGTCGAAAATCCACATATAACTTTATAGTCAGTTCTCTACAAAGGCAGTTACTCTGCATCTGCAGACTCAATCAACTGTGGATCATGAGTACTGTAGTAGGTATTCCGTGAAAAAAAAAAATCCGTGCATAAGTGGACCCATGCAGTTCAAACCCATGTTGTTCAAGGGTCATCTGTATTCTGTTATGGCAGCCTGAGCTAATACTTTGGAACATACTTTTTCAATCTTTTTCTTTAGTATATTTTTATTTTTTAAAGTATGTTTTATATTTAAACGAAATCAAAGCCCATATGCCTTTTTTCACTTTCCCAGCATTTTCTAAACCTCCATTCTGCAGACCAGTGATCAGCAGGACACTGATTTTTGGAAAGTGGGTTTTAGAGTGACATCAGGCTTCTACTGCTAAATTTCTCAGTCTTTTCTATACTAAACTGAGAATGTCAAGATGGGAATTTGTTATATTTGATCTCTAACTGTTTGAGGGGAGAGCTCTGTATTACATCCTCTGCTGTTCTGATAAAAGTATACCACTGGGGCTTCCCTGGTGGCGCAGTGGTTGAGAGTCCGCCTGCCGATGCAGGGGACACGGGTTTGTGCCCCGGTCTGGGAAGATCCCACATGCCGCAGAGCGGCTGGGCCCGTGAGCCATGGCCGCTGAGCCTGCGCGTCTGGAGCCTGTGCTCTGCAACGGAAGAGGCCACAACAGTGAGAGGCCTGCGTACCGCAAAAAAACAAAAAACAAAAAAACAAAAGTATACCACTGGACAACTAACAGGAATTTCAAGGGGCATTGCCTAGTCTTGGAAAGCAATACTGACTGACAGAAATAATTCACTTAAGACAAAAAGTCAGTTTCATTTTCTAAAGGAGCCATTCACTCATTCATTCACTATTAGCAAACTAGTCTAATTAAACACTGCTTTAACATTTTTTTATAACAATAATTTTAAAAAGTAGTGATGGTTAAGCTCCAAATTAGTGAGGCACTGTTAACTCTTTGTATGCATGGTCTCACTTAATCCTGGCAAACTTCCTCTGCAAGGTAAATCCTCAAGCCAGAGAAACTAAGGCACATGCCCCCAGAGAGGTTACATAATTTACTGGAGACAGCACAGAAAGGAAAAGAGCCAGGATTGGAACACAGATCTGTCTGGTTCCAAGGCTATTATTAACTACAATCGTTCTTTCTCTCTTAGTCAAATAACTGCCTTGCTTGAAAAACTTCATGATTTTTTTGTAAGTAAAGAAAAACTCAAATACTTTGGCCTTGCATTGAGTGCATTTCACAAACTGTTATGCCAATGTCCCATCCCAGCCTTCCTTCTTTTCTCTCTTCTCTTTGAGAAACTTCTCACTTCATCCAACGAAGATTCCCCACTGTCTTGCCCCTCCTATATACTTCTCACTTAATTTCTTTCTTTCCCACCTAAATTCCTCTGCTTTGCCGTCTTCTCCCGGTCAACAAATTCCTTAGGTTCCAGTTCAAATTTAATTTTTTATATGTGACCCTTCATTGCTCATTCTCTCACGCCCCACATCCCATCCATCAAGAAATCCCATCGGCTATACCTTCAAAACAGATCCAGAATCCAACCACACACCACCTCCACTGCTACCTCCCTAGTCCAAGCCGTCATCACCTCTCATCTGGCCTCTCTGCTCTCCCTCTTTTACCCCCTGCATCTATTCTCACCCCAACCTCCTGAGCAATACCTTTAAAACATAAATCAAAACCCTCCAATGAATCCCCATTTTTCTCATGGTAAAAACCAAACTCCTTTTCTATGTTCAATTGTGAATAACCATTGAGTAAACAACGGCCCCCACCCCCACCCCCAAACCTCTCTGACTTCTTTCTGATTCTAGCCCTTGCTGACTTCCCAGGCCTAGAACTCACCAGGCATGCTCATGCCTCAGGCCCTTTGCACTGGCTGCTCTCTGCCTGGAATGCCATTCTTTAAGATAAGGCTCACTCCTTACTTCTTTCAACTCTCTGCCCCGAGGATCATGACCTACCAGTGACCACCTTCCCATCCCCCCAGCATTCCACATCTTCCTTGTCTTGCTTTATTTTTCTCCCTATAACTTACAAGTTTACCTAGGTATGCTGTCTGTCTTCTCATGAGAGTCGTGCTCATTGAGGCATCTTGGAGCCTAGAATGGCACCTGGCACATATTAGGTACTCAATAACATTTGCTGAATGAGTGAATGGATGGACGCGCTCACACACTTCGGTCAAAGGCTCTCTCTCCTTTGCTCTCTCATTTGGCACTTATCACATGCTGCTGTGTACTTTTCTGCATGTACTTATTATCCACCCACCTAGATCACATGTTCCTGTACCCTCCAAGTGCCCTGTACAAAATTAGCATTTAATAAATATTTGATGATCAATTATCAGTGCAGTGGCTTTTTCTTTCCAAATAGTTATAGTAATAACTTTTCAAAACATGACATTCCATTTAGAAAAGAAACATTCTGGAAAGGAAAAAAAACACCAGAATATTTTTATTTATTTATTTATTTATGGCTGTACCACGTGGCTTATGGGATTTTAGTTCCCCAAATAGGAATTGAACCCAGGCCCTCGGCAGTGAGAGCACCGAGTCCTAACCTCTGGACTGCCAGAAATTTTCCAGAATATTTTTAACTTTAAATTAATCTTAGGGCTTCCCTGGTGGTGCAGTGGTTAAGAGTCCGCTTGCCGATGCAGGGGACACGGGTTCGTGCCCCGGTCCGGGAAGATCCCACATGCCGCGGAGCGGCTGGGCCCGTGAGCCATGGCCTGTGCTCCGCAACGGGAGAGGCCACAACAGTGAGAGGCCAGCGTACCGCAAAAAAAAAAAAAATTAATCTTAAAAGGGTGGAAAATATTTTAAAGGTATATACATACAACGCATATACATATACCAAATCCATGTCATGCTCTGAAAATAAATTATTTGCTTTGTGACTTTCATGTATATTATATCCTGAAGACATACTTGAGAGTGAAGCTCAAGGTAACATTTGGATAGTAAGGTAATTTGGAACATAGAACATATTTTAAATAATGAGTTGAGAATTTATGTAATGTGTGACAAAAATAAAAGGTTAATGTCAAATAGGTTTTATGTCACATTTTTTGACGCAATATCAGTTTTAGTTGGGGAGCATCTAATTGTAACGAAAATGTGTTCTATAAACAAGTTAAGTTTACATGTATGTATAGAACTAAAGTATTCGTTTACATGAAGACTTTAACACATCTCTCTATATTGTTCATTTTGTGCTGCATATCCAATGTGCACATTTCTGAAAAACAGTTTAGACAACTTTTTAACATTAGATGCAGATCTTTTCAGTCATCTTGACTGTAGCACATGCACTATTCTCTTTGTGAGTATTGGTGGGGAAGACATGTAAACAGACCCCTGCAAGACTTATGGTGATTTCTTAATTGATTATTTATCTCATTTAACCTTAGAACCTTAACATGACAGTGCAAATGAAAAAAGAATGTACAGTAATAATATGGTACTCATAAAATATATTAAAAAGATAAGGAAATCTTCTCTGGTATGTACAGGTTTTCACATGGCACAATGTCCATTTTACATTTCTAGGTAAGTTAAGGCCCTCTCCACTCCTCTTTTTCAAACACAGTTCCCCAAATTTCATTTTTCTTTGATTATTCTCTTTGGACATTTACTTTCAGATTGTTTTACCTACGTAATATATGCTGTAACAGAAAATAATTCTAAGTATACATGTGACATAAAAATCAGACTAATGAAGAGAAACAAGTAAAATAGTTTTAAAACTTTGGGAAAAAAAAACCCCAACAAAGCTAGAGGAGCAAAGAATTAGGGCAGTAGCTGGAGGGAGAAGTGAGCTCAAAAAAAAAAGAAATCAGTTATTGTTTACCTTGTAAATTAGACCAGTAAAGTGAAAAAAAAAACCTAAAATAAATAAGCAAGCAAGCGATCTTGAGGTTTATGGATAGAGGTAGCTCCAAACATCTCTAGGTGTAAATCTGCATCTTTTAAGTATGATCACACCTAGAGAAAAGGGGCTGGACTCTCATGATCTTTCCAATCCTGATTCTCACAGATCTGGAGAATCAGAATACAAATAGGTCAGTTTATTCTTACTTCCTATTCCTAAATATATTTCTTTGCACTTCTAGGAAGTATGAGTTAAAAAATCTAAATGTAGCGGCATTCATTTTTATTTTAAATCCTAGGAGAAATACTTCCAAGTTAAAACCACACAATCGAAAACTTTTACTCTCAGTAATCAGGAGAAAAAAATCTGATTTTTTTTGTGTGTGGATAACAGTCTCTACACATGGAATGAGTTATTTCTAAATCTGAAGACATTTCTCCACATTAAAAAAAAATCTATTATTCTACTTCCCAGGTTAGGTCCAGTTTAAAAAACTAAACTTTGCTCTAGAAAACTTTCTTTGACAGTAATTTAAATTTTGTATGTAATACCTTTGTTTGCCAAACACAGATATAAAGATTTTAAATTTAATCTCTCAATATGGCATCCAGGTTTCTCCAGCTCTACTACCTATTGAGAAATGACTACTGAAAATAATTATAAACTATCCTAAGTTATTTTATATTCATAAAACTTTCATGTATATTACACTAAAGCTAAACATTCAACAACTATGGCATTTTTTTTTTTTTTAATTCAGGGGAAATGCTTAGGGTTTTAAAAATTATTGCTAAAAATCAACTGATGGAGCTTCCCTGGTGGCACAGTGGTTGAGAGTCCGCCTGCCGATGCAGGGGACACGGTTTCGTGCCCCGGTCTGGGAAGATCCTACATGACACGGAGCGGCTGGGCCCGTGAGCCATGGCTGCTGAGCCTGCGCATCCGGAGCCTGTGCTCCGCAACGGGAGAGGCCACAACAGTGAGGGGCCCGCGTA
>NW_021703780.1:32461258-32990328 GCF_005190385.1 Monodon monoceros
TCAACTGATGGTGGTGGCCCTAACACTGTAAAATATTATTCGAAGGAGAGCTGAATACCAACTCTACAATAAAAAACAAGAAATCGGATAAATAAACTAATTATCTTTTTTAAAAAATTACAATAAAAATCTGAAATCACTGCAAGCAACTGTTAAAGATGGGTGATTTTAATACATACAACAGCAGTCTTAACATTCCTTAGTTATGTTCAAAATATTTAGTCTACATAACAAATTTTGAAAGTCTCTCCCATATGACATTTACCACAAGATTCTGGAATTCTTCATCTCCCCAAATTAGGCTTACCACTAGTAAGTAGTGAGAGGGCTGGTTCTCACTGGGAAAGAAGGAAAATTCAGGTTAGCTCTGGCAGCCTTGCATGAACTCATGCACTACCTCAGACTGTTCAGGGACCAACTTAACGATCAAGAGCTGTAGGTCAGCCCCAGTGAACTAAAAAATCCACAGTAAGAATGTTTCATCATCTTTTATTACTGTTGTCCATCAGGGCTCAGCTTTCTCACAGGGTCAAAAAGAAAAGGAAAAAATCCTTCTGACACGTTATTTTACTGGCCTTATATTCAACCTACAGTATGGCCTCTTTAAAAGAATGTTTCCTTAAAGCAAATCACACTTTGTACGTTTTAAATCCAAATCTGTACTTTGCTTACACTGACAACATTCCAAGCAAGGGAACAACTTGAGCTGTACCATATCATGTTTAATTAAGGTTCTGTTCTTTTTTCCAATTAGGATTTTTGCTAAGTGAAAGATATGATTCATAATCCCTGATTGCTCCCAAGTATAGAGCTTGGGAGCAATACTATGCATGTCTGACTCACCATACTATGCAAATAAAAAACTGAATTATCTGCAGAAGAAGCAGAATAACTGCTCTGACCTAAAATTTGACTATCGACATAAGATTCTGGGTTAAGATTCTGGGTTTTTTGATCACCACTTTTATTTATCAATAAAACACTACTTTTCTCTATTCCTCCTATTGAAACAAAGGTCACCCAATTTTAATTTTAAAACCTCAAAATGTTTAACTAGTAGGCAGTCATTTGTAGATAAAATCTTATACATGGGCTTAATACTAAGGGCAAAATGTATCGTGCATGGACATGCAGTATATATTCAAATCCCAGCTCTACCGCTTAGTAATGTAACCTTGGGCAAGTTATTTATCATTTCTAAACCTCCGTTTCATTATCTATAAAATGGAGACAAACCTACCTACAGGGTGTTGTCAGAATTTAATAATACTAAACACCCGTCAGGGCCCGAAATAATGTTAAGGTTTAACAATATTCTTTCTCCTTTCCCCCATTTTCTTTCTTGTGAAAATGTTACAGTCACAGGTTGGGACACCTGTGACACATGTTTAATTTCTGATGCTACAAGGAAGCACCCTGGATTTCAGATGAACTGAAATAAGCCTTTCCTAGAAAGGCAATACCGTTCATATCTCATTCCCTCACATTTAGGATTTTTATTTCAGGTAATATGAATGTTCAATGTGTTTGCAAGATAAGCCAAAGAACCCACAAAAACAGAAAATGTTCAATTTTCCAACTTTATTAAAAAGAAATTTATAATTAAATAACAACTATATAAAGTTGATTAGGATCACAGGGAAGGGGAACCTGGGTTTCAGATCTGGTACAGTGAGGTCTCAGGATCTTTTCCTGAGCGGAAGCACATATGAGGTAAGGGGGAAAAAAGATCAAGCTGCCTCTCCCCAAGGCCTCTTTCTTCCACGTTCCCAAACTGGGTATGTTGCCAGCCCTGAGCACTTGTGAACTGCACTACACGTGGGCAAGCCACCCCAGCAGAGCCGCCTCGTGGGCCCATCTCCATTCAGCGAGGTACCACTTACAAGGTTTCCCTTTTAGGGCTTTCAAGTCCACACCTCCTGCCTTCTCTGTCAGCTCTCCCACTTCACATTCATTTAACATCCACCCCCCCTCACCCCCCTGCTTTCTGCCAGCCCCCTCACCCACTGTATTTTCCACTTCTACCCTAGAACATTATTGATCACGAGAGAACCATGCCATGCAGATGTAACTGGTACGTTGCTTAATTCATGTTGCCTCACTGCAGCTAAGTACCCTTCCTTTCATCCACCTTCCCCACATCTGACACATTCCACAAATTTACTCCCCTCAAACTCAAAACCTTTTGCCTCTGCCCCTGACAAATGACCTTGCTATCTTCCCAGGAAAGACCACAGACCTCTATTTTGTTTTGTTTTGGTTTTTTGCAGTACGCGGGCCTCTCACCGCTGTGGCCTCTCCCGCCGCGGAGCACAGGCTCTGGACGCGCAGGCTCAGCGGCCATGGCCCACTGGCCCAGCCGCTCCGCGGCACGTGGGATCCTCCCGGACCGGGGCACGAACCCGAGTTCCCTGCATCGGCAGGCGGACTCTCAACCACTGCGCCACCAGGGAAGCCCCAGACCTCTATTTTGAATCCTATCATCTACCCTGCTGCTCTCCTCTTCTCTAATTTTACTTTACTGTTACTTATTCTGTAGGCCATTTGGGGAACAGAGGAACCTTATGAAAAGAATGACAGCAGTCTGAGGAAAGAATAGAGAAAGGGAGGTTAGGGAGAGTGCTACAAAGTTCCACTTGGTATTATCTGAATTTTAAAAAAAATGACTTTCCCTGTTTCTCTCCCTTTAATCTGATTTTTCTCTTACCCACAGAGATCACAATGTACTATAAGGCCTTGCTGATTTCTACCTATCTCAAAAATGTTTTTTTCTTTGGTTCCCACCATTCTACTCTAACCTGGGTTGTCTAAGTATTTAGCCAGAAAATGTTTACTAAGTGCCCAGCTTGTTTTAAATGCTATGCTAAAGGCTTAGAATAAGTGCGTGAACAGGGAAACATAAGATTTCATGGTCCTACGCCAGAACCTCTGTGTCTACAGGTGACTGTTATGCCTACTCAAGTTTGGGACCATGATAAGAGGGGATACTGTCTCTTTAGCCTCAATAATTTGAGATATGCTTTCTAAACCTTTCTTCCATAGAAAACACAGTACTTTGCAAATAGTCCAAGGCAGTGTGCAAGTAACATCTGTACCTGCCACAAACCTTTAAACGTTAATTCTTTTTCTTTCTTTCTTTTTTCTGGCCGTGCCATGTGGCTTGTGGGATGTTAGTTCCCCGACCAGGGATTGAACCCGGGCCCTCCTCAGCGAGAGCACAGAGTCCTAACCACTGCTCTGCCAGGCAACTCCCGAATGCATTTTTTTAAATTGTGGTAAAACATACATAAGATTCACCATTTAAGTGTACAGTTCATTAGCTTTAAGTACATTCACATTGTTGTACAACTGTTGTCACTATCCAGCTCCAGAACTTTTTCATCATCCCCGGCTGAAATTTTCTACCCATTAAGTCACTTTTTATTAACCAAAACTGATTTTCATGGTTAAATTCTTCACCCCCCACCCTCATTATCCTCTCTTGCTTTCCTACCCAAATAACATCTCAAGGTTCATCACTAATCACACCCTTGCAACCACCCTCAATTCCCTAGCTCCTCTCTTCCTATCACAACTGGGGGGCCAAACTCCAATCTTGGTTGAACTGATCACCTGGTTGCTTTTGCTTCCCTTGTTATAGCTGAACGTTGGTGGCAGAAAACCACACAACTAACTGGGTCGATTGGTTTCACCTTAAATTCAGACCTACCCCCCACCTCCAGCCACTCAATAATGCCCAGCCACCCTATCTGGTGTCTCAGTGAGTTCACTTCCTGCTGTCCAAGGTGAGGTGTCCTCCTTATCTCAAACCATCCACACCCTTTCCTCCTTTACTTTAGGTTGCTGGCCCTGCCTCAGACTTCACTGAGAAAACAGAAGCCACCAGAACAGAAAGCCCTATATTCTATCTCCAATTCCTAAACCTCCTTGCACTTGTGCCAATTTTTTGCCTTCTCTCCTGCTACACTGCAAGATGACTGCAAGTCATCTTGCTCCCACCAAAGGCAAACCCTCTTCTTGTGTTTTGAATTCCTTTTCTCCTTCTGAAGAATTTTGCTCCTTTGGCAGGAATTCCCTGGTGGTCCAGTGGTTAGGACTCGGCGTTTTCACTGCTGGGGCCTGGGTTCAACCCCTGGTTGGGGAACTAAGATCCCACAAGCCGCGCAGCGAGGCCAACAAATAAAGAAAGAAAGAAAGAATTTTGCTCCTTTGGTAGTCTTATTTCTCTTCTGCATTAGTCTCTCCCTATTAGATATTCTCGCTAGCCTACTTGAAAATGCTCTGCTATTTCCCATCATTTCTTAAAATGCGCTTCCTTGATCACACCTCTCCAACCACTGCTGCGCAGTTTGTCCTCGCTTTACGGGAAAACTTCCCCAACAAGCAGTTTACATTCACTTCACTCCCTTTCTCTCAGTGCATTCCAGCCTGGCTTCCATCCTCTGTGCCACTGAAACTACTTGTCAAGAGAGCCAAATCCAAGTGGAATTCCTCGATCCTCACTGTTTAACTTCTCAACAGTATTTGGCAGAGCAGACCAGTCCTTCTTTTCTTGAAAGGGATAATTCGCTCTCCTGCTTTAATGCTTAAACTTCTCGGTCTACTTTACCCAACCTTTACACACTGGAACTTTTAGGGCTTGATCTTAAGTCTTCCGTGACCACAAATGATCTCAACCAGTTCCATGACATACTATCTCTGTGATAGTGACTCCCAAATTTATGTCCACTCCACTCAGCTCAACTTGAATATTCACTGCCTACTCGACTTTCCACTTGGATGTCTCACAAGTTTTTCAAAAACCTAAAAGGTTCCACACAGAACCCACCCCTCACACCTCTCCCTCTCCTGGTGTTCTCTACAAGCAATTGGCACCACCAGCCACCAAAGCTTAGGCCAGGAATCTGAAGGCATCCTTGATTCCTCCTTCTCTCTCTCCACAGCCAACCCATGAAGAAAATACTCCTGATTCAACCTCCAAAACATATCTGAAACCCACCATCTACTCTGCTCCATCTCCACTGCTACTGTACTTGTCTAAGATACTATCAGCCTTGAGCTGACCATTGCAATAGTCCCCTAACTGCCCTCTCTGCTTCCTCTCTTGCTCCACAGAGCAGCCAGTGATATTTAAAAACAAAAACATATCATTGTCCTAATTAAAGTCCTACAATAGCTTCTCATTTTCATTAAAATCTCAAAACTCCCACAAGCCCTAATATAAGAGGCCCTGCACTCTCTCTCTCTAGGTCACTGCATTCTCCTCCTGCTTTTCTCTTTTCTAACACCCGCACCCTCTGTGCCTAAAGGTCTTTGCACTTGTTCCCAGGCCAAGAATGTCTCCCCAGCTTTTCACATGGCTAGCACAAGCTCATGTGTCAAGTCTCAGCTCAAATGTCACCTTTTCAAAAGGGACACTCCTTGACTCTTACTAGCCAAAACAGTCATTCCCTACAACACACTCTTTTAGACCCAACAGCTTATTAACTTCTTATAAATTTTCTTAACCTGTAATTATCTTGTTTGTGTTTACTTATTTCCTGTTTTTCCCACTATACTATAAAGTCCATGAGGGCAGAGATCTTGTCTGTCTTGAATTTCACTAAAGGCTACTTTAAAATAAAGAAGATACTCTTTCCCTCTGAGCAGGTTTATTTTAGATTTCCCCTCCTTTCAAGCTTTATTGGATTTTAGTCAAAGAAAATAATTACTCTGGCATTTACCATGAAAAACAAGGGGAGAAAAACCACATGACACAAATACTAGGACTCCACCCACTCACTAGTCTAGACTGGACACAGACTGCACACAGACTGCACACAGGTATCCAACAGTTGCCCCTTATAAAACTTTTCAAAATGTAGAAGGACAGAGGAACGTGGATATACACAAAGATAATATAATTTTGACATCTGCATCAAAAATCAAAGTTTTCAACCATTCCCCCTAGCAATCACTAAACACTTTAGAATAAAGAAAGAAAATCTTAGAATTTTAGAATAAGGAAAGAAAAGCACAAAATAACTAAAATACGTAATCCTTGCTCCAGAGAAGTTAATGATTTCCTCACTGACTCGGTTCTCATTTTGGTATCGTTGGCTATTCATTACCTGCTCTGGATGTTTCTTCCTGACCTTCTGTTTCTTTAATACATACTCTGTTCTTATCAAGTCTCAAGTTTAGAATAACTTTCCCATCCTACTTCCCAAAACCCCCAAAAAATACCTTCCCAATTCAAAATCAGAAAGAACCCTTCCTTTCAAGGATTTATCTCTAGGTTTTTATTTCAGGATATTTCCTACCCTATTCCTAAATTCTGTATCAACCCTAGATTCAATTCTATCAATATTTTTGTTGCATAGCTGTCTTGACTAAACTAGATGGCCCGGCTAGACCTAGAAGCCAGTATGTTATGTAACTTGTACTAGAATGAAATTATATACTTTAAAATATATACTAAGATTTTAAAGGCTTGCAATACTTAAGTTTTCTTTCTGTAAGAAAATCATTTCAACGATTTGATAAATGGCAGAGGAGAAAAATAAAAATAATGTGAGCAATAAAACTGTGCTGAGGGCTTCCCTGGTGGCGAAGTGGTTGAGAGTCTGCCTGCCGATGCAGGAGACACGGGTTCGTGCCCCGGTCCGGGAAGATCCCACATGCCGCGGAGCGGCTGGGCCCGTGAGCCATGGCCGCTGAGCCTGCGCGTCCGGAGCCTGTGCTCCGCAACGGGAGAGGCCACAACAGCGAGAGGCCCGCGTACCGCAAAAACAAAAAAACAGAAAAAAACTGTGCTGAAACTCAAAATGATATAGACCTCGTCTCATGTTCCAATTCAAGAGAGCCAGCAGCACAGTCCAGAGTGTAGTACAGCGATGTTTTGAATGTGTATCTGTGTCACAATGGAATCACCTGGAGAGCTTTGGAATAACACAGAATCCTACATATTCAGGGGATCCTGGATGAGCCAGAATTTCAAAACTGGAGGGAGTTAGCGGCATTGAGAAGTTGAAAGCAGGAATCTTAAAACTGAGACTGCCTAACACATTAGACCTTTTGAAAAAACCTCAACTGTCCCTGACAAATGGATGTTTACAAATCTGTATTTTAAAACATCTCCCCAGTTGATTCTGATGCTCAGATTTGGAAACCACAGATACAGAGCCAGGAACATGGCTTTTGGGATCCACTGTCAATTCTACCACTTAAAACTTCGAGACCTTGAACAATCCGAATATCTTGGCAAACATTTTTAGTTCCTCCCCTGGTAAATATATACAATTCCTGGCATACAACAGTGTTCAACACATGGTAGGTCTTATAGGGCCTAAAACATCCACTATAGTATTTGTAAACACAAGCACACACCTAATGGTGCCACTATGTTACTTTTATCCACCAGAAATTAACTATTTACTTTCCATCTCGGTGGACTCCTAGAGAGATCAGAGCTTTACCGACGTTTTTCCTCCTCCCAATAATCTTTTCAGTAACAATTGAAAACAAAGTTAAAACCCACACACACCTTGATAAACAGCTACTACAGGACAGATAAATACTTATATGAATGCTTCTAAGGAAACACTTTAATGAGTGGGGGAACTGATAAGTCTTGTATGATCAGAAAGAGATGAACCAAAACACAGTGCTTTTTTGTTTGTTTTTAGAAAGGAAAAGGAAAAAAGTCTCCGGGGTGTTTCAAGGCGAGTTTAATTTTTCAGATCAGAGTTCTAAGAAACTATCGTAATTTACTACCATTTGGAATAGGGGATATGAAAGCCAAAAAGAAGTTTCAAGTCACTGGAACCCATCAGCTTCCCACAATTTGACTAGAGGAAAGTCTCTCCAGGGTTGTGATAAGACAACCAACTAAAAAAACTAACATAGGGTACCTATACAGAACCACGCTACTAGAAGGCAGGCAGACACTGTCCTCGACTCTTTTTTCTGCAATTTTGTAATCTGGTTCGACTTTACTCTCAAAATGAAGTGGAAGAGGATGAACGAAAAGCCTCCATGCCCTGCCCGAAGCCGGGCCGGGGAAAGCAAAGCCGTCCAGGTTCAAGCCGTAGGAAGACGACGGGAAGCCCTCACCTCCAATTTTGACTGGGGCGGGGGCGGAGGGGGCTGCGGGTTCAGGGAGGGAACCCCTCGGCTGCAAGGCCCGACCCTCAGCCCACTTCCTTCCTCAACGCAAGTGGTAAAAGGAACAAGATGCCGCCGGCCCCAGCCCCTTCCCGCTCCGAGCCGGCTGCCTCGCCTTTCGGGTCTGGGGGCACTGGGAAGGACCAGGCTACTCGGCCCCGGGCCCAAGTACAGATTTCGGCCCCCAGAGCGTAGCCCCCATGCCCCGGACCGCCCAGCGCTGGGGTCGGCAAAGCGTCCCCGAAGGGCGCCGCCCGCGCCGCCAGGTAAGATGGCGCCCGCGGAGCAACTGCGCCACCAGCCCTGGCGACGGGCCAGGCCCAGCGCCATCTTAGCGCCTTCCAGCTGCCACCCCCCCACCCCGACCCGCACAACCCCCGCAAGATCCTGCGTCCGGGACGATCCGGGGCGCGAGCCGCGTCGGGCCCGCGCACTGTCGGCCAAAAGAGTGCCACCGAGCCTCTCGTGTCTTCGGACCGGCCGCGCAGGCCCCGCAGGAGGCGCCTGGCTGGGCCGAGGGTCCTCCGCGCGGCACAAGGGCTCGTCCGGGCCAGGCCGCGGGTCGTCTGCGGTGCTTTGGACCCAGGCAGCGAAGCGACGGGGAAGGGCCAGTCCTGCCGGCAGGCGCGCTCCGAGAACCGGGCCGGACCGGACCGGGGAGGCTGACCAGCCCCGAGCTCTCCCAGCCGCGGCCGCCCGCACAAGCAGCGGGAAGGAGGAAGCCAGGATGAAAAATAAACCCCGTGCAGCCGCCGCCGCCTCCCTCCCACCCGCTCCCCTCCCCCTCTCGAGACGCGGGGTCCATTTTGCCGAGAAGAAAGAAAATGCGATTCACACCCAAGAGCTTCCGAGAGAGAGAAGAAACGAGGGGGGGAAAACCGAGGGGAGGAGATTGGAAAAGCTTATTTTTCTTCCTCGCTCGCCGTCACTCCTGGCCCTCCCTGCCCCTGCTCACGGCCCCGCCGCGCCGTCCTCCCCTCGCCGAGCCCCGCTCCCTCCTTCCCGGCTCCCGGCGGCTCCGGGGGGTGGGGGGGTGGGGGGCGGAAAACACACTCGCACTCGCGCACACAACTAATTTTAAACCGGCTCAATCAATGAGTCATTAAACGGCTTCCCTCCCCTCTCCTCCCCACCACCAACAGCCACGCCATCCCCCTTCCCAGGCTCTCCCTCTCCCCGCTCCAGAAATTTGCATCCGCGGAAAAGAAAAAAAAAAAAAAAAAAGGCGCCGGGGCCCCCACCCCGCCTAGGCGCCCCCAGCCCGGCCCCGCCGCCCCCTGCCCGCCCGCGCCCCCGCCCGAGACACTGAACTTGGTCTTCCCGGGGCCCGGGCATCGCTGGGAAAGGCATAAACACTCGATTCCCCTTTTCTCCGTGTCCATTAAACATCCACCCACCACCACCATCACCCACCCACAAACCCCCCCCCCCCCAAAAAAAAAACACAGCCTTAGCCAATAGCTCTCTGGGCTGAAACCTAATATCCTGGTTTTGGCAACTCGGTGTTTAATTTGCTCCTCTTTCTTTTCTGTCTGGAGATATATCTCCAGCTCCCCCCCTCGCTTTTCCCCTCCCCGAAGGAAAGAGGCAGAGGAAGGAGGTTGTGTGTGTTTTTTTTTTTCTCCTTGAAATTTTTATCACAAAATTATAATACACTCAAAGGGAAACTCACCGTCATGAAAAAGCAGTGCCTTGTCAACGGGGTTTCTGCGCCATCGCACCAGGGGCGGCGGCGGCGGCGGCGGGCGCGGGGCGCGGGGCGCGGGCGCGGGAGCTCCCGGCCGAGCGGCGCCGGCCACACGCGCTCCGCTCTCTCTCTTGCTCACCCCCGCGCCGGGCGGCGGGCGCCCGCTCCCCGCGCCCGCCCGGCCTTCATGCTCTGCGCCCGGGCAAACCGCTCGCCTGCTCGTCTACCTCCAAACTTCGGTTCTCGCCTAGCAAAAAATGTGAAGATTAGGATTTTTTCAATTAAATTTTTTTTTTTTTTTTTTAGAAAAATCAAGCTCCAAAGCTGCTAATTCCTGTTTCCTTTGGGATTCTTTTTAACTTCAAGAAATGCAGTGGTTTATTCAAGAAACAGGGTTCTTGGCTTTTTTTTTTTTTTTTTTATATCTACAAGATGCGTGCTATTCTCCGCAGGCGCCCTACGCGCGCACACACACACACATACACACACACACACACACACACCAGTTTTAGCTGAGGGGGGGGACGCCGATGGGGGGGGTTTAAAAACAAAAAACAATATTTGTTTAGAACTCTAACTGGAACATGTCCCAGTACATACTTTTTGCATCTGCTTTAAAAAAAAAACACAAAAACGAAAACATAACTTTTAATTTAGTTATTTGGCAAATAACTGATTCATTCCAACTTTTGATTCTAAGCTTTCCTTTGCAACACCCTCTTTCCATTCCAAAATGCAGTGAAAACTTATCTGTAAACCTGTATATTAACATTAAAACAAAAACAACAAAAAAACTTTAGCAGCCAAGATGAAGGTGAGGAGCTAAGTAAGTCACTCTCAAAACATCCAGTTCCCACTGCTTTCTCTTTACTGCAGATAATTGTACCGCCACATTTGTAGAATTTTCATGACGTGATCCCCAGTCTTAAAAAGAGAGCTTCCCAAACATCCAGTGAAATAGAATAGGTTAAAAAAGAGAAAGAGAGAGCTACCCAACCTTTTAACATTCTGTAGTCCAAGTATAATTACCACCCATTTTTAATATCAAATCTCAAACCGAGACGTTTCCATAAACCATCCAGCATCCAGAGCATTTAAATAAATGTTAATTATGACTGTGGATTGGGAGTGGGTGCCTTTGTGGTTTAGGTTAATTACATTTACTTTTCCTGTAAATGCCCACAAAAATATAGTGGGGGTTTTGTTGCCTTTTATTTTAAATAAACATCATGGTAAAAGATAAATTGAACAAAAATGTGATTCAGATTTTAAAAAATACATATGTAAGCCCCAGAAAAACTCTAAAATTATTTTTATTTATTATTATTATTTTTTGCGGTACGCGGGCCTCTCACTGTTGTGGCCTCTCCCGTTGCGGAGCATAGGCTCCGGACACGCAGGCTCGGCGGCCATGGCTCACGGGCCCAGCCGCTCCGCGGCATGTGGGATCTTCCCGGACCGGGGCATGAACCCGTGTTCCCTGCTTCAGGCGGACCCTCAATCACTGCGCCACCAGGGAAGCCCTCTAAAAGTATTTTAAATTAGTTTGTAATGCATATAGCAATGGGGTCCTGCTGATAAACAGGGAATCTCAAACCCATATCCCCCAGCTATTTGTTGAGTTCTAAATACAATTATCCCTAGATTTAAATTACTTAAGTGGAATTCGTTAGTTTCTAATATAATAATATCCCCTTAGCATTAAAAAACATAATGGTAGAACACCTTGTTTGCTTTTAGAAGGATACTGTAACTATGCTATTTTATTGCACAAGGTAAGTATGTCAAGGTTGGCATACAATGTTGTCATATTTAAGATAGAAGATCTTTTTAAAAGACAAAACATATCTTGTTCTAGTAACTGCCACTCTGTCACTCACAATGTGTGCTTTGTATTTAGACCTGCCTCAATAAATACAGTCAGTGATTTAGTATCACATAGTATCATGGAGGTGTTTTCTCAGATGTCTGTTGTGTTCACATTCAGCCAAGGTCTTCCTGGAACAGTAGTCTTTGCATAAATTTGCATATTTCTCTACACTTGACAGTTGGACCAACCAGTTTTCTAATTGGCTTGGGAAATTTTAAAACCTGTTTTAAAGTGCCTTTGGATTGGCTGGAGTTTAATTATAATACACATTTTGAAGAATTACATTTCAAAAGAGTCCATAGATTATTCATTGCAATTAGGGCCCACCAAGCAAGTTTTACAGCTGTTGCTCCACAGCTCCAATGAAATATTAATGGATTTCAGAAAGCTGTTCTCCCAAGTAGGCCAAGACCCCTAAGAAACACAAATCTGACTTTAAGAGATCACCTAACAAAGAGGTGAATTCAGGAAGAGGATAGGGCATGGCAGGCTTTTTCATGAATGCCCAAATATAAGAGCACTAACACTTACTGAGGGCCTACTGAGTGCTGCCAGGCATTATTCTATATACTTTATTCTTATCTTATACATTATTGCATGAACCTTAACACAAACCGATAGAATCATGTTTAATTACCCAGATTTTTGCAGATGAGTCTCCCAGTGGTTTCTGTAATTTGCCTGAGGTCATCAGTCTAATAAGGGCTGGGGGAACCCAGGCATGGTTGACTCCTCAACTCACCCTCTCTTCAAGGCCCAAAAAGGATCCTAGGAACAAGCAGTCCTTGATGTTTCGATATAAACCAAGTTCAGTGGTGTGGTATAGGCAGAGGGGACCACCCTCTAATTGGGGAAGACCTACTTTGAGAATGCCAGTTGTCAAAGGTAATTTAAAATATTTCAGGGGGGGTCAAAAAATATTGGGACAGCAGTGGGGAGAATCTCAGATTCACCAGGTAACATGAAAATCGATATCATTTAATAATAAAAAACAACTTCTTAAATTTTTTTGCATGCAAATAAAAAAATGTAACATTTTAAAAACGGGATATCCCTTTGTACATAAAATTTTAAGTTATGGTTTATATAGACAGGATTTTGGTATCTGAATGTAAGATCAGGAAACTTCTAAAGAGGAAAGTTCTTAAAATGGCTTGACTATATGCAAAAGACTTTAATTGTATTGCCTACAATTTAATTATGTACAATTAAATGTTCACTCCTATGATACTCGTCTGTGTATGTGACCTAGAAAGAAGGGCAACTGGACGCAGGAGAAAAAGAAAAGTTGTAATCATAATTGATACATTCTAGCATGTGTTTGGGCCTCTAAATAAAAAGGTCCAATGTCCACATAACAAGTAAAAGTGGAAATGTTCCTCTTTTTCTGTGTTCTTCCTCCAAATGTTCCCCTTGGTTGGTTGGCTGTTCTCAGAGGGGGAGAATGCAAATGCTGGAGATTAAGTGGTGATATGCATGACCAGATGTGTCCAGATGTGACCAGATCACAGAAATCTGAAATATACCTGATAAGTTAGTAAGTGCTCTATACAGTGTTTGTGACATAAAAAATTTAAAGTTCTCAATGTGCATAAATAAGGTAGTTACTTTTATTTGTACCTCTTGAGGTACTTATATTCTGAGACTTAAGGGCACTGGCTGTGTACTGAGACTGACCACAGTTCAAATTCCACCTTTGTCACACACCAGGTGTGTGGCTCTGGGCAAGTCACTTCACCCCACAGAGCTTCAACTTCCTCATCTATAAAACCGGGATAATTATAGTACTCACATCTGAGAGTTATTTTAAGGATTCGGGAACTAGCGCACATAAAATGTTTAGCATGGTGCCTGAAACATAACGAGAGGTCAGTATATTCAGCTCATCTTCTATCGCCTCATTTTAGTTATGTGTCGAGTTGAACCATGTGAAGTCTTCCCATGTAAATTTCTAATGGCAATCTCACATGATTCCACCTAATATATCTCTCTCATGTTCTGTCCAGGATAGGGAGCTCCGCAAAGGCTTTTTATTTTCTAAGGGCCTAGCAGAGTACTTTGTATACAGTTAGCTCTCAATCAGTACTTGTGGGATAAAAGAAAAACAGGCCCAATCCACAAGATGTATAAAAACGTAAGAAATCAGGGACTTCCTTGATGGCTTAGTGGTTAAGAATCCGCCTGCCAATTCAGGGGACACAGGTTCGATCCCTGGCCCGGGAAGATCCCACATGCCTCGGAGCAGCTAAGACACAACTACTTAGCCCACACGCCACAACTACTGAAGCCCGTGCGCCTAGAGCCTGTGCTCTGCAACAAGAGAAGCCACGACAATGAGAAGCCTGTGCACCACAACGAAGAGCAGCCCCCGCTCGCTGCAACTAGAGAAAGTCCGCGTGCAGCAACGAAGACCCAACACAGCCAAAAATAAAACAAATAAATAAATTTATTAAAAAAAAAAAAAGAATCCGCCTGCCAATGCAGGGGACACGGGTTCGAGCCCTGGTCCTGGAAGATCCCATATGCTGCAGAGCAACTAAGCCCGTGTGCCACAACTACTGAGCCTGCGCTCTAGAGCCTGCGAGCCACAACTACTGAGCCCGTATACCACAACTACTGAAGTCCGTGTGCCTAGAGCCCGTGCTCTACAACAAGAGAAGCCACTGCAATGAGAAGCCTGTGCACTGCAACAAAGAGTAGCCCCTGCTCGCCGCAACTAGAGAAACCCTTTGTGCAGCAACGAGGACCTAACGCAGCCAAAAAAAAAAAAAAAAAAATTTATTAAAAAAAAAGAATACAAGAAATCAGTGTATTTCTACCTAGATACCTATATATTAAGAGGGTAATACAGTAAGTCTCCCTGAACCACATAAAACCATTGCCCAGTTGATCACAGGCAGTATCGCCTAACGGCTTAGAAGTTCTTCCTCTCCCTCTCTCTCTCTTCCTCTCTCATCAAGTAGACCTTTATCATTGCCACTTTTTAGCCATGTAAACTTGGCCTATTTTTTTTTTTAACTTCTCTCACCTCAGTTTACTCATATGTATAGTGAAGGTGACAATATGTATATCTCGGGTCAGTAGCAGGGAGAGTTCAATGATATTAGGATGCAAAACCCTTGTTTTAGTGCCTGGTATAGAGTAAACATTCAATATTAGTTGCCATTACTGTTGTGGTTGTTAATACTATTATTAGAAGTAAGTGGGGACTTCCCTGGTGGCTCAGTGGTTAAGAATCTGCCTGCCAGTGCAGGGGACACAGGTTCGAGCCCTGGTCTGGGAAGATCCCACATGCCGTGGAGCAACTAAGCCCGTGTGCCACACATACTGAGCCTGCACTCTAGAGCCCACAAGCCACAACTACTGAGTCCGTGTGCCACAACTACTGAAGCCCACATGCCTAGAGCCCGTGCTCTGCAACAAGAGAAGCCACCGCGATGAGAAGCCCGTGCACCTGCACCGCAACGAAGAATAGCCCCCACTTGCCGCAAACAGAGAAAGCCCACGCACAGCAACGAAGACCCAACACAGCCAAAAATAAATTAAATTAAAAAAATAAAAGAAGTAACGTGGAACTGTTTTCAAAGCAATGGTAAACAAGCAAATTACTGGAGTAATTACAAATGTTTTCAATAACTTGCCTACATTATTATTTTATTTGATACATGAGTATAAACACTTTAAATCATCTTTGTAGAGACTAAGGCTATTCTAGTCCTGACACATTTCAAGCTGGTTATTTTCCTTGACAGACTTTAAAAAAAAAAATCTGAACTCCTACAAGCTTCTAGTACAAGGATAAGGAATATAGCAGAACTGTTTAAAAAAATAGAGGCATCGGCACTCCCACTGGCCTTGCTGTCTTACACATCCAGCCTGTTTCCCCACAGAGTATGTGAGGGGGAGGATAGTCATCAGGTTAGGAGGATGCCACACACATGCCTTGGAGGTGCCACTCACCAGCTCCCAGGCCCCTGTGATGCCAGAACTCCCAACATCTCCTCAACAGAGCGTCCCTTCCACTCCACCACGCCCAGGAGGATGGTGGGTTGTAGAGGCAGTGGAAGAGAGGTCTCATAAGCTCAGAATTTGGTGAGAAGGTCAGCCTTCAAGATAGGATACCCATGCAAAGGGGCTTGCTCAATAAATAAATGTCAGTGTCCTTTCTGAAAGTGAAAGTAAGGCATCTGAAGAAAGAACCACCCCTAAAAGATGACTTGTAAAAACAAGTCGAATACAAATAAATAAGTAGGTACAAAGCAGGCACCAAGATATATCCTCGACACTGAAGAAAAACAGTGAAGGAGTAGAGACACTGTATCACCTCCACAAGTATTTCGATCACATTACGTGAGCATAGTAAAGTTAATAAGGCAACTGTAGAGCTCCCATGAAATACCCCTCAAACCATACAATTCTCTCTTTCCTAAATCTTCTAATTACTAGGGCCATTTTCCAGGTACTCTGATACTGAACAAAGGTACAAGTACTTTTGTACCCAAAAAGGTTTAGACACCTCCCTCACTGTAAGTCATACTAATCAACCAGCAGTTTGGGTATACTGGTCAGTCCCTTGTGAATTAGATTAACTTGAGTCAGGTCTAAGACAGCAAGGAGGTTGTTCAGAGATGGGCAATCAGAGCAAATGACATGTACTCTCAACATATTTTAGGATCATGTATGATTTCTTCTTATTCTCTCATCTACCTTAACCCATGCAACCCACCTCCAAAATCTCCCTCAAATCCAGCCCCTTTTCGCCACTAACTGCCTCACCTAAATTCAGGCCCTTACCTCTTGCTTCGCCTCCCGATTTTACGTCCCTCCAAGTAATCTTCTATCTAAATTACTACCCAAAATCACCTTTTGAAAACCCAGAGTTGTTTATGTCACACCTCCATTAGCACCTCACTGCCTGGGGAAGTTTATTAGAAATACAGATTCTCAAGGCCAAACCCATCACCAGAAAAATGGAGTTTCTGGGGAGAGCTGAGGCCCTGATATTTGTACTTACAAGTGGTTCATTAGCTCCACCTGTCTTCCCAGGAGCATCTCTAGCCGCTCCTCTCCTGGTACCCTGCAGTCCAATCACAGAGAAATACCTATCTCTGAACAAGAACAAACTCTTCTCCATTTGGGCGTATCCTTTTCCCTCTGCCTGGAATGTCCTTCTTCTTCTGGGGCAAGCCCACCATTCTGCAAGGTCCAGTTCAAATGCTACCTCCTCTGGGAAGACTTCCTCCACCCCTATATCAGTGGCTTCAAAACATCGTCTGAGATTCAACTTCAAGAAATAGATTTCACATTCCAATGCAATAGATATATAACTGAAATGAAGGTTTCAGAAAACAATATCTAAACTTACTATGGAGGATGTAACTTGATCTATTTCATCCTATCATCCCATTTTAAAAAATGCTGTTGGCCGCCTTATACATCATGGATTTCATGATCCACTAAGGGAGGCAACATTCATTTGAAAAATACTGCTGAAAGTGAACAAATGACCCCCTTCCCTATGCATGTGATATGTACTCTATTATACTGTTTATCACACTCTACGGTAATGATCTGTTTACAGTCTGTCTCCCCCTCCACTTCCCTCCCCCCAACACGCACACACCACAAGGAAGTCAGCATATCCTTGGGCAGTTACCCAGCCGTTGACAAATGCGGAAATGAGAATATTGAAGAAGGAATAATTTAATTGCTTTTGCTCATGTCTAATTTTTTTTTTTCCATTTCTGGTTATGGTTCACAGCATAGTCTATCAGTGATTCCCATGAGCCTGGAAATCATATTAGCTTCAACCCTTTAAGTTAACAGCAATTTTTAAAAAACAGCCATTTGTACTTCAGTACAATTTAACCAAGGTGTAAATTTTTCTTCCCCTCAAAAATAAAAACCACATATAGGCAAAACCAACCAGAAAATATTCTGTCGGGTTGCTAGCTTGCTAAGATAGTACAAATGTGGGCAAACAAATCTCTTACTTAAGACACTTAGAAGCAAATATTCAAAAACCTCAAAACCCTCCTTCCGTACCACTTCAGAAAGGAAACCCCCCTCCCTCAGGGCGGGTGCAGATATAGAGGCCTTTCTACCTGTGCTGCCTAAAGCTCCATGTCTCACTAGGCTGTCCCCATCGACCCAAGCACATGCAAAAAGTAGGGAAAAAAACCCAAAAAAACAAAAAGAAACCAGACCAGCTAAAATGAACCACAGCAATGAACCTAAGCGGCAAGTTCTGGTGCGAACTGTACCTGTGATGGATGCGCGGGGGAGACAGCGGACTCGCAGGGGGAGGGATTCTTTTTCTGCAGCACGTGGCTCCATCGACAGGAAACCTGCCTGCAACACCCCCCAACTCTGCACACCGCTCATTTGCAGCATCGTCATTTGTGTGATGCTAATTTGCTCAATGTCCTCCTAAACGTACTGAGATTCAGTGAAAATATATTGTGGGCTTGGAGGAGCTGGCCCTAGGACAGGCTGGAAGTGGAGGAGGGGCCATGTGTCAGTGAAATGTTCTGGGGGCCAGAGGATGGAGCAGGCAAGTCTTTCCAAGGAGAGAGGGGAAGAAGGGTCACTTTAAAGCTGGGTTTTAAAGGATGAATAAGAGTTCTCCAAACCATGTGGGGAAGGAGAGGAGAGAGCTCCAGGTAGAGGAAATTTATGTGGGGGAGTCATTATTAAATATGAATGAGGGGGGGAGCTGCAGACAGGTAGATGGTGAGGGGCTTTGCTGCTCATGGCAGAGAGTCTGTATGACCCTTTAGGCTGCCACTTTCCACTCTGCAGGTCACAATGCAATAGGTTGTGAAATCCATGAGATTGTGACCAGCTTTCACAAAAATGAAATTGCCTAGAATAGAAAATATTTGAATATATTGCAGGCACTGAGGGTATAAACTCTTTTGTGAAATTTGTTCCCAATATAAATGTGTCTATGTATATACTGGTTTGTGACATAAAATGTTATTTCTTACTGTGGTGGTGATTTAAACTTAAAAAAACAAAACATCTGGGCAAGAAAGGGATCCATTTGAGGATGATTAAATAAGAGACTGCTATGAACAGATGTGAATTTCATGAGGATAAGTGTGATAGCTCAGGAGACACATGGTGGTGTTTTTAAAAGGTATCCCCTGGGCTTCCCTGGTGGCGCAGTGGTTGAGAGTCCGCCTGCCGATGCAGGAGACACGGGTTCGTGCCCCAGTCCAGGAAGATCCCACATGCCGCGGAGCGGCTGGGCCCGTGAACCATGGCCGCTGAGCCTGCGCGTCCAGAGCCTGTGCTCTGCAACGGGAGAGGCCACAACAGTGAGAGGCCCGCGTACCGCCAAAAAATAAATAAATAAATAAATAAATAAAAGGTATCCCCCACCAGACAGTGAGCTCCTCAAGGACAGAAACTCTGTGTCACATAGCTCTCAATTCCTAGCACCTGGCACACAAGAAGGCACTAAATAAATGTTGATTGAGTATGGTAACTAATGTTCAAGAAGATTCCCAAAGAACCTCATCTCCTGGCATCTCCACCTTTGTGTATCCCCCTCCCACAGCATACCGGGGTTGGTCTGTGTGACCAACAGAATAGGGCAGAAGTGACTGTCACTTCTGAGGGTAGGTTATAAAAGGCTGCAACTTCCATTTTAGGTGCTCTTTCTGGAACACTCGCTCTGGGGGAAGCCAGCTGCCATGTCCTAAGGATACCCAGCCTATGGAGACACCCATATGGCGAGGAACTGAGGTCCCCAATAGCCAAGAGCCAACGAGGAAAGGAGGCTTCCTCCCTGTCACGGAAGCGAATCATCCCCCAGCCCACCCTTCAAATGATTACAGCCCCAAGGGACAGCTTGACTACAACCTCACGAGAGACTCTGAGGCAGAAACACCCAGATAAGCTGTTCCTGGGTTCTGGACTCACAGAACTGGGTATATAATATAATAAATGCTTATTATTTAAGCTGCTAGGTTTTGGAGTACTTTGTTATACAGCAAAAGATAACAAATACAGGGAATTACTCATGAAGTCTAGAAAAGCTGAACAATAATACCAGTATACTAGACTTATCCAGGGTTGACTACCATTTTTTTTTTTTCCTCTAAGAATCTATCATGTCACATTTTCAGCCTGACTAGATTAGGAAAAGGCCTCTGACCCAACTTGGACAAATGGGATCCTCTCTTCTAGTATTAGTACTTGAGACACAGAAACTGGGTCAGCTGTGAGAAGCAGACTGTAAGTCTGGAAAGACTAGGGGTCAAGGCCACCATTTTGGAGAAGTTATAATGGGGCCCATGCAAGTGGATGGGAACAGAAAGGCCAATGTGTCTGGAAGAAGAAGAAAGCAGATTCTCAGTGGACATGGAGAGAGGGAAGTGGGGAGGGGAAACTGTCTGAGATATTCTAAGTCCCTGGAGGTCTGGCTGCCTTTCTGGTATTAGGGTTGGAAGATTCCCCTTCCTTATAATTATTTCCCATTTTACTTGCTCATTGATGACTGAGTGCCCTTTCTTGAAACCAAAAGATCCTCGAATACGCCTCGGGCCAGCTTCTCCCCAGTGCTGGCAAGGGGAGTGGCTCCTCCTGCTGTGGCAGGCCAAGGATCTCTCCAGAGAAGGGCAACAACTGGCCAGAGACTAAGCTGTGTTATTACCGCTATGCAAAAATGGCTATAGATGGAGTAAAAGGTCCTTTCAGACCATCCAACTCCTTTTGCCTTAACTCCATTTTCACCAAATAATCCTGTGATTATCAATGTACTTCAATTTAGAAAGCTGTGTTCTGGCCAGCTGAATTAATCATTCGAGTGGTTGGGTAGGTTCATGCCCATTATAAATTCACAGATTGGTTTTCAAGTACAAATCATTCTGGAGTAACCTCCATTTCATTTCCACTGCCCTCGGTCAAGCCCTGTCATTTATCCAATGACCCACTACAGTAGCCTCCCATGGCACTAGCCCTGTTCCAGTCCATCCTCTTCAACTTCTCTTCCTAAAACACAAAGAATCCGATGCCTTGCTCTCTGCTCAAAACCTCTGATGGTCCCCGGTGCCTTGGGAATGACTGCAGGCAACAGCCCTATCTTCCACCACACCCCTTGACACTCCTCCTGACTCCTTCTTGTCACGTGGCATTATTCCAAGTTCCTCAAATGCAACTGGTACCCACGCTGCTCTGCTCCTGTTCTTCCCATAGCTAGCATCCCTTTCCTCTGGGTACCTCCCCTGCCTGCTCACTTTCCCTCACTCCTCTCTGTGCCCCTCCTCCCTCTTCCCTTTGTACTTCCACAGAATTTCCTCTCTCCTTTATAACACACACTGCAGTCGACCTGACTTATAATTAGTTGTCTTCTTGTCTATCCCTGTATGGTGAGCCTCAAGGAGACGAGGACTAAGCTCTTTTCATGTTTATCTTTCTCTCATCCCAGGGCCAAATAAAGCATCTTGCATCAACACTTAAACATTCATTGAGTGTTTTCTGTATCCAGGTGATGGAGGTAGCAGGCACTCAACAAATGGCCACTGAATCGATGACAGTCAGTTAGGTGGCAAGAACAAGTTTCCCCTGGGCCTGATGATGTTCAGGTGAGGTGCCCACCTAGCCTCTGCATGTGCAGAGGTGAGAGAGCAGAGTCAGACTCCTTGTGACACCCACGGTGCAGCAATGAATGAATGAATCTCAGCCTCACTTTTTTTTTTTGAATAAAAAGCGAGGCGCTATTTCTCATATCCTGATAAACTAACATGCTGCTCCCCTTTTCTTTTCTTTCCCCCTCTTTCTACAGTTGCAATTATGACTCACAGGCACATTACAGAATGGAAGCTTTAGGTCAACAACTACTGGAGAATGGGAATGGGGGTGACCTCCACAGTTATATAATTTACATGTTCTAGAAGAAGGGCACGTGGGTCAACCCACAAGTGACTTCATTGCCCCTCTTTCAAAAGAGTCAGCATCGACATGTGAAGGAAGAAGCAGAATCTGGTCCTGATTTGTCCACTGATAATCCTTCTCCTGTCCCCAATTCTTCCTCTCCCTCCCAGAGTTGTGGGAAGGACTAGCTCTGGGAAGACATGAGACAGACAACCCAGAATCCTAAAGAAAATAGCAGAGAAAGTCACACAGTCATTCCTAAAGCAATGGATCAAGAAGTATCGGAATTAATAAGCAAAAAAACAACCCCCTCAAAACCCATACACATGTTTTCTCCTCTTTTTAAACAAAAGTGAAGATTTCTACATTCTAAATTTCTATCTTCCAGAGGCTATATATTAAATGAATATTGCCTCAAATCAATGCTTACCCCACAGGTTCTAAAAACACAGCAAAGCATATTGCATAGACCCCTGACAGCCTCTAGAACTACCTACACAAAGCACCAGGAATCACCAACTTGTAGAACACCGGAATACCCGCAGCAGCTTTGGCTCTCTGGGGAATCACACTTCTGTAAAGAGGCTATCTTTCTCAGCTTATCTTCAGATCCCAAGTTTCACTCAAACTTCACCTTTCACTTCGTGGTCATTCACACAGAAACAAACTTTTTATTACTTTAAGAGAATTGTGCTCTTAAGACAAAGAATAGAAAAACTCTCATGCTCTGTTGAAATGCAGATGGAGGGCAGGGGCCGTGGCTCACTCATGAGCTAAATCACTGTCTCTCCCCAGCCACAGGCCTTCTAGGATGTGCTCAGATTTGTGCCCCAGCAAATTTCAACTTACGACAGGTCACGGACCACTGGATCCCTCTCAGAGAGTGGCACTCACACTTGTCAGAGCCACACGTGCCTTATGCTGTAGCTCCCGTCACACAGCCACATCCCTGAACTTTACGTGCCATTGTTCCCACAACCAAACTGGCATCTTTTACAAATAAATAAATAAATAACAAATTGGCATCTTTCACTTTTTGCAAGCAAAGGTTCATTATCCTGACAAATGAAGCAGGAGAAAGTATCTGCAGCACAAATGGGTTCCCACTGTGCATCCACATTTCCTTATCCTTATCACATCAGAATGACACAAAGACGTCGCGTTATCCATGTCAATGAGCATGTTTGAACACCATAATGTGCAAGGCATCAATCACCACACCATTTTTTCCAAACTTTTTTGACCATAACCTATAAAAAGAAATACATTTTTATCCTGCAAGTCATGTATATGTATATGTAAAATGTATATGTACACTGCTTATGCAGTACAATGCACTCTGACATTTTCTATTCTATTTCTTTTGTTACTTTTTAAAAAAATGTAGACTTCCACCCACTAAATGGATTTCATGTCCTTATTGGGTTGGAACCTGTGGTTTGAAAACATATAGTATTTCACAGATAAGTGGTGTTTTGTAGAAAATAATGAAGTCCTATCTAAAGAAGAGAAGCTTTCAACTTCTAGGCAGAAAAGTTGAAGAGGAATACTTTTTTTGCTTCTTCTCTAACTTGCAACTGCCAGGACATTTTAAAAGCACTTGATTTCAATAAATAAGCCATTTCTACAGAAACCTATCTCAAAACTTTGTGGGTCACTATTCCCCTTACACTGAAGAAAAAAACTGAGGTTGAAAAGGTATACCCCCAACCATGTGTATTAAAAATGCACATCTGTTTGGGAATTAAAATTTGGCTGTATGTTTTAAAGAATCTTAAAATTGTGTTGCTTCAAATTATTACTCTCCTGGCAAGGTTACCATGAAGATTAAATGAGATACTGTGAGAGAAGGGCCACGTGGCTCCTGCTATCTTTCAGGTTCTTGGATTATCTTTTCCTGGACATGCCTGAACTCTGTGTGACCTGGGGGCTCATTCACTGAACACCTACCCTGCTGGGCAACGGAGGACAGAGGATCCCACAAGGAGTTTACTGGCTCCATCAATAAGAATAAATATCATCACAAACTAGGACTCTAGAGTGCCTGGGTTGAGTATTTCACTTATTCCTCCAAAAGATAATTACTGTGAGCCTTCCATGCCAGGCATGATCTGCCTGTGTGCAGGGATTATGGGGTATAAAAAATAGACACACCACAGCCGTCATGGAGACTACAGTCAAGTAACACCTTAGAGTGTGTGAAAATACTTCACAGTCCATTGATGTTACATAGCATGCGAGTGTTTTACACTCCCTTACCTGTAAAGGGAGGTAAGATTAGATCAATGGTTCTCAAAACTGAAGATATCACAGATAAAAAGGATTTCATAAAAGAAACTGAAAAAAAAGGGGGGGGAGAAAAAAAGAAAAAGAAATAATATGATCTCACAACACAATTCTTTAAACTGAATGACATGTCAGTAAAAAAAAAAAAAAAAATCATTACATAGCCTTATTTTTCCCTTTTACCATATAAGCCAGTTTTTGTCCTGGAATTTAAGAATCCCTCAGGGCTTGCCCAGCTCTGACTTTGTAGGATTCTTTGGTTTTCTTTTGCAGTACTACTTACATGTAAATTCTGGCCAAATATCCCCCAGAATTGCAGAAAGGCCAGAGACCTGTTCCTAGGAGAATCATTACAGGGTACTTTCTGAGAAAGTCATAATATATACAGCAAATTCTGGCTCCATCCTTGACCCTGAGCTCTGGGAAGTGCAAAGGGACAAAGGTCCTGGTGATTGGAAGGCAGAAAGGAATACTTGTTGAGGATCTACTACAGGTCTGGCCCAAAACTTGGTACTTTCCCACACGTTACTTTAACATCACAACTATCCCATGAGAAACATATTTTTTTCTTTATCTCCACTTTTTAGTTGGATGTGACTGAGCTCAGAGAGGTTAAATATCATGCCCAATGTCACACAGCTAGTAATCAGAATTTAAACTCAGATCTGTCTACTTATTGCCACCATCACACCTCACTGGAAGGAAGAGACATCAGAGAAAGAACAGATACAGAAAAGCGTTAAGAGATTTATGTGCCTTTTGACATGAGAGAAATTTGAAACTATGTTCAAAGGACAATTCAGGGCTTCCCTGGTGGCGCAGTGGTTGAGAGTCCGCCTGCCGATGCAGGGGACATGGGTTCGTACCCCGGTCTGGGAAGATCCCACACGTCGCGGAGCGGCTAGGCCCGTGAGCCATGGCCGCTGAGCCTGTGCGTCCGGAGCCTGTGCTCCGCAACGGGAGAGGCCACAGCAGTGAGAGGCCCGCGTACCGCAAAAAAAAGACAATTCACACTTTTGGTGGAATGTAAATTGGTGCAGTCACCATGGAAAACAGTATGGAGGTGCCTCAGAAAACTAAAAATGCAACTACTATATGACCCAGCAATTCCACTCCTGGGGATATATCTGAAAAAAAGAAAATATTAATTTGAAAAGATACATGCACCCAAATGATGTTCATAGAAGCATTATTTATAATAACCAAGATGTGGAAGCAACCTAAGTGTCCATCAACAGATGAATGGATAAAGAAGATGTGATACACACACACGTGTGTGTGTGTGTGTGTGCGCGCACATGCACAATAGAATACTACTCAGCCATAAAAAAGAATAAAATTTTGCCTTTCGCAACAACATGAATGGACTTGGAGGGTATTATGCTTAGTGAAATAGACAGAGAAAGACAAATTATGATATCACTTAAATGTGGAATCTAAAAAATAAAACTAGTGGGCTTCCCTGGTGGCGCAGTGGTTGAGAGTCCGCCTGCCGATGTAGGGGACACGGGTTCATGCCCCGGTCCGGGAAGATCCCACATGCCGCGAAGCGGCTGCGCCCGTGAGCCATGGCCGCTGAGCCTGCGCGTCAGGAGCCTGTGCTCCGCAACGGGAGAGGCCACAACAGTGAGAGGCCTACGTACCGCAAAAAAAAAAAAAAAAAAAAAAAAGAAACTAGTTGTTATTTAGGGGCTTCCCTGGTGGCGTAGTGGTTAAGAATCTGCCAATGCAGGGGACACGGGTTCGTGTCCCGGTCCGGGAAGATCCCACATGCTGCGGAGCGGCTAGGCCCGTGAGCCACAACCACTGAGCCTGCGCGTCTGGAGCCTGTGCTCCGCAACGGGAGAGGCCACGACAGTGAGAGGCCCGTGCACCACGATGAAGAGTGGCCCCCGCTCGCCACAACGGGTGAAAGCCCTCGCACAGAAACGAAGACACAACACAGCCAAAAATGAATATAAAATAAATTAATTAAAATAAAATAAAACTAGTGAATATAACAAAACAAAACAGACTCACAGGTATAGAGAACAAACTAGTGGTTACCAGTGAGGAGAGGGAAGGGGGGGAGGGGCAAGATAGGGGTAGGGGAGTAAGAGGTACAAACTATTGATACTATGTATAAAATAAATAAGCTACAAGGATATATTATACAGCACAAGGAATATAGCCACCCTTTTATAATAACTATAAATGGAGTATAATCTTTAAAAATTGTGAATCGCTATGTTGTACACCTGAAATTTATATAGTATTATACATAACTGTACCTCAATTTATTTTTTTGTTTGTTTTTTTGCGGTACGCGGGCCTCTCACTGTTGTGGCCTCTCCCGTTGCGGAGCACAGGCTCCAGACGCGCAGGCTCAGCGGCCATGGCTCACGGGCCCAGCTGCTCCGCAGCATGTGGGATCTTCCCAGACCTGAGCACGAACGCATGTCCCCTGCATCGGCAGGCGGACTCTCAGCCACTGCGCCACCAGGGAAGCCCTACCTCAATTTAAAGAAGACAATTCAGAGAGCTGACTACATATCACTCTGTCTTGGAGTCAGAGGCTTGACACCTCTTTAACTAGGCCTCTTTCCTGATCAGCTCAGCAAATATCCTCTTCTCTGTCCCTGGACTCCTTCTGTCCTTTACCCTAGGAACGAGAACAGCAAGCCCCCTGACCCACTTCTATTCACACTCCTAGGAGAAGTCTTGCTTCTGGCCCAACTCTCCATCCATTATTCATCTATTTAACAAGCATTTATTAATGTGTATCAGGTGTTGTGCTACGCATAGAATAAAACACATCCCTCCTTGGAGGAGCCCAAGCTACAGAATAGATATCTGTAAATACAGTCAGGATACAGACAAACACTCACCCACAGCCAATGCAGGGGAGAATCCAGATAGACTTCCTGGAAGAAGAGATGTGTAAAAGAGGTCTTATAGGAGGCAAGTGCCCTGTCATGCAGAGAAGAAAAAGCACAAGATTGCAGGCAGCAGAACAAGGGAGCAAGCAGCAGGTCCCACGTGGACCCACCAGCTCTCTCTCCAAACCCGCTCGTCCTGGCACCAAGCCCACTACAGACCCATCTCTCCAAGCTGGAACCTTTCACAACTCTTTGCCCTCCTGTAGCCCTTACTACAGTGAATCCCTGAGTCCTGTCTAGTCTCCTTCTAAGTCTCTCTCAGACATTTCCTCTTCCTCCTCCATCCTCACTCCCCTCACCATAGCCCAGTACCACCATTTCTGCTTGGCTCCTGCAACAGCCTCCAATGGGATATCAGTTTACTTTTGCTCCATGTGAATCCATTCAGCACAGAGCATCCAGACTGAGCCTTTGTTAAAGGGGGAAAAAAAAAAAGGTGGGTGGTAGGAATCACCTGATCCTGTCATTATCCTGCTTAAACTTCACTAGATCCCAGAGCCTTCAAGTTTAAGACAAAACTTCCTAACAGGATTTACAAGACCCTTGATCATCTGGCCTCTGCTCACCTCCCTAACCTCATCTGTGATCTTCAGTTCCTCTAACCCGGTGACTTATGACCCTGGTTGCCCAGCAGAACCACCTGGGGAGCTTTAAGAAATACCAACTTCATATCCCGCTCCCAGACATCGTGACTGAATTACTCAGGGGAAGGCCCTGGACATCAGGGTGTTGTAAAGCTCTCTGTGTGATATTAACATGCAGCCAGGGCTGAGAAACTTGCCCTAGTCCAACACATCTGACAGGTTTGCTGCACATGCCCCGTCTCTGCTGCCAGGGGCACTGGAGCTCTCCAGGCTTGAGGCCCGGGACTTTCTGTCTGTTTTGTTCACTGCAGTATTTCCAGCACCTAGAACAGTGCTAGAATGACTCTACTTTCTCCCTTCACCTGGTTAGACTTCACGCATTCTTTAAGATCCAGCTTCGATTTCCTACAAGGCACTCCCTCCCTTGATTCCCCTGTTCTGGGTTAGGTGACTCTGTGTGAGCTCAGCACCCAAGATTTCTCCCATTATAGTATATATCACATCACCTTGTAATCGTCTGCATCCCTCGTGTAGCCTGTAAGCTCCAAGGGAGCCCTGTCTGTGTGTTCATCAGTATAGCACCTCCATCCCCTAGCAAAGCGCCTAGCATAGAGTCAGTTCTGATTTAATAAGAACGGCATGAATAAATGGAAGTGAAGGAGCATGAGTATGGGTGTAACAGCACAGTATGGTGTGGCTGGGGTAACGGCAATGGTAGTAGATGAGGCTGGAGAGGCACACTGGGGACACGGCCTGGCATCCACAGCAAAGACTCTGAACAGTATTAGACAACAGGGAGCCAGCAGAAGTTTTAGGTAAAGTGACACGATCAGCTTGAATTTTAGGGCAATAAGTGGGTGAGGCATGGAGGATTGGGGGAGTTCAGGGAAGCATGGGGGTCAGGGACCAGATGGGGGTCTAGAGCAACAGCCCAAGGAGGAGATGAGGAGGGGGCTGAGGCCTGAAGAGAGGGAGCCAGCTGAGAGAGAGAGAGAATTAATGGTATTTGCAGACTGGGTGGCCCAGTGAGGAGGAATGAGGCTCTGTGGATGACTCTGATTTCCTGCTTGTAAGAGTACGGATGTGGTGTCAGGAGTGTGATCAGATGTGGTATCAAGACCAGATATGTGGTGTTAAAAGCCTGGACTCAGGAACTCAACTGCCTCAATTAAAATTTTGGCTCCACTGCTTACTAGCTTTCAGTCCTGAGGAAGTCACCTTCACCTCCTCAGTTCTTCATCCGTTCAGTGGGTATAACAAGTAGTACCTACACCACAGGGATGTTGTGAAGGCTCAATGGGGTAATATGTATAAATGCTCAGCAATTGCCTGGCACATAGTAAATGCCATATAAGAGTTAGCAAAACTATTTATATATAGCATGCTAGATTATCTGCAAAGAGTTATTGTCTGCCAACAATTCCCTCCATCCCTCTGAATGCCTGTGCTCCACCCATCAGGAGGTGGAGTCTCTTTCTCCCCATCATGAATCTGGGCAGCTTTATGATTTGCTTTGACCAAATGAAATGACATTGTACCAATTCTAGCCCAGGCCTTAAGAGGCCTGGTAGCACCTACTTTTGCCCCTTTGGGAGCCAGCCACCATGCAAAGCTGGAGCCCAATTACTGAATGCTAGGAGACCAAATGGGAGAGAGGCTGTGTGGAGGAGATGAGGTACATAGGCCGACAGCAGCACCAAGGCCCCAGACATGTGAGAGAGGCTGTCTTGGAGACTCCAGCCCCAGCTCAGCCCACAGAATTGTGAGAAATAATTATTGCTGTTTCAATCCAGTAAGTTTGGGGTTGGTTTGCTACAGAGTAATAAACTGAAACTTATGTAGAAGAAAAAGGACATCATTGGGACAATAAGGACTTCATTTTTTTTTTTTTTTGGTACATGGGCCTCTCACTGTTGTGGCCTCTCCCGTTGCGGAGCACAGGCTCCGGACGCGCAGGCTCAGTGGCCATGGCTCACGGGCCCAGCCGCTTCGCTGGGCCGCTTCCCGGACCGGGGCACGAACCCGTGTCCCCTGCATCGGCAGGCGGACTCTCAACCACTGCGCCACCAGGGAATCCCCAAGGACTTCATTTTAAGCCATCTTAAAATATGAGATATTTTGTACAGTAAAAATATGGAGACACGGAAATATCAAAAAAGGTGTTGGAAGTTCAAGTTTGGGCTCAGGAGAGAAGTGGAAGGAGGAGACAGGGATTCGAGAATCAGTCAGCATAAGGACAGGACGTGGTGCCCTGGAAGGGGAAGGTGAGCTCAACAGAGGAGGTTCGAGGAACGAGAAAAGGGGTACCAGGATAGAAATCTGGCCCTGTGGATACTTAAGGGGTGGATGGAGAGAAACTTATGAAGAAGACAAGGAACAGTGATCAGGGATGGACAGAGAACTGACAGAACCAGGGAGCCATACTTTGAGAAAAAGGGGTCATCCAGGGCTTAGAGCTACAAAGAACAATGGACTTGAACGTTAGGAGGGAACGGGGAGTTTCAAATAAAGTAGCAGAGGCAGCAGTCAGATGATAAGGGGCTAAGGAAGGAATGAAATTGAGAATCTGAACATAGCAAATGTAGATGACTATTTTTGTTTTTTTTGTTTTGTTTTGTTTTTGCGGTACACGGGCCCCTCACTGTTGTGGCCTCTCCCGTTGCGGAGCACAGGCTCCGGACACGCAGGCTCAGGGCCCTGGCTCACGGGCCTAGCCACTCCGTGGCATGTGGGATCTTCCCGGACCAGGGCACGAACCCACGTCCCCTGCATTGGCAGGCGGACTCTCAACCACTGCGCCACCAGGGAAGCCCTAGATGACTATTTTTAAAAGTCTATTGAATCTGGGGGCTTCCCTGGTGGTCCAGTGGTCAGGACTCCACGCTTCCACTGCAGGGGGCATGGTTCGATCCCTGATCAGGGAACTAAGATCCCGCCAGCCGTGCTGCTGAACCCATAGAAACAGAGAGTAGACTGGTGGCTGCCAAGGGTGGGGTGGGAGGTGAGGAGTTGGATGCAAATGAGTGAAGGCAGTCAAAGGGTACAAACTTCCAGTTATAAGATGAGTAAGTTCTGGGGATATAACATACATCATGGTGACTATTGGAAACAATACTGTAATGTATATCTGAAAGTGGCTGAGAGAGAAAATCTTAAAAGTTCTAACCACACACACACACACACACACACACACGCACACAAAGGTAACTATATGAAATTATGCATGTGTTAACTATATGGTGATCATTTCACAATATATACATATGTCAAATCATCACAATGGGTACCCTAAACTCACACAGTGGTATATGTCACTTATAGCTCAACAAAGCTATAAAAAATAAACCTAATTACCTCCCCCCAAATTTTTTTCAAAAAATAAATAAAATTAAAAGTCTAGGGCTTCCCTGGTGGCGCAGTGGTTGAGGGTCCGCCTGCCGATGCAGGGGACGCAGGTTTGTGCCCCAGTCCGGGAGGATTCCACATACCACGGAGCGGCTGGGCCCGTGAGCCATGGCCGCTGGGCCTGCGCGTCCGGAGCCTGTGCTCCGCAACGGGAGAGGCCACAGCAGTGAGAGGCCCACATACCGCAGAAAAAAAAAAAGTCTATTGACAAGGGGCTTCCCTGGTGGCGCGGTGGTTGAGAATCTGCCTGCCAATGCAGGGGACACGGGTTCGAGCCCTGGTATGGGACGATCCCACATGCCGCGGAGCAACTGGGCCCGTGAGCCACAATTACTGAGCCTGCGCGTCTGCAGCCTGTGCTCCGCAACAAGAGAGGCTGCGATAGTGAGAGGCCCGCGCACCGCGATGAAGAGTGGCCCCCGCTTGCCACAACTAGAGAAAGCCCTCGCACAGAAACGAAGACCCAACACAGCCATAAATAAATAAATTTAAAAATTCACGACATATGTCAATATTAAAAAAAAAAAGTCTATTGACAAGAGAAGGAGAAAAGAGCATTCGTTTGGGTAGATGAAAGGACAAAAGGAAAATTGTTTTAAGCTGAGGGAACTTGCTTGCTCAGAGGTGATGCCAAAGAAGAGGCATTAAAGATCATGAAGAATGAGAGGATGGAAGTGGCTCGAGGTCCTAGGAAATGGGAGGGACACAGTTCAGGTGGAGGGCTTGGCTTCGAAGAAGGACAAGAGGCAAAGGGGTGGATCTTCACGGAGAAGTCATTAGTGAGATGGAGGCAAGGTGAGGTTCACATCTATGGCCTTTTTTTCTCAGAGAAGAGTAGGTAAGGTCATCTGCTGACAGGCAGTGCAGGTCTTGGAAGAGTGATGTAAATTTCTGAAGATTTTGTAGGGAATGCATGAGGGGCAACAGAAGTCAAGCCTCCAGACTCTTCGACAGAAGCTGCTCTATGGGGATTCCTGCCTTCTGAGGGCCAGGCTCTCCACACCAGCTTCTCTCCTCTGGCCTGACCCAAACCCAGCTCCTTCCCCTGAGTCAGTCTAGACTGCCTCCTGGAAGGTTCTTCACTCTCCAAGTATTTGCTGAACATACACACCACGAGCCCCATTTCTCTGGGCAACAACACGCTCTCCCTCTTCCCACAGGGTTTCCAAACCTTCCCCCCACCTTTGCAGACACCCCCACCCCTTTCGCCCCCACCCACTGTCTACTTTACAGAGCACACAGACACCATCAGACTCACCTGCCAGCTACCAAACATGCAAATTTACCTACAGCTGCTGATACACCATTTGAAAACTGCCGTTGAGCTCAGGGGGTCTTGACCAACATTTAAAAATACAATAAAAAGAATAGAAAGCAGCATCTATTGTACGTCCTAAGAGTATTTACTGTTTCTTAAAGCTTCTGTTTCAATTATGATGCATCTGTTACTATGAGTCGAGGTCAAAAAGTTTGTTTGAAAACTTTCACAATAAAAAGTTAAAACAACACTGCCATGGAGAAAGCTGTCCTTCCCTCCATCTACGGCTAATCCTCACACCTGTGTTTTGGGCCCCATCCCCTCCAGGACCCTTATATTATGGACCTTATGTCTTCTTTCTCTGTAAAAAACAAAAACACCTCACTGGCCTCCTCATACCCCCCATTTATTCCCTCTTCCCCCCTCACAGTCAAACTTCTCCAAAGAGTTATCTGGGTTCAGCATCAACTCCATACCCTGTTCCCACCCCTTCGCCTCACCCCTTCGGTGTGCCTCCTGCCCACAGCACTCCTGGGACACGGCTCTCCGCAAAGTCACCAGTGACCCCTGAGCCCACACATCTAGAAGACACTTTCCAGTGTTCATGACTCCTTGTTCATTCCTGCTCTTTCTTCCAGCCTGGGCTCAACCCCTCCCCCTCCATCTGGAAGGCTTCACTGACCTCCCAACAAGGTCAAACCTCCCACTAGGGGCACTCACTGTTCCTGTGTCCTTCCTAACAGTTGTCAATTGTTGCTGTTACAATTTTACATGTTTTTGTAATTATCTGCCCAGATTAGGCCTCCTCAAGGAGGAAGGGGACTCTGCCTATCTTGATGCCCCTTGGCAGCCCAAGAGCCTCCTGGGCTCAGCGCCGGGCACAGTGCTTAATAAACTGATGTTAGATAAATAATCGGCACCAGCCCCTGTGCCAGGCATTACGTGTAAAATGATGAAAAACGTCCCAGAAAGTGAAGGGTGTTGAGGGGGAGGAAAAAGCCAGGGGCAGAGGTGGAAATAAGGAGCAGCTCCTGTCCTGCTTCCCAGACCAATCTGGGGCCTTTTGCAGAACAGCACATGCCTTCACGGCTGACACGTTTCACTGTCTTTGTGTCAGAAAAGTCAGCAACTCAGGTAGGAAAATTTGCTTAATAGTTCATACTTGACACGCAGAACTCTTCATGAATCCTTTTAAACCACTACATGTTCAATATTTGCCGAAAGATGAATAGGGGACACCTCCTTCTGGCATCGAGCTACTAAAAAACAGGACCTGGATCTTTTCATTTGCCCAGGTGTGGCTGGCATGTCCCACCTGCACAGGGTTCCTGTAAACTCCAGAGAACACAAAAGGCCTCATTCTTTGCTGTCTAACCACACCCAAAGACTATTTTATTGTGTTACATGCTTTCACTACTTGGTTATTGATTTCCCGTGGCATATCACTATACAAATATTCACTTAAGGACTTTAAAAGACCAAATAAACATGACAAGTATTTAAAATTAGAAACATAGTATGGAGATGCAACCAGCAAAATCCAGACTGTGGGAAACTCTATTAAACAAATGACCGTTGTTATTTTTTTCCAGCAAAACACTTGGGAGATGGGGGAAGGATTTAAAAGTGATTAAAGAGACACATTAACTAGGCACGTTGTATAGAACTTGTTTGGCTCCTTAATCAAATATAGTAACTTTTAAAAAAGGAAATTATAGGGCTTCCCTGGTGGCGCAGTAGTTGAGAGTCCGCCTGCCGATGCAGGGGACGAGGGTTCGTGCCCCGGTCCGGGAAGATCCCACATGCCGCGGAGCGGCTAGGCCCATGAGCCATGGACGCTGAGCCTGCGCGTCCGGAGCCTGTGCTCCGCAACGGGAGAGGCCAAAACAGTGAGAGGCTCGCGTACCACAAAATAAATAAATAAAAAAGGAAATTATAGGATAATCAGAGAAATGTGAATATAGCCTGAAACTCTGATGATAATGAGGAAATAATCAGCACTTTTTTGGAGTGTGGTAATGGTATTGCAGCTATGTTTTTAAAAGATAGCCTTGATCTTTTTGAGATACATATTGAAATATTTATGGTTTGTAAAATATGAAATAATATAAGGTTTGGGATTTGCTGTAAAATAATCAGTGAGGTGGGGTGGGGAAGGTCTAGGGTTGTAGAAGGAACAAGCCTGCCAGTGGGGAATTGTTGAAGTTGGTACACATAACACTCTGCTCTCCACTTTTAAATTTTCAAAAAGTTAAAAAAGAAATCTAACGAACAAACTGAACCATTAAAGTATCTAAATTTTTGTTAAATAATTTTTAAAGTCTGGAACACCTTAGAATTCTTTCACTTTCCAAGATGTCTACAATAGAGCAGTGCTTTGATTCACAAGCTCTGTAAAGTATCTTTGAAAGTGGGATTCAGCACTCACCGGCTGCTTGCCTTTTGCCACATTTCCACTGTAATGCATCACCCTCTTTCCTTCCATCAGAACAGGCAAATACAGTCTGGCAATGCCTTCCTACTGCTTTTGAAATGCAACTTTAAACCCATGTCTTGACCACCTACCTTGGCCTGCAGTTGTGCTGGGGTCTGTCAAGAACTGTCAGACCAATGCTTCATGATGACCATACTCCTGAGCCCTGTCCATTCCCAATGGGGTCTCACATCAGTCTTTGAAGGTGCCTCCCACACACTGGGTCTGCAGGGTAGCCTGTCCATTCTTGTCCTTTACTGCTCCCTTCCCATAAACGTTTGAACTAGCCAACTTAAAATATTCGGAAACTTCCAAAGTCTACTGGACTCTATGCCAAAACCTCTTGTTGGGCAGAAATGAAGTTCTTGAGAGGGTTTAACGATCTTCCATTCCACTTCTGATACAGACAACACTACCCCCTACCCATAGGTTCACTATAGCTAATTCAAACATGTTGCCTAACTCCAGCTGCAACTCTCAAGTCCAATAAACTTTGTTTGGCTACAGACTTTCTTAATTTGAGTAGGACAGATTGAACTGCTGAAAACTTTAAGGGAGGCAGGTCAGATTTTTTTCCCTAGCAAAAATAAATCTTCTCTAAACCTTCCTTGGGTAAATCAACCCTTTATAAAATAAAGCATCTACTGCATTCCCCCGGACTACCCAAAGACAAGATAACCAGTTATATTTCATTCACCAGCCTTGGAACCATACCTCACAAAAAACCAAAAGCCTCCATCTATCTCGCCCATGAAACAAAGAGAACAAAAACTTCGAATATATACTACAAGCGCAAGCACAGGATTTTTTTTTAGTAACCCCGTTTCCGTCAGGTGCACGTCTACCCACACAAACACACAATAACCCTCACCCCACCCCCCCGTGGAATTTGCCAGTGTGACTTGTGCTGACTTTCAGCGGAGAAAGACAGGAATTTATGTTTAGTTGTGGTTTTGGCTTTCAACGGGAAGGAAAGGAAGAGTGTGGGGCGTGAAAAACTGGAAATGAGTCTTAATTCTCTTGTTTCCTCCCATCCTTCTCTGCATCAAAATGCAGGTATATCATTGAAATTTCATATGTGTTTCTCGGGCAGTTAAATACCCCGACGGAGTCTGGGAACAGGGGGTGGAGATAAAGGTGAAACCGAAGATTGGAAGGGTGGGCCGGGTAAGAGGCCCCGGCGCTCTGCCGGGTTGCACCGAGCATGCGAGGTCGCCCCGCGCCTGCTGCCGGCCGCGCCCCGGTTCTGGCCTGGCCAGCTGTCCTGGGTTTTGCCAGCGACTGCGCCGTCCGGGGTGCCCACTCACACCTCTGGCTGGTCCTGACTTTAGGCTAGGTTCATTCACTTCCGGTGACAAATCCCTCCCACCACTTCTAGAAATAATGTAACATTTCCCCCATCACTTTCCTAACAACCCGACTGCCCCTCAGACAGCAGCCGAGTCCGGGTCTGGGGTCTCACCCCGGCGAGACCAGCAGCGCCCAGCTGCGGAGGGAGTGACGGCCAAGGTCGGGGGGGGGGGAGGGCGTGGGAGGAAGAGGAAGGAGGTGTGGAATCTCACCTCCCCCGCCCCCACTCCTCCGACTGCAGTAATTGGCAAAAAAAATAAGCCGTTTTTAGACTTCCCCAGGGCCCCCTGAACCTGGTTGCAGTGAGGAACCCAGTCTCTCCCATTCCGATGCCCCTCGCCTTCTCCCGGCCCCGTAAGTGACTGCGGGAATCCTGGAGCCCCAGGCCACGCGGAACTGCAGCGGCGGGGGTGGGGTGGGGTGGTAGGATGAGGGTTTAGGGGCGGCAGGAATGGGTGGGAGGAAGGGGTGGTGGAAGGGAGAAGGAGAAAAACAGAGGCATGCAAAAGGTTCCGTAGCTGTTCCAGCTGCCGCTTCCTCCGGCGCGGGCCGGGCGGTGTAATATTCCCCCCCCCTCCATCTTTCTCACCACTACCTGTCCCACCCACCCACCACAGGCACACATTCCCCCCACCAGTAGCGGATCTGCAGCCTGTAAGGGGGTAGTAGGAAGGAGCTGGGGGGAGGGGGAGGCCTGCGAGTTTCTAACCTTGTTCTTATAAACAAACCCACATGTGCAGCTGCCGCTGCTGCAACTCACCCCACAATCCCGGATATAAGTCCTGCCCCTTTAAGAGGAAAAAAAGCTTCCCCCGCCTGCCTTCCACCCTACCCATCCACAAGGACCTTTGTCTCCCCACCCACTCTGTCAGTCGGCCCCGCCCAATATCCCCGCCCCCTCCAACGCAGAGGAACCAATGGGTGAAGAAAATAAGGCCGGGGTCTGACGTCAGCATGTCCGGCCAATCACAGGGCGCGTTAGTGGGAGGCCTCGCGGAGGGCGCGCCGGGAGGAAGGAAGGCAGGAGAAAGGAAGCTTGAAGGCAAGATGGAGGCTGCTAGTGGCTCTGCTAGTGCTGTGGCGAGTAGGGACTTGGGATCCCAGAGGGGCCGGAGCCTGGTGCCTGAGCGGCTTCAGAGTCGAGAACATGAGCGGCAACTGGAGGTGGAAAGGCGGAAGCAAAAGCGGCAGGACCAGGAGGTGGAGGAGGAGAAGAGCGACTTTTTCGCCGCCGCCTTCTCTCGGGAGCGATTGGCCGTGGAAGAGCTTCTGGAAGGCGGGGAGTCCGTCGAGCAGCTGGAGGAGGCGGCCGCTCGGCTGCAGGGGCTGCAGAAACTACTCAACGACTCGGTTTTTTTCCTGGCCGCCTACGACTTGCGGCAGGGGCAAGAGGTGTTGGCGCGGCTGCAGGAGGCCCTGGCCAAACGTCGCCAGGAGCTGCAGCCTAAGAAACGTTTCGCTTTCAAGACCCGCAGGAAGGATGCTGCTTCAGCCACCAAAGTAGATTCGGCTCCCGGCGCCCCGGCAGCGAAAGGCATCCTGGCCTCCCCGCCGCCCTTGAAGGAGGAGGAAGGCTTCGACTCCAGCTGGATCTGCGGCTTCTCCAATCTGCAGTCCCAAGTCTTGGAGAAAAGAGCCGAGGAGCTGCACCAGCGGGACGTCCTTTTGACCCAACTGATTAACTGCACGATCAAATTGTATGGCAATCCCAACACCCTGCGGCTGACCAAGGCTCGAGGCTGCACGCTGCTCTGCGGCCCGGTGTCCACCTCCGTGTTCCTGGAGAACTGCAGTGACTGCGTGCTGGCCGTGGCCTGCCAGCAGCTCCGCGTACACACCACGAAAGACACCCGCATCTTCCTGCAGGTGACCAGCAGGGCCATCGTGGAGGACTGCACCGGGATACAGTTCGCCCCGTACACCTGGAGCTACCCGGGGATCGACAAGGACTTCGAGGGCTCTGGTTTAGACAGGAGCAAAAATAACTGGAGCGACGTTGACGATTTCAACTGGCTGGCCCGTGATGTAGCCTCCCCAAACTGGAGTATTCTTCCTGAAGAAGAGCGAAGGATCCAGTGAGACTAAGCAATTGTCACTCTTTTCTTCACTCCTACCAAATACACTCCCTTGTGGGACTGACTCCAGCTAATGGGACCCCAAAATTTACTTCTTGTCACGCTGTCTGTTTTCATTATTTTAAGGCTTTAAATTGTGATAGGCTCCTACTTTCGATTTCCATTAAATTTGTGGCAGGTCTAGCACTTTAAAGAATTTTTGCTATTTTGGTGATGTTTCGGAGCTTTTGTTTGACGGTGATAATTTGAAGCCATAAGGGGAAGAGAGTGTGGTTTTTAATGATTTGTGGTGTTTAAAACTTATTGCAGAATAAAGTAAGCCTTCAATAAATATTTGTTTAATAAGCGAATTCAGTAGGGCTAGTAGGAGCCAGTTAATGTTGAAGTAAGGTATCAAAACGTGTTCAAACTGCCATTAACCAAGAGCTTTTTTGAATTGCGGTTTGACTTCCATACGTATTTTTCAGTGGGGCAATGGAAATATTCCTCTCTGGTCTTCAGTTACATGTTAGCTTGGGTTTTTGGCATCCAGCTAGTCATCGACTTATTTGGATCCAAACTTTTGGCACGGACCCCAAGAGCCTCCTGAGTCTTAATCACCTGTAAAGCCAAAATAGTTATAGCTGCCAATTTTTTGTGCACTTAAAATGTTATCGACACCATTGTAAGCACCTTACTCATGTAAACTTATTATAAGTCCTCAAAATATTATGAGGGTAGTTTCTGTTAACTCCAATTTTCAAGTGAGGAAACAGATAAGTTGCCCAAAGGGCACACAGCCCAAGTGGTGGACTGGAATTTGAAATCATGTAGTCTGGCTCCAGAGCCCACGTTCTTAACCTCTACTAGATATTGATTTTTGAATAGTGTTAACTGAGTTGGAAAGAAAGCTTCCAAAAGTAAAGAGGGAAAATTGCTTTTCTTAAATTCTCAGGCATAATGGCACTACGTATCTATCCTCATACAAAAAGAATTGAGGCAAACATCTGGCTGAGTCTTGATTTTTCCACCCATTTTGCTGTAATTCGCTACTGTTACAAATTTGGCTTTCTGCTCTATATACTACCACTCATTATTCTTAAATGGAAAGTTGTAAGATTTGCAAAAAGCTTTTTTGGGCCTAGTGGCCTTGTAACTATGGATGTGCTTTTTATTTAATAATTACCACAAGTATTAAGGTGCTTAAATATCTCAAGTATTTATGTATTTAATATTATATGTTCTCTTTTGTTCTGAAAAAGGATTTAAAGTGGCTTCTAGGATATGTGAAATGTAACAAGATAATGAAAACAAATGACAAGGAGGAACAAGGGTAGAATGACGGATTGGAGGCAGAAATGAAGCCAATAAAAAAAATGTAAGCTGCCAAGCCCTATTCCTTAGCTGGAGGTGAATCCTGATTTTTTTCCCCTCAACTATTAGCTAACTTGAAAAGGGATCCTAATCAATTTCACAGTTCACAGCATCCACAAACAAGAGGGAAAATCGTTTACTTGGGAGAGTTAATCCTTATGGTAAAAAGAAACAACATATAATGAAATTTTCAACCATATCTTTACATTAGAAACTGACCGGTATCCTAAAGCTGTGCCCCTGGAGACTGATAGTTTAACACAAGTGCACTTAAGAATAAACCAAGCTTGGTTTTTTTTTGGTTGCCCCACCTGGCTTGCAGGATCTTAGTTCCCGACCAGGGATCGAACCTGGGACCCCTGAATTGGAAGCACAGAGTCCTAACCACTGGACCGCCAGGGAATTCCCAACCTTTTTCTACTAAAGCTCACAGTTTTACACCTGTAACTCTGCTGACCACCCGACCAGTTGTAGGCCATCCAACTAGCTCCCCCTGACTGACGTCCCTCAATAGTTGAAAACATTTCCGTCTTTGCTGGTCTTCTTCCTTACTAGAGGCATATCTCTTCTTGCCCAGAGATTCCTCTTCCGCTCGTGCCCATCCCCTCCAACCTCCTATGGCCTCCCTTTCCACTGGCCTTTTTTCTTTTAAGACACCAGATCCTGAGGTCCTCCACCCTACATGTCACTGAATGATGTTCCAGCTCCTTCCCTGTGTGTCAGACATCTTAAAAGAATAGCTGTGTCCACATACACCTACATTTTTCACTCTTTCAGTCTTTGTAATTTTAACTTTTCTCTGCTGAAACTGCTCTTTGATGGTATTAGTGGCCTAACCGCCAAATCTACCGGCTCCCTCCCCTCCCCCTCCTCAGCTTTTTTACTCTTGGTACAGTTTACCCTTTTTTGTTTCTTTGTTTTAGGTACAGTTTACTCATCCTTGAAGTTCTCTCTTTCCTTGGCCATAACCTTTCTCTAACCTGTTTCTCTTATGTCAGCTTCCTTCCCTTCATTGGGATTCTGATGATTTGTAGCCCTTAAATATGAGTGATGCCCAAAGTTTTGCCATTAGCTTCTTTGTATTCATTCTCTCAGAGCCTCAACTCTCAACCTATATGCATAGTCTTGTGTCTGTCCCTAGCCTCCACCTTTATTGGGCTCACCTGCCTTTCAAATTCCATATATTCTTTTTTTTTTTTTTTTTGGCCTCGCCTCGCGGCTTGCAGGATCTTAGTTTCCTAAGCAGGGATGGAACCTGGGCAAACAGCAGTGAAAGCACGACCTACTAACCACTGGACTGCCAGGGAATTCCCTCAAATTCCATATATCCTTTTTTTTTTTTAATTTATTTGTTTATTTTTGGCTGCGTTGGGTCTTTGTTGCCGTGCGCGGGCTTTCTCTAGTTGCCGTGAGCAGGGGCTACTCTTCGTCACGGTGTGCGGACTTCTCGCTGCGGTGGCTTCTCTTGTGGAGCATGGGCTCTAGGTGCGTGGGCTCAGTAGTTGTGGCACACGGGTTTAGTTGCTCTGCGGCATGTGGGATCTTCTCGGACCAGGGCTCAAACCCGTGTCCCCTGCATTGGCAGGCGGATTCTTAACCACTGTGCCACCAGGGAAGTCCCTCCATGTATTCTTAAAATCTCCATTTTCACTTCTTTCCCTCCCAAGTTCCATGTTTATTTTAAGGATGTCACTCTTCTCCAGGCACCCAATGCTTACCAGGGCCAGGCAGGTGAAGTCCATGAGTAAGGCTGCTGAGAGTAAGTCGCTAGGGAGTGGGGGACCAGATAACGTGGCAGACAAATTCAGGCATTTAAAAAACGTTGGATAAGACAAGCAAAACTTTCTGCAGTCTGCGTCTGGTCCTGGAGCTGGCCAACTTGTAACTAAAATAAGTGATGCCCCAAGTGATGAGTGATGCCCATATCATGTCAGCTCCTTCCCTGGAAGGTCTTGCCTATTCATCCTGTCCTCTCAAGTCTCTCTGCCGTTTCAGGAAGATAGACCCTATATGTTTCCCGACGCTTAAACTGGGATGGATTTTTTTTGTTTTTTACAAAGACAACAACAAGACAAAACAAATCTATATTAAAGTCACACCCCTGAATTAAAAGCATTGACTTAAAGTCACTTTAGTAAGTTTTTATCAAGCAAATCTAATGACAATGGTCATTGCAGTGAGGGCATATTCACCAATAAGTGTAATGACCATATATTTTCATTAAGATCAACTCTGGAAAAGCAGTAAAATTGCATATTAGTCAAGCAATCAGTTTATTAAACTTCATTTATGATCAGGTATGTTAAATACAACTTAGTACAGTATTATATGAGTATTATAAAAGTGTCATTCCAGGGCTTCCCTGGTGGCGCAGTGGTTAAGAATCTGCCTGCCAATGCAGGGGACACAGGTTCGAGCCCTGGTCTGGGAAGATTCCACATTGCCACGGAGCAACTAAGCCCGTGTGCCACAACTACTGGGTCTGCACTCTAGAGCCCGCAAGCCACAACTACTGAGCCCGCATGCCACAACTACTGAAGCCCACACGCCTAGAGCCCATGCTCTGCAACAAGAGAAGCCACCGCAATGAGAAGCCTGCGCACCACAACAAAGAGTAGCCCCCGCTCACCGCAACTAGAGAAAACCTGTGCACAGCAATGAAGACCCAATGCAGCCAAAAAAATAAAAAACCCATTATGTACAATATAATGCAAAATTGAAAAAAATTGTTACTCTAGTCTCAACTGCATAAGAATAGAAGAAATGGTCAATTATAAGTTTTAATGCTGAACTTCTGATTGCAATGCAAGAGTCAGTATTTAACAAAAAAAATTTAGTTTTAATTGTGTTAATCAGGCAGAAATAAAAACAGCAAGATGTAAAGATTCAACTTTCTATGGGTAATGTTACATGGTAATACATTTTATAAACATCATGGCAATTACTGTAGTACCACAGAAATTGGACAGCTAAATTACATTTAATTCAAAAGTTTCACCACCAACTCAAAAACTTAATTGCACTATTTGACAATTTTCTTCTCTTATAAATGAGTTGGCCATTACAATTAGACGGTCAGTTATTTACTAGCTTTAAGTTTCAAGAAGGGCAGGGACAATATGACACAAAAGCCATGTTCAATTCAACTAAATAAATATTTGAGCATCCACTATGCAACTTTTCCATGTTGGGTGCTAAGAGCACAATGGTAAACAAGGTAAGCGTGTGCTCTTCCTTGATGGAGGTTACGGCCTAGTTGAAAATCAGATGAATGAAACAACAATCATGAGAGAGAAACCCTGAGAGCTCCGATAGGGTAGTGCCCTATTATTATCAATATAACCTCTCCTGGTTAGAAGGGACCTTAAGTAAGGCTTCTATTTTAACCGCCAATCCAGGGTTTGAATTCCCTGGCTGAACTCAGATCAGCAGCGCTCACAGAAGGAAGTAGTTACTATTCAAAGGCCTGCTTTCCAAATTTTCAGATACTGTTACACTCGGAACTTTAAGAACTGACAAGACCAAGCAAAAAATTCAAGGCCATTTACTCACCTGGTAACCAAGCTCAGCATTCTGTGCAGGCATTTAAGTAATTTATTATATTTTGAAAAATATTTTTTAGTTGAATACCTTTTAGTTGTGTTTATTTCACCAAGAAAGCTATACATAAACTAATTTTTAGAACTGATAACAAGGTAGACATTTGATTCTGAGATGATAGCGCAATGGATTTTCAAAACAGATAATTCATGTACAGGTACAAAAAGATTAAAATAAAATCTCCCTCCTTCCTTTGATCCCAGTGATTCAGTTTTCTCTGGAGAGCAACCACCCTTTACCTGTTTCCTTTGTATTCTTCTGGTCTACGCATTTACAAACTTATGTGCAATATACCCTTCTATCCTCCCACCCCAGTAGAAGCACACTATGTATATGCTTGGGCACTTTGCCTTTGTCCTTAACATTATATTGGAGATCTTCCCATATAAGTATGCAGTCATCTCATTCTCTTTAACTGCTGCCTAGTGTTCTGTTATATGGAATGTGCCATACTTATTTAACCAGTCTCTAACTGATGAACATTTAGGTTGTTTCCAATCTTTAGCCAGTAGAAAAATGCTACAATGAATATCCTGACACATAAATTATTTAGCATATGTGCAGTGGGTTCTTAGGGGTAGGCTAGGTACCTAGAAGTGGAATTGCAGGATCGATAGGTTATGAACATTTATTATGTTGATAGACATTATCAAATTGCCTTCTGAGGAGGTTTATCAATTTACACACTCACTAGCAATGACTGAGTGCTATTTCTTCACATCCTTATTGACATACTGTGCTATCAAATTTTTGGATCTTTGCCAATCTGAGAGTTACAAAATGTTAACTTTCTGTAATAGTAATTGTCTCCTAACTTGTCTCCTCAGCTCCAATTTCTAAAGCATTCTGCATGCAGCTACCAAATTAGTTTTCTTAAAGCATGTCACTCCTGGTCTAAAACCTTCTGAGATTCCCATAGCCTGCTGGACTCCCTGGCTTGGAAGACAAGTCCCTCCACCACCTGCTTTCAGCCTACTGTTCCTACATGATGTTTTACTGTTTTAGCACACACACTTCATGCTCCAAGTAGTCTGAAATAAGTCCGATTAATCAAACACACTGTATCAGTGAGGGACCCGGCAGGAAACAGATGGCACACTTAAAATGGATAATTTAAGAAAAGCCTAACACAGGAGCTATTTACAAAGCTGTGGGTAGAGTTTAGGAAAAGCAATAACAGATAGTGCAATACCTCTTATCACTCCTAGGGCTGAAGGGACAAAACTGTTACCTGAAACCAGAAAGAGAGCACGCTACGTGGCAGGAGCCGTGACCTACAGTAGAGGGATGTAGCCAATCCGTTGTGACCTGTGGGCCGAAGAGCAACAGGAATTTCAAAACTCTCTTCAATTGTGCCTTCCGTTGGCTGAACCCAATTAGAATTTTAGGGCAAGGATGTCTGTTTCCCAATTTTAGGGCAAGGAAGTCTGTTGATGCAGTCCATATGGGCCAGCTCCCAGGACAGCTCCAGGGTGGAGAAAAGTAAAGAATAGATTTGGAGGAACAAATGGAAGATATTTCCTACAAACACCTTCTGCCATACTTTCTGGTCTTTTCTCAAGCAGTTCCCACACAGCTTGGGTCCATGTGCACTTGCCAAAATTTTGCAAAAGCCAATCTGGGAAGTCTTCTGGGATTTCCCTCAGTCTCTTTGAGAACGAAGCATGATATTTTGAGACAATAAGAGCAAGAAAGAAAAGTGCATGAGCCAGTCTCTGAGGCCAAGTTGTTGCATTCTCCAGTAGAGACAATTTTTGAGGGAAAGAAAAAAATTTGAAGAAAGTGAGAAGTGTAGGCCAATTCCGAAGACATTCACGTGATGGCAGAACTTTAGAAGGCCTGGCAGCATGATTAGATACAGAGAATCCGGTATGCCTCTGAGTCAAGCAATAATTTCAGCAGTCATTGTCTTTTAAGAAGTTTAAGAAAAGATAAGACATCAAAGGAAAAACTTCTTGGGACTTCCCTGGTGGCATAGTGGTTAAGAATCTGCCTGCCAATGCAGGGGACACGGGTTCGATCCCTGGTCTGGGAAGATCCCACATGCTGCAGAGCAACTAAGCCCGTGCGCCACAACTACTGAGCCTGAGCTCGAGAGCCTGCAAGTCACAACTACTGAAGCCCGAGCACCCAGAGCCTGTACTCCACAACAAGAGAGGCCACGGCAATGAGAAGCCCGCGCACTGCAACGAAGAGTAGCCCCACAACTAGAGAAAGCCCACGCACAGCAATGAAGACCCAACACAGCCAAAAATAAAAAATAAAATTAAAAAAGAAAAAGGAATAACTTCTCAGACCAAAGAATGACCTCTACAGGAAAGGAAAAAGGGAAGCTTCCACTGCCAATACAAACGTACCGAGACTTACACAAAAGTTAGCTGTAATCTTTGAAGAGAAGGAAATGGAGGAGGGAGGAGAGGGGGAGGGGCATTCACACACATCTCATTGGTTATGGAAATTTCAAAGAAAGATGCCTGGAACGTTGAAAGATTTTTAAGGTCCCTGAGTAATGAAAAGGCTTATGGACATTCACCAAGAACATTTCATTGAAGCTGTAGTTTAAGAAACATTAGCAAACCCAACTTGTGCACAAATTTTCCTCAAAAAGAATATCAAGGGCTTCCCTGGTGGCGCAGTGGTTGAGAGTCCGCCTGCCGATGCACGGGACACGGGTTCGTGCCCCGGTCCGGGAAGATCCCACATGCCGCGGAGCGGCTGTGCCCGTGAGCCATGGCCGCTGAGCCTGCGCGTCCGGAGCCTGTTGCTCCGCAACGGGAGAGGCCACAACAGTGAGAGGCTCGCGTACAGCAAAAAAAAAAAAGAACATCAACAACAGCTTTTTGACCTTATACATACTTAGTTTATGTTTGCTGTATATTCATATTTTACTTTTATTTTTTTTCATCTTCAATTTTGGCATTTTTATGGTAGGAAATGTGTTTCCAGCGCTGGAAATATGGGTGAGACCTGAAGTGGCTTGACTTGTAACTGACGATAAGGAACAAATTAACTTGTTCAGTACAGTAGCTCCTACTGACTGGGATATGTCCCCAGGGGGCTTAATAAAAAGTGCTGCTTGTGACTCATAGATACAGAGAACAAACTAGTGGTTACCAGTGGGGAAAGGGAAGGTAGGGAGGGGATTAAGAAGTATAACAAAGGACTTCCCTGGTGGTCCAGTGGTTAAGAATCCGACTTCCGGGCTTCCCCGGTGGCGCAGTGGTTGAGAGTCCGCCTGCCGATGCAGGGGACACAGGTTCGTGCCCCGGTCTGGGAAGATCCCACATGCCGCGGAGAGGTTGGCCCGTGAGCCATGGCCGCTGAGCCTGCGCGTCCGGAGCCTGTGCTCCGCAACGGGAGAGGCCACAACAGTGAGAGGCCCGCATACCGGAAAAAAAGAAAAAAAAAAAAGAATCCGACTTTCAATGCGGGGGAGGCAGGTTGGATCCCTGGTCCGGGAACGTGGGGCAATTAAGCCTGTGCGCCACAACGAAGACCCCGACCGCACCCCAACGAAAGTTCCCACCTGCCGCAACCAAGACCCAACGCAGCCAAAAATAAAAATAAGTAAATAAATAAAAACAACTACTGTATTAAAAAAAAATTCTGCCAATGCGTCACTAATGTTTAAAAAAATGTTCTAAGACCCTTGTATTATCCTAAAGGAAGGAAAATATACTTAAGTTTAGACTTTATTAAATATACATGAAAACATTTCCAGGATAATTATTTAAAACATAGTAATAAAGTGTATAACTTGTAACTGGTAAAAAGGGAAAAGTTAAAGGAGGAAGAACACCTTAACCAATCCTAAAGAAGTCAAAATAAAGGGAAGAAGAAAAAAGAGAAGGATAGAAAAAGTTGGACAATGAAAAAACACTAAATAAGTTTGGTAGAAATAAATCCAAATACATCAGTAATCACAGGAAATGCAAATAGAATAAGGCTTCCACTTAAAACACAGATTGTCAGTCTGAATTTTAAAAATCAACTATATACTGTTTTCAAGAGATAGATTTAATCATATGGATTGAGAAGTGTTGAAAGTGAAAGACTAAAAATTATCAGGCAAATACTTTTAAAGAAAGCTGGTACAGATCTATTAATATCAGAAAACACAGACTGTAAAGAATAACTTTACTAGGGATAAGAAAAGGTCCCTATAAGATGAAAAAGGCTCACTTCACAGGAAGATATAATAGGTCTAAGCTTGTATGCCCCATTACAGAGCTTCAAAATGTATAAAACAAAATTTGGCAAAATAGCAAAGAGCAAACAACAAATTCATGTCAACTGGGAGGATTTTAACCTTCTCTCAGTAATTAACAGATAAGTAGACAAAATTCAAATATAACATGAAAGATTTAAACAACATTGACAGTTTTTAACAAGAGCATTGCATCCAACTATTATATAAGACACACATTCTTTTCAAACACACATGGAATATTGACCACATGACAATTGGCTACAAACAAGGCCATAAAGCAAACCTCAAAAATTTTTTCCAGGTTTGGTATTGTTACATCATTTTACTACAATGCAACTAAGTTAGAAATCAATATTTTAAAAAGAGAGAGAAAATTTGAAAGTTATAAGGACTTAAAAGAATGTAACAAAACTTACTTCGTGTGTATTATACGATCATAAGCATAAAAATTCCAAAATAATCTATAGAGCAATTATTAGTGCTAATAAGAGCATCACATTTTTATATATCAGCAATAAACATCCAAGATATTCTTGATGAAAAAGGAAAAGGTGTGTGTGTATGTGTGAGTGTGTTGCCTAATCAAATATGAAGACCTTTTTTTTTTTTGGCCACTCCGTGAGGCTTGCGAGATCTTAGTTCCCTGACTATGGATCGAACCCAGGCCTATGACAGCGAAAGCCCAGCATCCTAACCACTAGGCCACCAGGGAACTCGCAAGACTTATTTAATTAGAGCAAAATGATGATGGCACAGGAATATACAAAGTGACTAATGGGACAGAATAGGGAACTGAAAAATAGATCCATGCACGTATGGAAAACTAGTTCACGACTGGGCAGTTAAGACTATTGGGAAAAGGAGAGATTATTCAATGAATTGTGTGCTGGGACAACTGGTTATGCATATGGAAGAAAATTAAATCATATTCCTTCATCACACCATACACACAAATCTACTCTGGATACACTCAAATCTTAAAGAGAGAAAAAGTATAAAATTTTAGGAGGCAATGGAGGATAGTACCTTTGTTCCTACGTATGGGGTAAGGAATAATTTCTTAAACAAGCACTAGGAAAAGATTGAAAAATTCTGCTATATCAGTAAGCACTTCTGATCCTCAAAAGATGCCATAAAGAAAGTGAAAAGTCAAGTCACAAATTGGGAGAAAATCATTGCAACACATATAAACACCAAAGAAATATTATATGGAAAATATAAGGAAGTCAATCAGAAAAATGTTACCTACTGATATGAAAAACGGGCAAAAGACAAGAACATACGTTTTGCAGAGGGAACACAAACGGCAAATAAATTTATGACAATGTACACAAACTCATTAGTAACCAGGGAAATGCAAATTAAGACCACAGTCGAAACAGGGAAAACAAAAATTAAGAAGTCTTGACTCAATAGTAATAGTTGGAGAAATTGTGGATGATAAATATTCACTGCAAGTGGGAGTAGAAGTTGGCTTGATCACTTTAGATAATATTTGGCATCACTCCATAAAGGTGAAGGTTCATATACCCTACTTCTCAGCAGTTCCCCTCTTTTGGCTACACCCCAGAGAAACTTCTGCTCAGTGTGAGACAGGTACAGAATGTTGAGAGCAGCTCTGTTCATAAAAGCAACACTAGATATCATTAAAAAATAAACATTAGGGCTTCCCTGGTGGCGCAGTGGTTGAGAGTCCGCCTGCCGATGCAGGGGACATGGGTTCATGCCCCGGTCTGGGAGGATCCCACGTGCCGCGGAGCGGCTGGGCCCATGAGCCGTGGCTGCTGGGCCTGCGCATCCGGGGCCTGTGCTCCGCAACGGGAGAGGCCACAACAGTGAGAGGCCCGCGTACCACACACACACACACACAAAAAACAAAAAACAAAACAAAACAAAACATTAGAAATCATCTCTGTATCCACCTTCAGGAGAATAGATCATATGTGTTATGATCAACATATGATAAACTGAAGCTGCATGCAGCAACATGCATGAATCTTAACACATAATGTTGGATAAAAAAAAGATACTGGAGACTATCTATGATACAATTTTGTAAATCTCAAAAACAAGCAAAAAATATATATATATATGTAGGGAAACACTACATGCTTTTTATATGAAAAGGAAAAGCTAAGGTATTTAGAATAATGGCTACATCTTGAGTGGGAGGGAAGGTGTATTAGTCAGCTCAGGCGCCATAACAAAATGCCACAGACTGTGGCTTAAACAACAGATATTTATTTTCTCACAGTTCTAGAGGCAGCAAGTCCAAAATCAAGGTAGTGGCTGATTTGGTTTTCTGGCGAGAACTCTCTTCCTGTTTTCTTGCTATGCCCTCACATGTCCTCTTGCTATATCCTTTCCTCAGTGCCTGTGAGCCGAGAGAGAGCCCTGGTCTCTCCCCCGCCCCACCCTTGTTTTTGGCTGAGAGGCTTGTGGGATCTTAGCACCCGGGCCCACAGAAGTGAAAGCGTAGAGTCCTAACCACTGGACTGCCAGGGAATTCCCTCTCCTCCTCTTCTTATAAGGACACCAGTCCTATCGGATTACAGCCCCATCCTTATGACTTCATTTGACTTTAATTACCTCCTTATAGGTCCTATCTCTAAATACAGTCACATTGGGCTTCCACATATGAATTTGGAAGGGACTCAATGAGTCTAGAACAGAGGAGAATGTGATGAGAAGAATCATATATATTGATACAAGTTACGTGTGATATTCGAGTTGTGTGATGAGTGAATATTTAATTTATTATTATGATTTATAACCTATGTTACATATATTCTTTATATCAAAAATTATATTTAAGGTTCAATGCATCCTATCAAAATTCCAATGGCATATTTCATAGAAATAGAACAAATAATTCTAAAATTTGTATGGAACCACAAAAGATCCTGAGTAGCCAAACAATATTGAGAAAGAAGTACGAAGCTGGAGTTATCACACTACCTGATTTTAAACTATACTACAAAGCTACAGTAATAAAAACAGTATGGTACTAGCACTAAAACAAACACACAAATCAATGGAACAGAATTGAGAGACCAGAAAGAAACTCACATTTATATGGACAATTAATTTATGACAAAGGAGCAAATAACACAATGGAGAAAGAATGGTCTCTTCAATAAATGGTGTTGGGAAAAATGTACAGCCACATGCAAAAGAATGAAACTGGACCCCTATCTTCCACCATACACAAAAATTAACTCAAAATGGATTAAAGACCTGAATGTAAGACCTGAAACCATAAAATTCTCAGAAGAAAAAATAGGCAGTAACCTCACCAACATCTGTCTTAGTGAAGTTTTTGTGGATCTGACTCCAAAGGCAAGGGAAACCAAAGCAAAAGTAAACACATAGGACTACATCAAACTAAAAAGCTCCTGCACAGCAAAGGAACCCATCATCAAAACAAAAAGGCAACCTACTGAATGGGAGAAAATATTTGCAAACCATATATCTGATAAAGGGTTAATATCTAAAATATATAAAGAACTCATACATCTCAACAACAAAAACCCCAAACATGCCAGTTAAAAGTGGGCAGAGGATCTGAACAGACATTTTTCCAAAGAAGACATACAGACGGCCAACAGGCACATGAAAAGATGTTCAACATTACTAATTATTAGGGAAGTGCAAATCAAAACCACAGTGAGATAGCACCCCATACCTGTTAGAATGGCTGTTATTGAAAAGATAAGAAATAACAAATGTTGGAGAAGATGTGGAGAAAAGGGAACACTCATACACTGTTGGTGGGACTATAAATTGGTGCAGCCACTATGGAAAACAGTATGGATATTCCTCAAAAAAAATTAAGAATAGAACCACCATATGACCCAGCTATTCCACTTCTGGGTATTTATCCAAGAACACAAAAACACTAATTTGAAAAGATATATTGCACCCCAATGTTCATTGCAGCTTTATTTATAATAGCCAAGATATGGAAACAACCTAAGTGTCCATCAGTGGAGGAATGGATAAAGAAGATGTGGTATATATACACAATGGAACACTACTCAGCCATAAAAAAGAAAGAAATCCTGCCATTTGTGACAATAAGGATGAAGCTTGACAGTATTATGCCAAGTGAAATAAATCAGAGAAAGACAAATACTGTGTTATTTGACTCATATGTGGAGTATATATAAAAAAAAGAGCAAACCAACAAACACAGATATAGAGATCAGATTAGTGGTTAACGGAAAAGAACTGGGCTGGGTGTAGGTGAAATGGGAAAAGGGGGTCAACTGTATGGTGACGGATGGTAACTAGACTTGTAGTTTAGATAGAGCACTTTGTAGCGACCTCTTTGTAGTATATACAGATGTTGATTTATAATGCTGTACACTTGAAACTTACATAAAAATTATATTTAAAGATTAAAAATTAATGAACTATAGCTGTGTGTATTAATATCAGTGAAATTCAAAATAAATTTTAATGCTGATTGTACATTTATTATATGTGGGCTTTCCTGTATGTACAAAAGATTTAAAAGTAATGTTTGGGTGAAAAATACAAAAGCAAAAAGAATACTTACCATATGATTTTATTTATGGCAAGTTCAAAATCATGCAAAACTAAAAAATATATTGTTGAAGCACACACGCATAGGTACTAAAGAAAATCAAGAGAAGAATAATTACCAAATTTAGGTTACCTCTGGGAGTACGGAAGGAGGGGCACCCAGGTTGCTCCCTGGTGCTGGTGATATTCTATTTTTTATGCTGGGGGAGGGAATATGGGGGAGAGGGAATGTTCACTTGAGCATTATACTTTTTTTACTCATATTAATTTTAATTAGTCAAAGATTGTATATAATTGGTTCCTTAAGATGACTATTTTCCAAATGCTTATACTCTCCTTTGAGACACATAAAAACGAACCTGTTTAGTTACTATTTTCACTTCTATCTTCTTCCTGCTTTAGTCTAAATTCAGCAAACAATTAAGTATGTGTCAAGTGATATCAAGTGGTGTAATCTCACTCTTCCACTCAGATTGGCACCTGTGGGAGGAACACTGAACTCCTCTGCTATCTTGGGGATGTTTACATTTTGGCTGTAAAGCTCGGGGACATTATACCTGCAAGCCAGCTCCAGGTCAAGCTTTTGGGTTAGCTGGCTGTTGCAGAGGGACATTTTCTTGCTCTTTAACTCTTTCTGAAATATTCTTTCATAAACAGTCCTTATGATCTTGACTTGTTTGTTCTTATCAAACTGGAGTTTTTGTTCATTATGGAATTTTCCATTTTAAACTGGTTCTAATGGCTCTGTTTGATCTTCATTCTGAGGAGTAACCAGGACTATACCTGAAAGAGGGAGGGCAAAAATTCATGAGAAAAGGTTTTTGTTGCTTTGCAAGAAGGAAAGAAAGAGGGAGGGAGGGAAGGAGGGAGGGAGGGAGGAAGGAAGGAAGGAAGGAAAGAAGAAGGAAAAAGAGTAAAGAGAAGTCAGGATGACAAGGGAGAGAGGTTAAGAAAGCAAGAGTCAGTTAATTCTTCAAAGAGCCAACCTGTGCCTCATTCTTCCTTGGGTGGGAAGTCCAGAGAGATGATCTCTTGGGTTCCTTTATTTTTTTGTTTTAAATGTACTATTTCATTATTTTCATTCCATTATTATAATAACATGAAAGGAAATTCTAAGGAAGAAAAACTAATCACCCCTAATTCAATTAACCTATTCTATTATCTTTGTAATAGATTTATAGCGTCAACACTTACATCCATTGGTCCAGCAGGGGAGGTAGCCAGCTTTCCCCATCCTCCAGCAGGGATGCATTATTCCTTCCTCTGCAGCCTGTTTTTCTTGGCTCGTTCCTCAGCGTATCCTGCCTTGCTTCCTACTTGAAAAGTTTGGCCAGGGACATTTCTGATGTGTCTGGTCTTTCTCTTTTGCCTTTCTACATAATTTAACATCCTCAGAGGTGCTAGCCTGAGAGGTGAAATCTCCCTTTCCCATCCACTGAAGTCATTATATTTTTGGCCACCAGGGGGCATCCACAGACTTGCCATAGACTCAACCCTGCCTCTGGGTCATTTGAGGAGAAAGAGGTCCTTGACTAATTGGTTTATCCCTGTAGAACTATTTTTAACTTTTGTTTCTGTTTTCTACAGCAAATCTTTCTTCTCCTTCCCTCTGATTGTCTCACATGCATGTGTGCTCCTAAGAGATTCTCTGAGACAGCTTCACACTCATTCATGTCCCTTTTCTCTTGGGACAGTTGTCCTCAGATTTTGTGTATATGAGGTACAAATCTGGTCGTACTTCTGGTTGTCTGAACGTCCTCTCTTGGGGGGAGGGGGAACTTCAGAAACTGCAGCAAATTCTATTCAATGTCTCTGATGATGAAGAGTTGAAATCCTTTGAAGGTCCAAAGCTACTTAGAAGCTGAATCTTGGCTGTTAGAAGAGTGATCATTCTGGGTAATACTGTTTTTGACTCAAAATGTGGTCTGACAATAAAATAACAAGACAGATTTCCCCAAATGGCTCAGAACCTGGCCTTGGAAATCACTTTCAAATTGGAGTTTAGACTTGGGTCCAGCAATGGAATACGTGTTTTGTTTTCCGAGGTGACTACGCTGGAGGACAAAAAAATCAGGTCCCGTTGCTTTGTTCTCACACCTCCTCTACATGTGGAGAAATACTCCTTCGATTTTACTTAGTGACTTGGAGATCTTAAAGAGGAGTGTGTAGGCGGTGAATCTAGTGGAACCCAACAAACACATAGGGAAGAAAGGAGATTCCAGGTTGGAGATTTGGCCCTCTTACTGCCTTGAGCTCATGGGCCTCTTATTCTAATCATGAAGACTTCCTTGGTATTTGGTGGACATGAATTTGAGGACAGGATCGGTTTCTTCTTAAAACGGCTTCTGGTTATACACAGGCTGTTCTGAGAAGTGGAATTGCTGGATCACTGGCAATGTGCATTTTAAATTTTAATAGAGATAGATAAATTACTCTCCCAAAAGTCTGTAAAAACTTATAATTGAAAGAAAATAATCCAATTAAAAAGTGGGCAAAAGTGCTGGACAGACATCTCACCAAAGAAGATATACAGATGGCACATGAGCATATGAAAAGATGCTCTGCAACGTATGCCATTAGGGAAATGCAAATTAAAACAAGTGAGATGCCACTACACACTTATTAAAATGGCTAAAATCCAGAGCACTAACAATACCAAATGCTGGCTAGGGCGTAGAGCAACAGGAACTCTCATTCATTGCTGGTGAGAATGCAAAATAATACAGCCACTTTGGAAGGTAGTTTGGCAGGTTTTTACAAAGCTAAACATAATCTCACCATATGATCCAGCAATTGCACTCCTAGGTATTTACCCAAATGAGTTGAAAACGTATGTTCACACAAAAACCTCCATAGTAGAGTTTTGGTAGCAGCTTCATTTATAATTGCCCCAAATTGGAAGCAATCAGGATGACCTTTAATAGGTGAATTGATAAACACACAATGGTACATTCACATTAATGGAATGTTATTCAGCGATAAATAGAAATGAGCTATCAAGCCACAAAAAGACATGGAGAAACATTAAGTGCATATTGCAAAGGGAAAAAAACCAGCCTGAAAAGGTTATATGCTATACGATTCCAACAATATGACACGGAAAAGACAAAACTATAGAGACAGTGGCTGCCTGGGATTGGGCAGGGAGGGGAGGAGGAATGAACAGGTGGAACACAGGGGTTACCAGAGCAGTGAGAATATTCTGTATGATACTATATGATATAATGGTGGAAACGTGACATTATGCATTTGGCAAAACCCATAGAACCATGCAACACAAAGAGTTAACCCTAATGTAAACTATGAGCTTTAGCTAATAATGTATCAAAATTGATTCATCAATTGTAATAAATGTATCACACAAGGGCAAGATGTTAATTATAGGGAAATTGGTTGGGGGAAAGCAGTATTTAGGAACGCTCTGTACTTTCTGTTCAATTTCTTTTGTAAACCTGAAACTACTCCAAGAAATAAATTAAAAATAATAATAAATTTACAGACTCATCAAGAATGTATATCTCATTTCTACTACCTTTGTTTATATTGGTGACAGAATTTTGACAGATGTGCAAGTTTGGTCTTTTATTATTGTTTTAATTGCATTGCCCTTTGTCCTACTCAGATTGACAAGTTTTCCAGATCCTTGGACTTTCCAGGTTCGCTTGTTATAAATCACCTGTTCCTTTCCTTTGCCTGCTTTTCCAGTTGATGATTTTTTTTTTTTTTGATGTGGAACTGTGGCAGTTAATTTTTTTTTCTTTTTTTGCTTATTCATTCTTTTTTTTACATGTTGCAAATATTTTCTTCCAATCTGTCATTTGTTTTTCAACTTGGATAATGATGTCTTTTGTCCCATTAGAAAGTTTCAAATTTTGAAGGAGTTTGGCCCAGAAACATGCTCTGGGGAGACACATGATGTGATCTGAGCCAGACCTCCAGATAAAGCCCATTTCTCTGGCCAGTCTTGTCTTTTTGTTTTGTTTTCGCGGTACGCGGGTCTCTCACCCCTGCGGCCTCCCCCGCTGCGGAGCACAGGCTCCGGACCAGCGGCCATGGCTCACGGGCCCAGCCGCTCCGCGGCATGTGGGATCCTCCCGGACCGGGGCACAAACCTGCATCCCCCGCACCGGCAGGCAGACTCCCAACCACTGCGCCACCAGGGAAGCCCAGTCTTGTCTTTTTTACTCCTGATTCTTCAAGCTGAACCCAGAGCTCTCTGCTCCAGGGTGTCCATGGAGGCTCCTCTTGACCATGTTCTGAAACTGGCACGGCTTTATCTAATGGGATGAACCTGGCTAAAGAGATTAGCAAGATGTCTTGTGGATCCCACTTTTAATCTGCAGCCTTCAGTCTGTCCCTCCTCTGCTGGCAAGGGAGCTGCAGAAACGACACGCGGAGGACTGGCCCCTTCATGAGCTGTGACTCTGAGGCCCCTGCTCCCACTAGTGAGTTAACAGGGGTCCCAGGCTAGAGGACGCAGCATGGCCAGCCCCCAGAGCAGCTCTCTGCAGCTTGGGCCATCTGCACCCTTCCCAAGGCCCTGAGTCTTCAGGCTCCGGGCTTACTGAGGTCAGGAGTGAGAGGCTGCCTGGACTGCACTCTGCAAGTATGGCTTTGCTGAAAGTCAAATTTGACCAGAAGAAGCGGGTCAAGTTGGCCCAAGGGCTCTGGCTCATGAACTGGCTCTCCGTGTTGGCTGGTATCATCATCTTTGGCTTAGGGCTCTTCCTAAAGATTGAACTCAGGAAGCGGAGCGACTTGATGGACAATTCCGAGAGCCATTTTGTGCCCAATTCCTTGATAGGGATGGGGGTGCTGTCCTGTGTCTTCAATTCTCTGGCGGGTAAAATCTGCTATGACGCCTTGGACCCTGCCAAGTACGCCAAGTGGAAGCCCTGGCTGAAGCCATACCTGGCCGTGTGTGTCCTCTTCAACACTGTCCTCTTCCTGGTGGCCCTCTGCTGCTTCCTCCTGCGGGGCTCCCTGGAGAGCACGCTGGCCCACGGGCTCAAGAATGGCATGAAGTTCTACCGGGACACAGACACCCCAGGCAGGTGTTTCATGAAGAAGACCATCGACACGCTGCAAATTGAGTTCAAGTGCTGTGGCAACAACGGCTTTCGGGACTGGTTTGAGATTCAGTGGATCAGCAACCGCTATCTGGACTTTTCCTCCAAAGAAGTCAAAGAGTGAGTAGCCTCCAGTCCTGGGGTCAGAGTGATATGGGGACACGGAGACACGAGCCTGTGACTCCCCCTGTCCAGTGCCTTTTCCTCCCCATTGGGTGCTCTGTGTGCACAACTTATTACTGCGTGGGAGGGTGTATTGGGTTGGACCATATGGAATTGTCAATATTCTATCATTTTTGAGCGATAAAAATAGCAACTTCATATGGTTCAACCTAATGTTTGGCTAAGATGGGAGGAAAGTGTCAAGTTATAGAAACTGTTTGAATGGGGGTCACCAGGGGGAGACCCAGCCAGGACCGTGTGTCTGCTTCATTCGGGAGGAGGGAATTCATGGATCACATATACCGAGACTTCATCTGGCTGCTTGTCTCATTCACTCAAAGTGAGTGCATTCGGTCCTAAAAGCATAAATTTCTGGGTTGGTTCCCTTGTTTTCTAACCTTTCAACCCTGAGCAACCATTCTCAAGGTGTTTGTCCTTGGATACGGTGGAAAGAGCAGAGGATGGGGCAGTCAGGGGGTCTAGGCTGTAGTTTTGTCTCTGCTGTTAATTAGATGGTGATCTTGGATAAGTCATTTGATGCCCTGGGCCTTTGCTTGCCCATCTTTTAAAGGAAGGCACCAGAATACACAACTTTGGAGGTCACCTCCTAGCTCTGTCTAGAGCCTGGCATACAACAGGTGCTCAATAAATGCCTGCTGGTGTTTACTACTTAAATCATGATAGTGCAACTCGATAAAGTGTTTCTAAAGTGTTCTTGGCATGTGTAAAAATAAAATCCTGAGCGGCGGATGGAGGGAGGTGCTGGTGAGAAAGAGAATCTCACCCTTTGCGCTGATCCCAGCATACCCCTTCCCAGAGACCCACCATTGCGGGTCTTGAGTCGTTTTCCAGGGAAAGGTCAGCCTGTCCAGAGCCAGTGGCTCTCCCTCACCTCTTCCTTCTGTCCAACTCTACCCATTCCCTGCCTGAGGCTAGGGCTTCAATTGTTCATCCAGCTGGTTTATCCTCTGAGTGAGGCTGGTGAGTCCAAGGGGACATGCACCTTGGGCGCTGGGCACACTGGCATCAGGACATGGTTGAAGCCCAGACAACACCGGTGAACCCCAGATGGCTAGCTTAGCTGCTCCTCAGATGGAAGCGAAGTCAGACTGAAGGTCACTGCTTGGGATTGTTTTCTCTGTGGGTGGGGATTACTGCTACAAATCCCTTGTCAAGGAGGCTTGTAAACCACTCTGCCCTTCCTAGGGGACAGATCCGCAGGGACTGCACAAAGTGGCATGATTTATATGAGTTGCCCTAGGAGGGTGTGAAGCCAGAGGGACAAGCGGGATTCCTGGGGATGGGGAGAGTGGGGGAAGCAGAAGCTGAGGGTAGAACTAGCCTTTGTGATGGACGGGAAGGGGCTTCTCATCTTCTCCTCTGTCATTTTCCTTGATCGTCTTCTGCACAGAGTCAGTCCTTGATGAGACTTACAAGATCTCTCTGTGATCCCCAAATCCCCTTCTGTCCCAGGGTGGAGAAATGCTCCAGGCTGCTCCACTCCCAATGGTCGGCATATCCAAATTTTCAGGCAAACATTAAACTTGATCAAAATTACCTCAATGCCCCATACCAACTTATGGGTGTGAAACAATCTTAACTCCATTGATTTGGAAAAAATTTTCTCTGCTACACACACACACACACACACACAAATATGGTCACAACATTAAGAGGAACTGACCATCCCTAACTGAGCCTGACACTTGTGAGCTTGGACAAGCATGGAGGGATGGCTGGTTTTTGGAGATTTCTCAGGGGAATATTTACGGTCAACAGCTGGTTCCTGAAGGCTCCTGATCTAAACATGGAGATCAGGTGGGAACAATTCAAGATTTTTTACAAGAATTTACAAGCCTTTGACCGCACCCCACCCCAACCCCAGCCTGCCCTGTGGCTAAGTTGCTGGGTCTTTGGGGAGGAAAAAGGCCCTTATTTGGTGTGCACAAAACCTCTCCTGGGGGGTTTGTATTTTTGTTGTTTTTACTGTTAATCTCTATTTTGTGGATGAGAAATCTGAACCTCAGAGAGCTTAAGGGATGTTCCTAAAATCTCATAGCAGGAAGTGGCAAGCTGGGGTTGGGGGTGTGGGGCAAATTTTTGGAAAAACCAACCAACCAGCTTTATGGAGATATATTCCACACCCCATGCAACTCACCCATTTCAAGTGTGCAATTCAACGGTTTTTAGTACATTCCCAGAGCTGTGCAACCAATACTGAGGTTGATTTTAGAATGTGTTCACCACCTCACAGAGAAACCCTGCACCCTTCAGTGTTCACTCCGGCCTCCCCTGCCCCCAGGCCCAAGTAATCACTACTCTACTTTCTGTCTCTGTAGGCTTCCCTGTTCTGGACATTTCATTTGAATGGAATCATATAATATTTGTCCTTTGGGGTCTGGCTTCTTTGGTTTAGCATACCGTTTTCCAATTTCATCCATGTTGCAGCATGCATCAGCACTCATTCCTTCTTCCTTTGGGATGGTATCCCACTGTAGGGAGCGCCAGGTTTTGATTCTGCTCTTTCCACTCTGCCTCATACAGATTCGGTGTTAGATGAGTGCTTGTTCTCCGACAGCTGGGGGGTGTTGGAGTGGGGAGGGGCCTCAGGTCTTCCCTCTTCCTCTCTCTGTCTTGCTCTCTTCTTCCTCCTCCAGAGGGACAGTGGAAGGTGTGGGTAGATAAGATACAAGCTCTACAAACACCTGTGGATCGTGATGGGATTCTGGTCCTTCTGTGCCAGGGTCTCAGATCATCATGAGGCCCCACAGAAGTCAGAACTGCCCCCTCCCCCCCGCCCAGGCTTTTCGTGGGCTGTGGCACATGGAGCCATGCTGTGCTCCATCCTCCTGCATCTGTGTTTCCCTTCTCACTCCCTCCCCAGCCTGGTGGTCCTGGGGTGGGGGTGGGCGGGGACACTCTGTTATAATTGGGGGAGGCCCTCAGAGGGAGGAGTCCAGGAATGCTGCCTCCCTCAGTGACTCAGTCTTCAGAGCACGATATCGGGATATAGATTTGTGATTCTTAACCAACAGAGCTGCTTTTTTTTTTTTTCATTTTCAACTTTTATTATGGAAGATTTCATGCATTCACAAAAGTAGAGAGATTATAACAAATCCCCATGTACCCTCGCTCCCCCATAACATTTTCCCCCTTCTGAGTATTAAGAAGCAAATCCAGGGCATTGTTTCCTCTTACCTGTAAACACTTTAGGAGGAATTTCTAACAGATAAAGAGGGTTTGCTTTATTGCCTTTTTGTTTTTAACAGAAGCACAATATTAATAATGCCTACTGACATTACTATCGTCTAATACCCAGCCTGTGTTCAATATTCTCTGATTGTCTCAAGATGTCTTTTACAAGTGGTTTATTCAAATCAGGATCTAAACCAGACTTTGCATTTGGTTGTTTGGTCTCCTAAGTCTCTTACTCTAAATAGTTACCTTTTCATGCCATGTGCATCTTGGAGGAAGTCGGCCATTTGTCCTGCAGAATTTCCCACATTCTGGGGTTGGGCCATTGTAGCCAATTGCTGTCTTCTAACGTGTTCATCTGTATTTCCCTGTAAACCAGTAGTCAGGGCTGAGGTGTGGCTGGATTCAGGTTCAGTTTTGGCAAAAGCACCCCCTAGGGTGCTGCTATGGGTACCTTACTGCATCACACCAGGAGGCACCTGAGGTCTTCAGCCAGTTTATAACAATTCCTTTAAAGTTTCCTCCTGTTTTCAGGATGAGCTGAGCTTCAGTGTCTTGGGGTGAAAGGCAGAGCATGAAGCAGCTCGGGGGTCTTTGCACTGTCAGCCTGAAGGAACTGTCAGCCAGGAAAGCCTGGCCTGGGGCCCTCAGTCTGAGAAAGAAGCTGGCACTAAGCTCTCACTTTACTGTCCTTCCCACGGAACCCACAGGCTATGACACCTGTTCCCTCTTCCTAAACAATTAATGGATACCTAGAGAATTCTGGACCTTGGCCTAGGAGATTCCTGAGGGCAGGGCTGTGTCTCCCTTCAGACTGGGGCTCCCTGAGGACGAGGCTCTCTCTCCCCTCAGGCTGCGCCTCCCCGAGGGCGGGGCTGCGTCTCCCCTCAGACCAGGGCTCCCCGAGGATGGGGCCGCGTCTCCCCTCAGACCGGGGCTCCCCGAGGGCGGGGCTGTGTCTCTCCTCAGACTGGGGCTCCCTCAGGTCAGGTCTATTTCTCCCGATAAGACAGGACTCTCTGTTGCCGTCTAGATCTCCCGTCGGATTGGTTCTCCCTGAAAGCAGTGCTGTGTCTCCCTTCAGGCTGGGGCTTCTTTAGGGCAGGGCTGGGTCCCCTCCTTCTTGTGTCCTCCATCACCACCTGCAGTTCTTTATATCCAGTGACTACTCAAAAAAGAAAGAAAAGAAATACTATTAGTATTTCAAAGAAATACTAATACTGCACTTGTTGTATACCAGGTGCTCTATGTGTATTATCTCAATTAATCACCACCACACCAGTCAGAGACTTATATTGTCATTTCTCAGGTGAGAAAACTGAGGCTCACAGAAAGAAGTCAAGTGAGTTGCCAAGATTCCACAGGTGTCACTCAGCTGGCATTCGGGTTGGGGATTGACACATTATCAGTTACACTTCTGGCTCCCTCCTCTGCTCATTTCCATATGGCTTTCCTTATTGATTCACCTACTAAATTATGTTGCTTTTTCCAGGAAAACTCCAACATGATGATTTTCCCAAGTCATATGTAGCTTGGCTGTGGGAGAGTGGGCTAAAAGAAAGCCTTATCTTAATTAAGACCCTGACAAGCCTTGGTGAGCCCTGAGCAGAGATTTGTAGCCTGGGAAATACTCTGATAGAAATAGTCAGCTCACCACCTAAGCAGCTCTCCTCTGCCTTTGTCTTAAGAGGGTGAGTGGAGCCTTAATCTGTGGTTGGAACCAGGGCAAGGGCTAAGTCAACAAGACAATGCTTCTGATGGAGAGGGAGGGCTAGTTTCAGAGATGTGGGACCCCAAGAGGTCCTAGGCTGGGGGTCTGGGGGAACCCCAATGTCCACCAAGCCAGGCATACCCTCAGGGTCCCCAGTCTGAGGGAAGACACAGCCCTGCCTCAGGGAGTATGAGGCAGATCTGTAGGCTTCACCCCACCTTAGGGACACCTGGAGAGTGCATAGGAGAGATGATGCTGGACAAGGAAGGGCTCCTGGGACAGGGAACAGGGGAGAGAACTCACACTTTCCCAGGAAGTTTAGCTAGAAAAGCCAACAGGCAGGAAGGACCTGAGAGGCTCTGAGGAAACTCTGAGGGGAGGGGTGGGCAACTGCTGTGGGCTGGACTTCCACTTACTGTGTAACTTTGTGTGAGGCCCTGCCCTGCTCTGGGCTCCACTTCCTCCTCTGTAGAACAGCCTGGTGGGTTGTAGGGTCCCCCCCAGATGGCCATGAGTGGGGAAGAGCCCGCATTCTCATAGGGCCTGTGTCAAGTGCATCCTCCTACTGCCTCATTTAAACCTCCCACAGCCCCTGAGAGGGGGTGTGATTATCGCACCTCACACAAGTCCACAGCTCACAAATGCATATTTGAGACTCAAAGGCCAGCTCTCTGTGCTCTACCCACTCCGTTCCATGGGGACACTGGGAATGGCCCAGGTGGGACATTGTGCAGGTGGAAGCGGGCTCCAGGGACAGCCTGCAGGTCAGGAAGAGGGACGAACAGTGTTTGCATTTGGGGACCAGGCCTGCTGGGGTTGGTCCTAGGGGTAGGAGACTATGTCTGCTCAGTCCTGGGCAGGGCTGGCTCGTCCCTCAGAAGGGGGTGGGAGCCCCAAGCTGAAGGGCCTCTGCTCCAGTCCTCCCACTGGGACCACCCAGGACCACCCCAGCCAGCGGAACCAGGTGCCGAGCGGGGCTGTGCAGGGAGAGCTGCTACCATGGCGCTCGGTGCAGTTGAGCTTCAGCAGCAGCCACTCCCGTCATTGGACAAATGTCTCACAGCCCCTGCCTCAGGCTGGCATTGAGCTCTGCCCTTGCAGTCTTTTTTTTTTTAAGTTTTAAAAAATATTTTATTTATTTATTCATTTTTGGCTGCATTGAGTCTTCGTTGCTGTGCGTGAGTTTTCTCTAGTTGTGGCGAGCGGGCTTCTCATTGCGGTGGCTTCTTTTGCTGAGAAGCACGGGCTCTAGGCGCACAGGCTTCAGTAGTTGTGGCACGCGGGCTCAGTAGTTGTGGCTCATGAGCTCTAGAGCGCAGGCTCAGTAGTTGTGGCGCATGGACTTAGTTGCTCCGTGGCATGTGGGATCTTCCTGGACCAGGGCTCGAACCCATGTCCCCTGCATTGGCATGCAGATTCTTAACCACCGCACCACGAGGGAAGTCCCTGCCCTTGCAGTCTTGGTCACAGAAGGCACTCTTCTCCACAGCTGGCAGAGGCCACACCACCCACGCACAAGAGACTATTCCTCAGCGGTGTCATGTGGTCTGTTCCACTGTCACAGCTGCTCCCCGACGACACACAGAGCTCACATGAAGTCTCTTGCTGTTATCCTTCCCAGCCCTAGCCCAGGAGTCCACATGTCTTACACACTTAGTACGTACCAAGCACTCTTCTTAGCCTCTTTACGTGGATCCCTTCATACAACTCTTATGTCAACTCCATTTTACAGATTAGTAAGCTGAGGCCTGGCGAGGTTAAGGAATTTTTCCAGAGGGATGAACCAGGAGTAAACTCAGGCTGTCCTGCTCTTATCGTGGTCCTGGTCCTGGATCACCTGTGCATCCAGGGCCAGCTGTTCTCTGGGCAGTGGGCTCTGTCCATGAAACAGAGGGCAGGGACTACAGGGTGTGTGGAAATACGGTCGCCATAACCCAGGCGAGGACTGTTCTGGAACCAAGGAGGCCACATTTTTCAGAGCCTTCCTCAGGTCTTAATCATACCGATCAGCAGACAGTTCACTGAAAAGAAACCACAAATGGATCTTAAACACATCAAAAGATACTTAACTTCATTTATAATGAGAAAAACAGAAATCAGAACAACTCTGAGGTATTATTTTTCATCTGTCAGGTTGGCAAAGATCAAAAACAGGACTTATGTGGGTGTGGCTGGTGTGGGTGTGACTGTACAACCCCCGAGAGGAGAAATATGGCAGAGCTCGGGTGCAATCACAGGTGGACCCTTTGATTCAGAGATGCCTTTTCTAGGAATTGATCCTCTAGATATATTCCCAATATGCAAAATGACCCATGTCCATGTTTGTATTAACAAGTCACTGGGGGGACTTCCCTGGTGGCACAGTGGTTAAGAATCCCCCTGCCAATGCAGGGGACACGGGTTTGAGCCCTGGCCCGGGAAGATCCCACATGCCACGGAGCAACTAAGCCCGTGCGCCACATCTACTGAGCCCACACGTCGCAACTACTGAAGCCCGCGCGCCTAGAGCCCGTGCTCCGCAGCAAGAGAAGCCACCACAATGAGAAGCCCACGCACCGCAACGAAGAGTAGCCCCCACTCGCCACAACTAGAGAAAGCCCACACGCAGCAACAAAGACCCAATGCAGCCAAAAATTAAATAAATAAATAAATAAGTTAAAAAAGAGAAAAGAAAAAAAAAAAAAGAAGACACTGGGAAAATCCCAAATGTCCATCAATAGGAAATGGATAGTACCCTATGGGCCATCTGCACAAGGGGGACACCATGCACCTCATTAAAACCTGGAGAACACTCTCCATTTGACAGATATAAAAAGATCTCGCGGGGGCTTCCCTGGTGGCGCAGTGGTTGAGAGTCCGCCTGCTGATGCAGGGGACGCGGGTTCGTGCCCCGGTCCGGGAAGATCCCACATGCCGTGGAGCAGCTAGGCCCGTGAGCCATGGCCGCTGAGCCTGCACGTCCGGAGCCTGTGCTCCACAACGGGAGAGGCCACAGCAGTGAGAGGCCCCCGTACCGCAAAAAAAAAAAAAAGGTATTGCTAAGGGAAAAAAAATGATTCAAGACAGTGTGTATATAATGCTACCATTTGGATAAACAAACAAACATACAGGAAGAATAAGAACTCTGCAAAATCTGAGCTTGCTTATCCATGCTTGAAGCTTCTGTGAAAGGACAGACAGAGCTGGCCACAGTGAGGGAACTTGGGGGCCAAGGGACAAGAATGAGTGGGAGACTTTTTTGTATTGAGGGTATTTTATTTAGAAGTTGAACACGAACATGTTTTTTTTTAAGAGTATAATTAATTACCATTTCAATGAACATTGTTGGAAACAATTTCTATTATGAACAATTACATACTCCCTATCCTTGTGCTGTAAAAGTCTGCTGCTATTATGTAATGCATTGTTCATGTGCAACTTAAAAAAAACCTTTTTTATTCAAGATAACATGTACACAGTCAAGGGTGCAAATCTTAAGTGTGCAGCTCCATGAATCTTTTTTTTTCTTTTTTTAATTTTTGGCTGCGCCATGTGCCTTGTGGGCTCTTAGTTTCCTGACCAGGGATTGAACCTGTGTCCTTGGCAGTGAAAGTGCGGAGTCCTAACAACTGGACCGCCAGGGAATTCCCTCCATTAATTTTGATACGTAAAGTTGCCTGGGTAACCACGAACAGGTCAGATGGAACATACCAAGCCTGCCTGATGGGGAGGGAGTGAATTTTCATTATAACGATGGCTGCCCCTTTTGAATTTTGAACCTGCATGAATGTATGGTGTGCTCTAACCAAATATATGTATAAGTAGAGAGATGCAAAAGTTGTGCAAGTTGCATCCTTCAGGTGAGTACGGAGCTCCCACCCGGCTGGGGGCAGAGGTCAGTGTGTATGGAGAGCAAGCCATGGGCAAAGACCCATTCTCTGCTCCTGCAAAGGCCCAGGGACAGAGCAGGCCTTCTGGAAACATCTGTTAAGCAGAAGTGATCTGGCCAGAGGGGACCTTGGTCCCCAGTGATCTGTAAGGAGGAGATGAGGTTGGGGAGGGGGCTGGGTGCTGAAGTTGATGGTCATGAATGCTAGGCAGTCTTGTCTCAGTCACCACCTGTCCTGCTACTCTTCCTACCAGCTTGGCACAGACCCAAGAAATCACTGCATGCCAGGGCCTGGCAGCACGGAGTGGTTGATTTTTTAAAAAAATAAATCTTTATTTTGCAGTTTACAATGCAGCACTCCACAGACTGGTGTTAAATGTTGTCTACAGTGCAACATCCATGTTCCAACACACCTAATAATTGCCAGGAGTACAGTGCTCTTGTCGATCTTGTATTCAGTCAGGTTAAAACAATGGGCAATAAAAGAATGAACACGTTTCTCATGTGTGTGACTCACTCTTGTCTAAATGCCCCAACTTGTGACTTCTTTACTATCTATACCGCTAGTTATCCAGGACCTTGAAGAAATCCTGAACCTCTAACAGGCCATCCTCTGGCAAATCAGTACGGTGAACAGCATTCTGGATCTTAGTTTTACCAAAGATTGCTCAGAGGCTTCCAGGACGTAAACGCCAGGCAGTTTCAGGATCAGCAGGTCCACAGAATTCTTGAAATGTCATTGTTAGGTTTTGTTGAATCTCCATTGCTCCACAAGGGCTAGAATACGTATGTTCCTTATTTACTTGCCTCTTGGTTTATCATCTATCTTAACCCTCTAAACATAAGCTCCAGGAAGGCTGGGGCATTGGCTCTCTAGGGTCACTGCTCCATCTTCAGCACCTAGAACAGTGGCTGGCGCATAGTCGGTGTACAGTAAATATTTCTCAAGACAGCAAATGAATGAATGAATATTCCAGATTTTCAGAGGTGGGGGATGGGAGGAGCTGGCCCCTGGTGAGAAGTTCAAGCATCTGGTCTTAAGCCGTCTGTTTCTCCTCCAGTCGCATCAAGAGCAACGTGGATGGGCGGTACCTGGTGGATGGAGTCCCCTTCAGCTGCTGCAACCCCAGCTCGCCACGGCCCTGTATCCAGTACCAGCTCACCAACAACTCTGCACACTACAGCTATGACCACCAGACGGAGGAGCTCAACCTGTGGGTGCGCGGCTGCAGGGCCGCCCTGCTGAGCTACTACAGCAACCTCATGAATTCCGTGGGCGCTGTGACGCTCCTCGTCTGGCTTTTTGAGGTAGGCCCTGGGCTGGTGGGGGGCAGGGCAAGAGGGAGCCACCTGCCCCATTGGGATTTGATGGGGTGGAGCTGGGCCTGGGTCTCCCTCCTGGGAACCAGCCCTCTGCCCGCTGTGCAGGCAGGCCCAGGCTTGAATACCAGCACCTCTATTTTTTGTTTCTGTCCCATCACTTAAAAAAAAGAATTCGTTGAGTTGAAATTCACAGCACATAAAATTAACCATTTTAAAGTGAACAATTTGGTGGCATTTGGTACAATCACAATGTTGTGTGACTACCACCTCTACCTTGTTCCAAAATACTTCCATCGCCCCCTCAAAAAAACCTCATACCCATTAAGTAGTCAGTCCCCCTCCTCCCCTCCCCCTAAGCCCCTGGTAACCACCAATCTGTGTTCTGTCCTTGTGGATTTATCTATTCTGGACATTTCATATAAAAGGAATCATATAATATGTGACCTTTTAGGTCTGGCTTCTTTCACTTTGCATGTTTCAGAGGTTTATCCTGTGTCTCCACTTTTTGAGTCTAAGGACTCGGAAAGTTATTTAACATCTCTGTTATAGGGGGCTGCCAGCATTTAGCTTTGGAACTATTGGGAGGCAACAGGAGATACAGGCACATCAAAGTGTTCAGTCAATGATTTGTGCTTCTCTTGAGATTCTGGTAGCAATTTACCTGGTATTCTAATTATTTGTAGGTTCATCTTATCTCATCTATTAGGTTTAATTCCTCTCTGTAGCTGCAGGTCTTGGGATATAGCAAGCCCTCATTCATTCATTTACTGAAGAAATAGTTCTCAAAAACCTACGCGTGCTGGGCGCTGTCCTGGGTGCTGAACGAGAGCCCACTGTCAGCGAGGGGTAAACCAAGGTGGCACAGAGAGTGACTCATGGGTTCATGCTTTGAGCTGACAGCAGAAACCCAAACTCCAAAACCTAAATGTACAAAACCAGAAACATTAGGTGGGGAAACTTTGCCCATCAGAGAAGATTCACTGAAAGGTTCCCTTAAATAAGTCAATCTTTAGTGCTATGGAAATTCACACATAGCTGGGCTCTCAGCTGAGACGCACCACTTCTAACTTACCACATCACATCAGAAGAACTGTACTGCCTGTTGAGGGGGTGAGATGGGGAGGAAGGCCTTCTTTTCACATTAAGGCAAACACAAGCATATTCATGATGATTTATTAGTCACCAGCTCCTTGAGGCAGAGTCTTGGGAATATGTGGGTAGAATAAGGAGAGAAGCTTACTGCTAGAAAGTTAGAAGTTTGCATCCCTTGAAAACACATGAAAAGAAGACTGAAAGGATAAATGAAGTCAGTGGGAAAATGGAGTTCCATTGGCTGCCTCTCAGTTTACCCACCTTTCCAGGAACCTAGTGACCGCTTAAGGAGAGGAACTGTTCACTGGGAACAGGGAGTTTTAATCCCCTTTCACTTTTCCCCTGAGGCTTTTAGTGGGCAGAGCTCTGTGATGGGCACAAGGGGGGCTGATAAGATTCTGCCCTCAGCCTTGCCCTCCTGGGTCTCACAATCCATGAGTCCACATCAGACTCATGAACCAAAGGGAGTACCATTACCTAGCACAAAATTCATAGTGCAACAGGGGGCCTTCTTGAGGAAAGCAGGAAGGAATCAGAGTGGGTACACGCACACCAGGAGGACTTCCTGGAGGTGAGTCTTTCCACTGTAAAAATATCTTATTAAACTTTCAGTCAACAATAACCTAAAACTATTCGTTACTATTATCATCTACTGCTGTAATTATAAAATGCTCCCAGAGCATTCATTCAACACATGTTTACTGAGGCCCTGCCACCACTGGGTGCTGTTGTAGGGGCTGGGACAGCAGGTGAACAAGATGCATCAAGGCCACCCCTGCCCTCAGGGGGTGGATGTTCTCCATTAGTGGGCCCAGGCCTCTCACAGAGTTTGCTATACCATCAAAGGAAGAGTGTAAGACAGCAAACCAGGAATTTGTGTAGAAACAAGTGGCTAACACAATACAGGGTTAGAAAAGTGGAAACAGTACTTACCATGCTCACTAATAACCAACTACAGCTGATATTCCTATTCATCCTTGCTGTGCACCAGGTACCATGCTCTACACACACTGAAGCATCACAGCATGCCCATGGAGCAGGCAGTACTTCATCTGAAAATCTGCAAACCAGATGAGTAAACTGAGGTTTCCTGGTCACATGGCTGGCTAAGTGCCAGGGCTGAGGTTTGAACCCAGGCATTCTGGCACCAGAGTCTGCTGCAGTGACTTCCAGTGAGCAAATCCAAACAAATCACCCACTCATGCTCTAGTATCACAATAACACAAGTAGAGGGAAACCGTATATCACTATTGTTTGCAGAAAAGGAGATGACTTTCTAATTCTGTCCAGCAAATAGTTGCTGAGCACCCGCTATGTGCCTAGCAACGTGCCAGGAACGGGGTGGGGGTGGGGGTGGACACAGAGAGAAGGAGCCCAGGATTAATGCCCCCAGGAAGGGGGAGACCTGAGGGCAAGGAGGGGAGAATTCAGGTGCAGGGGCACCCATCATGTTCTAAGTAGAGAAGACAGCAAATGGTAAAACTGGAGAGGAGAAAGGCTGGGTGTGGGCAGGATCCGAAGAAGCCCAGGGTGGCTGGAAAGGGAGGAGAATGGGGCCTGAGATGAGGCTGGAGCACAGGCAGATCGCGAGCACCCAGGGCCTCGCCAACCCAGCCCCAACAGAACCTTGTTTGAAGGGCTCCCAGGATGAGCAGGCCGGTGGCTGCCATGGTTTCCTGGTAACCCCTGCCCCAGCTACTTCCCCCAGATCTCCTCTAAGTCTCCTCTCCCCACACCAGGTGACCATCACCATCGGGCTGCGCTACTTGCACACGGCGCTGGAAGGCGTGGCCAACCCCGAAGACCCCGAGTGCGAGAGTGAGGGCTGGCTTCTGGAGAAGAGCATTCCGGAGACCTGGAAGGCCTTTCTGGAGAGTGTGAAGAAGCTGGGCAAGGGTAACCAGGTGGAAGCCGAGGGTGTGGATGCAGGCCAGGCCCCAGAGGCTGGCTGACGGTCGCGGGACCCCCTCCCCTCTGAGCACTGAGAAGTAGTGGACTCCAGGAAACGCGGATACCCCCCCTGATCCAATCTGAATCTCGCAAGGAGGGTGGCCGTCTCACAGAGACTCTTCTGGATGGTGGGATTTAAAATTCAGGGTCCCTAAAAACTTCCATTGAATGACTGTCCAAAGTGTGAGTGAATGAGTCCCACTTAGGCTCACTGCCCTAGGACGCACCCTCATGGTGGACTCAGGGGGGCCTCTCAGTGGATGACTCCTCATGGCACAGGAATTCAGTTCCACCCTGAGGCTACTGGCTACACCTGAGGGCTGCTCCCTTTTTATAAGTTGGCTGTTACGTTGAGCTCCGAGTTGCTTCATTCTATATCCGAAGTGTCACTTGATGCATAAGCTTAAAAGTCTGAAAAATGTACTGGCCACGCTGTCATGTTTTTCAAATGCAAAGATGGACACATCAGCCATTTTATTTAATTACAGAAGGTGAGGGACAGTTACACTTTTCTAAGAGTAATGGTCTCTCCAGAGGACTGAGGGCTCAAAAGAGGAATTCTCAATCATGAGGCAAGAGAACTTAGAGAGAGGGGATTATGTCCCTCAGCAAAAATACAGCTTTTGTGTCACCTTCACAAGCCCTCAGTCACTTGGCCAGGAGTGAGCCACGGGCTGAGGGAGTTGGGTTGTAGGCACGTTCTGGCTAAACTGCCGGGTAACCTCCTTTGGCTCATCTATGGAAGCACTGGGTTAGACGGCTGCCCTTCTGTGGAAGAGGAGCAACAATCAGACAAGAGTCCACCCTTTGGAGACCAGGCCTCACCTCCTGGGACGCCCACACAGGTGCCGTGACAGGCCCCACGGACAACACTGTCTGCAGTGGAGGACAGAGTCCTCTGCGAGCTTCGTCCTGCTTCTTGCCCCAGATACCCATCCTGCAAAATGATATTTCCCGAATGCCTCCGCATTAAAGAAGATTCTTTGAGACAGCTCATCTTCTCATGCTAGCAACTGCAAAAGAAGTTTTTACTTCTTTCTGGAAAAAGAGAGAAAGGAAGCTTTCAGGGGAAGGAGGGAATGATTTCACTGCTGTCCTAGGAGTTTTCAGTGTGGAAAAACTAAGACTTCTGGTGCTGCCTGGGGTATGTTCTGGGGCTCTAATTCTCTCAGGCTTAAGACCAGATCAAAGATGTTTGGACATTCTGTCAGATTTTGGTCCCAGGTTTAATTCAATTCGACTTCTGAGTGTGGAGACCCAGGAATGACCCACATGGACAACACTGAGGGAGTCAGCCCCTCTGATGAGGGTCCCGGAGCTCTCCCCTCCCAGGAGCACTGAGAACCATCAAGAAAATGCTGCTCTAGGTCCACACGTATAACGATGCTGTTGACAGCTGTACAATAGACATTAAAAATTATATTGTACGAAAATCACTTTCGTTAAGTGCCTGTCTTAAATGTATGTGCTACATGTATGTAGCACAGGATCCCTGATTCTTGCTAACATTTGTTAACAAAACCAAACCAAACCTGACACTGAAAGGTAGCACTGCTAATGATCACGGCAGCTGTTTCAACAGCGTGGGTGTCGCCTCTCTCCCTCTTGCTATCTCTTATCTGCAAGAACAGGGACTATTAGGTTATCCAAATAATCTCAACATTTGCTAGAATCTGGACCCGAGCTGAGTTCAATATTTTAGTATGTGGAATCTTAATTTAGTGATTTAAGCAAAAATTCCATTTTCTATCCCCCCTGCTCTGGTCAGAATCTGAGAGCTGTCGGGAGGATCAAGGGGAAAATGATCCCACAATAAACACCACCAGTTGGTTCAGAGCAGACTGTGCAGGGGGCCTGGAGCTGGCGTACTGAATTAAGAACATGCAGATTATGACCCGCTGAATGAGGGGGCACTAAGCCACCCACACAGGGTTGGCAGGTAGCTCCCTCAGCATCCCAGCTCCCACTTTGGGGAAGTGAAAACCCCAGGGTTGTTTTGATCGAAGGCAGTTTCAAGGCACTCATACAAAGGGAGTAAATTCACAAGGTCTATTACTCGCAGGTCCCAGAACAGAAGCGAGGGGTGTGTGTGCAATGAGCCGGTGGAAGGGGGGTCCTCCATTCCAGCTCTCGAGAGCAGGAGGCAGAGAGCAGGGTAGCAAGCACCTATCACTTAAGAAGTGGTTGGGACGGGCTCCACTCTAAGTGGTTATTTTGAAACGTGCTTCGGGAAAAGCAAAGCAGGAATTCCAGGGACGGGAAACCTAAGCTCAGGTCCTTATCTAAATGACCTGAGCAGGGCTGTCACACTGTAAATGCTCAGGCAGCAACTCACAATTGCTCTTTTCTCATCACACAGACTTAGGGTGGGCTGCATTCTCACGGTCTTCTCAGGTAGCCAGGTAGCTGCTAGAGGAAGCTGCCCAACTCATTTGGTCATCTACCAGTGCCTAGCAAGACTGGGACCAGGTTTTTCCTTATGTCTAACCTCAGTCTTTCTTTGGGCCAATGTAGGTTCATTTCTCCCAAGGGACTCCGCCAGCTTTCAAGTCCTGTCAGCCTAGCCCTGGGGAAGGGTGAGAGGTAAAGACGATGCCTTAGAACTTTTATTTCTGAAACAATTACTCCGTAGTGAAGTAGTAATAGCTACTTGTTCCCAACATTTAGGAAGATAAGTGCCCGAGTGACTGCAGCCTCAGCCCCAGAGCCCACAGCCTCCTGCAACATTTTCAAGCCCAGGACTGAGCCACCAGCCAATAAACCCTTAGTAACCTCAATTCAGGTTAATAAGATTAGGGGCTTGCTCCGCACACTCCCCCGCCTCCCCTCGTCCGGGCACCTATAATGCTAGGTCAGCAGGTTTGCAGCTTAGCCAGGGGCCGGGGGGCACTATGACAATTATGGTCTCTGACCTGCTACTACATAAAAAAAAAAAAGGCTCCTGTTGTCAGTGTGGCAAGCCAGCAGCACCGTGTGTTAAGGGCTAGGAATGTGGGGGAATAACACGGAGGTTCAGGGGGAGAGCGGATGCCCTCTTGGTGTTCAGAGGACATGAGACTGGCTGGAAGGGAGGAAATATCAGCCCTTAACTCCTGATGGCATTATATCTTGTCCTTCAAATCAGAGGATGCGTATAAGTAAGCAGCAAAGTCAAAGTGTGAGGATGGTGTAGAGTGGATTAAGATATGAGTCAACTCCTAGCTATTTGCCTGACGGGAATGAAAACTCAGGTCCATACAAAAACCTGTAACAGGATTGTTTGTCATGGTTCTATTCATAACCACCCAAAACTGCCCAAATGTCTTTTACCTGGTGAGTGGGTATACATCTGCACAATGAACACGATTCAGCAACCGATTCAGCAACCAAAAGGAACGGGGACGGCTCTCAAATGCATGTCTTCTTAGAGAGAAGCCGGACTCAAAACTCTACATATATGACACATTTATATAACATTCTGGAAGAGGCAAGACAAAGGGACAGAAAAAAATTAGTGGTTGTCAAGGGTCAGGATGCGGGGAGAAGGTGCCCACAAAAGGGCATGAAAGAACTTCCTGGGTGATGGAATTATTCTATTCTTGAGTGTGGCTTGTTAAAACAACTGTATGCATTTGTCAAAATGCATAAAACCATCCACTAGAAAGGGTGAATTTTACTATTTGGAAAATAAACATCAATAAACCTGACTCAAAAAACAAAAGCAGGGAGAAAGCAAGGAAGGAGCATGTCAGAGGGAATTAATGTGTCCTGGAGCTGATGACATTAGGACCAGGGGAGGTAGTAAGCTAGCTAGGAGCAGCATTAATGACCAGGAGACAGAGAAACCTAGTGTTTTTAGTTTGATGCTTTCCTTTTAAGAGGATTTTCAAGAGCACAGCAGAACTTTCATAGGCAATGACTCCCTTGCAAATATAGGATGTAGCTTCCTTCGTACATGTGTCTTTCCTAAGCAGGAAGTGTCTGGGGAGTGTGTTAGAACAGGGGCCTGGAGATCACTACGTAAGGATAAGCAAGAGTTTAACCCTTCTTGGAGGAAATGACTTGGAGCTGGGAGAGACTTCGAGTGCCCTGTTTTCCCAGTGATTTGAGGTCCACAGTGGTTCAGAAAGGTCACAAGCTGTCACAGTCAGTGAATACGAAACTTAATCAGCTGAAATGATGATCAAGCTTTCTTCAGAAGGTCAAGATCGTTTGGCCAACAGCCATAACTGACACTAATAATATAAGCATCTTAAATTTCAAGCTAATACAGGTGTCCCACTTTATCTATAGCAAGGTGACATGTGGAACACCTCCACTGCATTTAACTGTGTGAAACAAAACAGGAAGAAAATGTAGGCAGATGCAAAGTAATGTCAACACCTAAAGCATTTATTTGGATATCTTTAAACTTTTTACATATGCTACATTCCAAATTTTACAAGTTGTCCACAGATAATAAAGTTATAGCCAATTTTTTAAACAGATATGATTTTCCCTGATATGGAAAGCATGTTATATAAACATTTCTACAATAAACATAATACATGCGGAACAAATCATAAAACTAAGATGATTCGTTAGTTAGGGAAGACAATTAGATTAATGATACACACACCAGAAGATAAAGGGGCACATGTGTTGCTGCTATCTCATGTAAATTCATCTTCTCTCAGACTCCCTGACATTCTCAGAGAATGGAACCCAGGGACACCCTCTGCTAACAACAGGCTTACATGAAATCAGCTCTGAAAGCTGAAGTGTTGTTACGATTTGGTGAACATGTTTATAAATTCAACTACAGAGGGAGAAACCTGGTCTTATCATTCTAAATTTAAGCTTGGTTAACAACTGGAGAAAAGCCAAAAGAAGCTAAACTTAAAAGCTAAAGGAATGAGGATGTGACAAAGGCCAAAATAAAATAAAATCACGATGCGATCCACAGCCCATACCACCAGATCTTATGAATGGAAGGAAGGCCAGAAAAGGGGGGTGAGCACTGTGTTCTAAAGCAGATTTTCTTCCTCCTGGGTGAGAAGGGCCTCCTCTCAGATGGGTGACTCAGTCCCAGGCAAGAAGGGTCAAGGTCATCCTTTCAGAGGAAGGGGTTCTTCACACACCACCCTGGAGAAGCACTGAGTGTGGCTTCTACATCTCCACTTACTTTAGCTGAAAGTCTGGATCTCCAACCTTCCTCCTGGGTGTACCGTGGAGTGTGCAAAGCTGAGCAGGATGGAACTTTTAGATGCAGAGTTCAAAGAAAACTGAGTGAAAGGGTTATTTTCATTGGCTAAAAAAAATCCAAGAGCCTCTAATTATTCATTTATCCCTTAGCCTCACCTCAGAGAGGCTCTGTATTTATTCTTCCACCAAATCTGCCATCACTCTCCATGTACCCAAGCTCTCAGCACATGTGTTATCACACAAGAGTGGTACATGGCATGTCATGGTTATAAACTATTTTACTAAGCGGCTATCATTCTAGGAAGGCACCTCTTAGTAAGAACAATAATGTTTAAAAATAATGAAAAGCCTGGGCGCACAGGTGTCCCAGAAATGTACTAAGTGAGCCAGCAGGTAAACAGCAATTCATCTATTCCAGGAAATGCTGGAAGGGGTGGGGGTGAGGGAATTTTACAACACTGAATTCTCATTTTTTTGCTAGTGTTTGATTCTAGATGTATACACTCTTTCAACTTAGTCTTAGAAATAAGAGACTATATCATCTGAAAAATTAAGATACTCTTAAGTTTTCAATAAGCCCTTTAACATGAGTTTATTCCTCAAAGCCAAAAGTCTTGCAAAAAAAAAGGGGGGGGGGCGGGGGAATCCCACCTTGTATAGCCCTGAAAATCACCCAGCACACAAAGACACCACCTTCTCTCCTTCTTCCCACAGGTTCCTCCAGCATGAGAGTCCCCCAACCCCCTCACAGCCGGTAGAGACAAGGGAATGCCACTTTTGAAATCCACTGTTTTGCTTAGAGGTAGGGTCCCATCAGCTGTGGGGACACTGACCCAGGCCCAACGTTGAGAGTCACTGAGAGGGATCAGGAAGTGTGACCCCAAAAGACCAGAGACTTTGTTTCCTGCTGCTATTGCATCAGCTTCAGGCCTGGAGTTCCCTGTGTTCAGTAATGTGACACGGCTCAGACTACTGGGAACAGTCAAATGCAGTCAGATGCCCACAAAGGGGTTGAGTCCAGCCCAGGAAGAGAAGCTCCTTCCTGGATTCTAAAATTCAAGAAGTTACGTTTGAAGTACACAGCAAACGATGCAAGAAAATCTGCTGACAGAAGATGATTTTCATCAGTCTCTGGAGCCAGAAACTATAAAAATAAAACTGGGAAGAAAAGCTTAAATAAAGAATTTATTTCCAAATTCAGTAGAACCTATTTCCTATTCTCTTTCTTGAAAAGCGAACTGGGTTACAAAAATCCAAATTTATGTATTTGGTAGTGAAGTAATTATAAATGTTGCCAGTCAATGCCAACCAGTGTCTGATTTGCTTCCTGTGCATGTCCAATTTCCTCTGTGATACTGTGCTGGTGCCAGAGCTTCTGAATCTTCTTAAATCGCTCTCTGCACAAATGTAAAGGATTTCCCCGTCTAGAAAGAAGACACATGTCACTCAGGATGCATTCGGTTTATTCATCTATTACACTCCAATCTTTCCTGATTTAGGAAAAGTTACAAGTTATTGGTTTTAGATCCTCTGCAGAATTTCTCTTTGGCAGGCGCCTGTGGCTATTAATGTGCTAGCTCTGACGGTTTGCTAGGAGCAGCTGAAGGGGAGTAAGTGCTGAAAAGAAGAGGAAAATGAACACAAGCTACACCTACTCAGACTGGGGTGAGGAATTGGGGGTGCGGTTGAGCAGGAGGGTTTACGCTGAGAGGCTAAAACTATGCATTTATTATCCATTTTGTTGGTAAAACGTAAAACAGGGAGGGACAGGGAAGAGGATGGAAAAATTGCAGGGGTGAAAATGTTCTTCTAAGTACTGTTTTTCAGCTACAAAGTCTAAGCAAAGCAGTCAAATGTGAATAACTTTGGGGTCTAATTTAACCAAAGCACAGGCACTGGTGAGCTCACGCCCGGGGCCTTGGCTCCTGACTCAGAGTGCCAGTCCTCTCGCTCTCCGTCCAGAGCTCTTCCTCCTAAGAGCCCACATTTCTCAGAGCAACGGTTAAGAACCATCAACAGGTAGCACAAGCCCGTATCCTTGCAGTCAAGTGCCTGAGGAACCCATCTACTTATCTTGCCTTGGTTTCCAGGCCTTCAACTTCTCCTCCCCAAGGCTGGGAAGTTACATCTAGGTTTAAGACTTTTATCCCATTTGGGCAAAAAGAAATGGTCTGAAAGTTCTTTAACAGTGCTTGAAGGAACTGCTGTTAGCATTTTGCTTGTGATGTAACAGAAGCTACCAAAGTAGAAATGATTAAGCCTCAAATACTGTTGTATTGCTCTATATGTTCTAAATCTTTGTTCTCTCAGATTCTTATGTAGTAAGATAAGCACATCTCTTATCAATCAAGATTTGCTCTTTTATATCACTCGAAGAGGACCGGGTCTCCCATACAAAGCCGCACAATTTACAAAGAGCTATCCCTGCAGTGCTCTGATGCTGTGGATGCCACAGGACAATTCAAACAGCTCTCTGGAGTAAGAAATGGAAAAAAGTTGCACTCTGTCCCATTTTTTCCCCTTATGTATCTTGATGGCCTTCATGACACTCTGAGGGCTGGGAATGGGAATGTCAAACCAGACAGCCAGGGTAGCCTCCTTGGAAGTGTCCACAGACAACAGCCACTTGTGCTAACCCTCCAGGCAGTTAGCAGGCAGGCTTCAGGACCACAAGGTTCATTGTGTTCACCCCATGCTGAAGGCTCTGGTGGCCCAGAGCCAGTCAACCTAGTTCCCCAGGATGGGCCTTACCTGAGTCCCTGGTCAGTCTCCCCATAGTCATCAAGGTAAGGAGGAGAATAAAAACAGCCTTTGGTTTTGCCAGCTAAAAATAGCACTTGACATTCCCGTACTCTGTAGAGAGACCATTTATATGTTAGTAACCAAGGTTTGGATTCAGTTCCAAATGGACTGAAGTCTTATAAAAGTAAACAAAACCATTGGGAATATGGGGTTAACAGACACAAACTATCATACATAAAACAGATAAGCAACAAGGATTTACTGTATAGCACAGGGAATTATACCTAATAACTTGTAATAACCTATAATGGAATATAACCTGCAAAAAACAAAACAAAAAAACACTGGATCATTATGATGTACACCTGAAATTAGTGCAATATTATAAATCAACTATATATCAATAAATAAATATAAACAAACAAAACCACTGTTGGAAGAGAATAAATGGCGTTTATAGCAGAGACACTTGAAAAAGTATCAACACCCCTGCCTAAGTTTAAAAATAACTAAAAGGATTGTATTGTAACCAACGTAAGGAGGGAGAGGGACATTTAGGATTAGGATTCGACAGCTCATATAATAGTGGCATTTAAAAAATTAAGTGTGAGAAAGTTAACTACTTCTAAACATAAGGTAGTTATTTATGTATCAACCACTATTATGAGGAAATCATTCATTTAAAAAATTGTACACAGGGCTTTCCTGGTGGCACAGCGGTTAAGAATCTGCCTGCCAATGCAGGGGACACGGTTCGATCCCTGGTCTAGGAAGGTCCCACGTGCTGTGGAGCAACTAAGGCCGTGCACCACAACTACTACTGAGCCTGCGCTCTAGAGCCCGCGAGCCACAACTACTGAGCCCGTGCTCCACAACAAGAGAAGCCACTGCAATGAGAAGCCCGTGCACTGCAATGAAGAGTAGCCTCCACTCGCTGCAAATAGAGGAAGCTCACATGCCGCAACTAGAGAAAGACTGTGCAGCAATGAAGACCCAATGCAGCCAAAAATTAAAAAAAAAAAAAAGGTACACAAATATTACAAACTAGGTTGACCTGGAACACAAAGCAACACTCTACACGACTAAAAGAATTCTGAAATGTGCCACACAAGGTAAAATGCTACTTTTACATTTCTCCTAAGGGTTTTTAAAAAAATGTGTCTCCTGATCCCTTTGAGAGGTTTGCTTAACTTTTTCTGGTGTTAACAATTCAGCTCATCTCAATATCTATTGAGAACCTATCATATACAAGAAATTGTCAGGCACTGGGGGGTACTAAGGTGACTAAGATGTGGATATAATCTATGCCCCAGAGGAGCTCAAACTCATGTCACTTCTCGCCTTCAGACCCTGTGATAGCTTCCATCTCACTCAGAGACCTCGCTAGGACACACCAGGCCCATGACTCTCCCCCTTGTGCTCACTACTGCAGTAGCAGCAGCCTCCTTGTTGTTTCTTTTCTTTTTTTATTTTTCTTTCTTTATTTTTTGGCCATGCCATGCGGCTTGTGGGATCTTAGTTCCCTGACCAGGGATTGAACCTGCACCCTCAGCAGTGAAAGCACGGAGTCCTAACCACTGGACTGCCAGGGAATTCCTTTTTTTTTAAAAATAAATTTTATTGAGGGATAATTTTTTTTTTAAAACCTATGCATTTTTACAGGACAGTTAGATGAATTTTGTCCTTGCTCTTTCTTGAACACGACAGGCACACTCCCCAGCAATTCTGCACTTGCTGCTCCCTGCCTAGAATGTTCTCCCCACTTCTTTAGGTCTTTATTCAAGTCACCTTCCCAGGGAACCTTCCCTGGTTCCCTATCTAAAATTCAACTCTCCAGCTGCCATTTCATATTCCCCTCCCTAGTTTATTTTTTCTCTTCTGCATGGATTGCTTTCTAAATTCTTATTTTATTTTCTATCTCCCTCACTAGAAACTGAGCTCCATGAAGGCAGAGATTTTCGTATGCTTTGTTGACTACTGCATTCTCAATATCCATTACACAGTCACTGATAAGTATTTGCTGCACGTTGTCGAATGTACACAACTACCTACATCAGCCTGTGATATGTATGAATACAACCATGAGGATACAACAAAAGGAGTAATTCTGACTGTGCCTGGGTAGAAAACCAAACACAGCTAGAAGTTTCACATTACAATGAGGCACAAAGAAAGAACAGAATTGTCATGGGGATGGAAATGATAATGAAAGAACAGCACAGAGTTAGCATGAGCCAAATATGAGATGTGTGGAGACAAGGCTCCCCATTTTCCTCAAATGAATAAAAGAGTGGCCTCAAATCTCTGCAATGTAGTAGTTTCTTGTTCCACCCCTCAACAGATGTCTACTGTGGCAGATCCAAAGCTAGAAAGCTCCTTCCAGGGCCTTACCTCAGGAAGATGCCCACCCCAGAACCACAGGAGTAGGTGTGGGCGGTGCAAGCTCCCACGTCCTCCCCTTCCAACTCCGTCTGACAGCAGTAGCTCTGGGAGCACAGCAGAGTTCCACATACAAGGCACAGAGTTGGGGCTCTGCTCTTGTCACCACCGGATTTGGGGCACCTCCATGAAATAAAAAAGCACAAGTCAAGGCTCTAAAAGGCTGGCTAAAGAGCTGAGGGTGGTAAAACTGCCCTGGAAAAAAATTCTGCAATATCAGGTAGACCTGAAGATGCATACAGACTATGGACCAGGCAAATTTATTTCTAGAATAGGTAACATCTCACATACCATGTACTGAAACAATCAACAGGCGGAGAAAAGAGAAATAAAATTATCAGTAGGAGGAAAAAAATATGTAAATTAAAAAATTAAAAAAAATTACTTCTACTGTCATATAATGAAGTACTACACAATAGTGAAAACTGATGAATTAAAAATTATATGTCAAATGTATAAATAAATCTTACAAACAATGCTGAGTGAAAAAAGCTATAGGATAATGTACAATGCTATTCTAAAGCTTAAAATAATAATATATGCAAAATAATAATAACTGCTTAGGAATATAACCATTTGTAGTTAATGTGTTATTTAAAGTGCAGATTGTTTAGATAACATCTAATGAATCAAACTTGTCCCTCATCACCCCCTTTCTCATACCTTATTCTGAAACATGGAATCACGCTTTTTACAAGTTTGGTAGTACAAGTTTGGTGGTACTACTGATGTTATGATCTCCCTACCCAAACAAAAGAAAACAATGACAAAATCCTTCAAGTTCTGTGTAGAGAAGTGAGTGTTTCCAGTGGTAGGAAGTGCTCAATAAGCTAATATAAAAACTTACGAGAAATTAGATGCTTGATTAATGAGGCTGCTGTAATCCTCTGGAAGGTCTATTAATTTGTTAGATTCTCTTGGATAGCTAAAACAAAACAAAACAAAAACCACATAAAAAACCCAGTTAATATGAGGACATATTGTAACAATGACAGGGAAACTCTTAACTTAGTCAAAATAAATAAAGGAAGCCTGAATCTGAGTGACTGGGCACTACCCACAGCAGCAAAAAGCCACAGTAAGAACTTTAAAATGCACGCTTAAATAACGTAGGGCCTTAGGGCTCACATTTTTACTTGAAGAACTCAGGATGAATTATCAGGACAATGGGCTGTCCTGTACACTTATATCCTGCTTCCTTCCTACTTCTTGCCTCCAACCAAGTCTTTGACAATCTTCAGCTTACCTTATAGCGTCTCTTTCACCTTCCAGGTATCTCTTAACTTCAATGTTATGACACCAACTTTAATGTAAATGGAGAAAAAAAAATTTTTTACTTTTGAAGGGCTAGAACTGAAAAATTTTCTTCTCTAAATCCAGTAAGAGAGAAACAGTTTTCTTGGCTTATTATATTTATCTCTTCATAAGAAGCTTAGAGGAATACCACATACTTTGCCTACCATATTTTAAAATCAGAAGAATATGACCTTTGATTTTCTGAAAGCAACAATGCTTAACATATTAAAATTTGCTATTACCCCCACTAATTGGACACTCTGAAAAACCAGTCTGGGGAATTCCCTGGTGGTCCAATGGTTAGGACTCTGTGCTCTCATTGCCAAGGGCACAGGTTCAATCCCTGGTCAGGGAACTAAGATCCCGCAAGCCACGCAGTGTGGCCAAAAAAACCAAACCAAAACCCAAACCAAAACAGTCTGAATCAATGAGAAGCTCTTATAATCTAGAGCTAGAACACTCATATAAAATAAAAATTTTTTAATTGTGGTAAAATACACAGAACATAAAATTTACTATTTTAACCATTTTTAAGTGTACAGTTCTGTGGCATTAAGTATATTGACGCTGTTGGGCAATCATCACCACCTCTGTCTCCAGAACTTTTTCAGCTTTCTCAAATGAAATTCTGTGCTTGTTAAACACTAACCCATTCCTCCCCCTACCCCCAGCCCCTGGCAACCACCATTCTATTTTCTGTCTCTATGAATTTCACTATTCTAGGTACCTCATATAAATAGAAACGTAATGTTTGTTCTTTTGTGACTGGCTTATTTCACTTAGGCTGCCTTCAAGTTTCATCCACATTGTAGCATGTGTCAGAATTTCCTACCTTTTTAAGGCTGAATTATACTCCACTGAATGTATATAACACATTTTGTTTATCCATTCATTGGTTTATGGACATTTGGGTTGTTTCCACCTCTTGGCTATTGTGAATAACGCTGCTATGAACATGCGTGTACAAAATTCTATGAGTTCCTCCTTTCAATTCTTTTGCAATATACACCTAGAAGTGAAACTACTGGATCATAGAGTAATTCTGTTTAACTTTTTGAAGAATCACCATACTGTTTTCCAGAGCAGCTGTACCATTTTCTATTCCTACTGACAGTGTACATGGATTCCAGTTTCTTGACATCCTCACCAACATGTGTTATTAATGTCTGCCTTTTTCATTACAGCAGTTCTAATGGGTATGAAGTGGTATCTCACTGTGATTTTTATTTGCATTTCCCTGATGACTAGTGATGTTTAGTATTTTTTCATGTGCTTTGCTTATTGACCATTTGTATATCTTCTTTGGAGAAGTCCTTTGCTCATTTTATAATGGGTTGCTTGCTTTTCTGTTGCTGAGATGTAGGAAATCTAGATATATATATTCTGGCTATTACTCCCTTATCAGATATATGATTTGCAAACATTTTCTCCCATTCTGTGGGTAAATCAGCCAAATTTTATTCTTAACTTAGTCACTAACTTGACATGATTAACGGGTCAATTTCTCTAGACTTCAGTTTTCTCAAATATAAACTGAGGATAGGGTGTCCCTGGTGGTGCAGTGGTTAAGAATCCGCCTGACAATGCAGGTGACACAGGTTCGAGCCCTGGTCCGGGAAGATCCCACATGCCATGGAGCAACTAAGCCCGTGTACCACAACTACTGAGCCTGCACTCTAGAGCCCATGAGCCACAACTACTGAAGACACAACTACTGAAGCCCGCATGCCTAGAGCCTGTGCTCTGCAACGAGAGGAGCCATCACAATGAGAAGCCCGTGCACTGCAATGAAGAGTAGCCACCGCTCACTGCATCTAGAGACAGCCCGCACGCAGCAATGAAGACCCAAAGCAGCAATCAATCAATCAATAAAATAAAATAAAAAAATAAAGTGAGGATATTAGACTAGATAACCCTTAAGGTTTCTTTCAGTTTCAAAAATCTACATAGTATTTAACAAGTAAGTTAATATGAGGAAATAAACATTTCCACCACTACTCTCCTTCCAGGCAAATATGCTTATGCTATTCAGTAGGCCTGGCAAAAATCTTACCATAAAGGTAAATCCTTAACTAAGAAGGCCTAATAATTATACTTTGAATCGCATGGATTGAATTCTGCCAGGCTATCTGAGAATTTTGTAAAATATGTGATCAACTGAAGTTTGTTTCCATATATATATATTCCAATATAAAGAAGAAAAGTGTATAATCGTTACCTTTCAATCAGTAACTTCATTATCTCCTTATTTTCTTGAAAAAGGCAAATGAAGTTGTTTGGCAGGGAAAGATAGTTACATAAATGTTCAAAATGGCTTGTTCCGGAAGCTGCAAATAGAGAAGAAAACAGTTTTGCATATAACAACTAAGAGTAGATCCTATAGGAGAGTAAGCAACAGCAGAGCTTAAAACAAAAAAGGCATGAGATGAAATAGTTCAATTTTGCTAGGTACATAACCTGTAGGAAGTAAATAAGATGGCACATGGAAGGGACCCACAGAAAATGACATAACTGAAAGTGGAGTCAGGCTACTCCTTTACCAAACTGGTCACAATTTCTTGATGTTTCAGTTTTACCATCTGCAAAATGGGGTACCTGTGTGATATACTTCATGGGGCTGTGAACATTAATTGACAAAAATAACATGGGTAGCTCTGGAAAAGTATAAGGCAGTACAGAGACATAAGATGATTTTATCACCGAGAGATGGATTTAAACACTAACTTAATCATCACTGAAAATGATTAGGAAGGGTAAATTATTCTCTCAATGGTGCCTGGACAACTAGCTGAATGGAGATGCTATTCAACAAACTTTTAGAGAGCAGCATAACATGCAGGCACCCCATGACTTGTGCCAGGCACTATGAGGTACAGTAAACTTTAAGTCTACCTTTAATTCCTACATTAAAATCAGATTTATGTGTAATTATGGCTATTTTGAACTTCAAGGCCTCATGTTTCAGATTAAAAAATACTTGAGGGGGGCAGACAGCAGAAGCAAGAAGAACTACAATCCTATAGCCTGCAGAATGAAAACCACAATCACAAAGTTAGACAAAATGAAAAGGCAGAGGATTAAGTCGCAGATGAAGGAACAAGATAAAAACCCCAGAAGAACAACTAAATGAAGTGGAGACAGGCAACCTTCCAGAAAAAGAATTCAGAATAATGATAGTGAAGTGACCCAAGATCTCGGAAAAAGAATGGAGGCAAAGATTGAGAAGATGTAAGAAATGTTTAACAAAGACCTAGAAGAACTAAAGAACAAACAAACAGAGATGAACAATACAATAATTAAAATGAAAAGTACACTAGAAGGAATCAATAGCAGAATAACTGAGGCAGAAGACTGGATAAGTGACCTGGAAGACAGAACGGTGGAAATCACTACCGCAGAACAGAATAAAGAAAAAATAATGAAAAGAAATGAAGACAGCCTAAGAGACCTCTGGGACAACATTAAATGCACCAACATTTGCATTATAGGGTTCCCAGAAGGAGAAGAGAAAGGATCCAAGAAAATATTTGAAGAGATAATAGCTGAAAACTTCCCTAACATAGGAAAGAAAACAGTCAACGAAGTCCAGGAAGCGCACAGAGTCCCAGGCAGGATAAACCCAAGGAGGAGCACACCGAGACACACAGTAATCAAATCGACAAAACTTAAAGACAAAGAAAAAAATCAAGGGAAATATGACAAATAACATACAAGGGAACTCCCATAAGGTTATCAGCTGATTTCTCAACAGAAACTCTGCAAGCCAGAGGGAGTGGCACAATATATTTAAAGTGATGTAAGGGAAGAAACTACAACCATGAATACTTTACCCAGCAAGGATCTCATTCAGATTTGACAAAGAAATCAAAAGCTTTACAGACAAGCAAAAGCTAAGAGAATTCAGCACTACCAGTCCAGCTTTGCAACAAATGCTAAAGGAACTCCTCCTCTAAGTGGGAAAGGGACTAGCAACTTAAAAAATAAAAAACCTTGTACATACATAGACTGCTGTATCAAAACTGCATGGGAGGGCTTCCCTGGTGGTGCAGTGGTTAAGAATCTGCTTGCCAATGCAGAGGACATGGGTTCGAACCCTGATCCAGGAAGATCCCACATGCTGTGGAGCAACTAAGCCTGTATGCCACAACTACTGAGCCTGTGTTCTACAGCCCACGAGCCACAACTACTGAGCCCATGTGCCACAACTACCAAAGCCTGCACGCCTAGAGCCCATGCTCTGCAACAAGAGAAGCCACCACAATGAGAAGCCTGCACACTGCAATGAAGAGTAGCCCCCACTTGCTGCAACTAGAGAAAGACTACACGCAGCAACGAAGACCCAATGCAGCTGAAAATAAATAAGTAAAACAACAACAACAACAACAACAACAACAACAAAAAGACTGCATGGGAACAGCAAAACCAAAACCTACGAAAGATACACATACAAAAAAGAAAAAGCAACCCAAACACAACACTAAAAATGGTCATCAAAACACAAGAGAAGAGAGCAAAAGAAGAAGGGAAGAAAAAAGACCTACAAAAACAAACCCAAAACAATTAAGAAAATGGCAACAGGAATACACATATTGATAATTACCTTACATGTAAATGTATTAAATGCACCAATCAAAAGACACAGACTGGCTGAGTGGATACAAAATCAAGGCCCATATACATGCTGTCTACAGGAGACCCACCTCAGACCTAGGGACCTATACAGACTGAAAGTGAGATGGAAGAAGGTATTCCACGCAAACAGAAATCACAAGAAAGCTGGAGTAGCAATACTCATATCAGATAAAATAAACTTTAAAATAAAGACTGTTATAAGAGACAAAGAAGGACACTACACAATGATCAAGGGATCAATCAAAGAAGATATAACAACTGTAAATATATATGCACCCAACATAGGAGCACCTCAATATATAAGGCAAATACTAACAGCCATAAAGGTAGAGATCGACAGTAACACAATAATACTGGGAGACTTTAACACATCATTGTCATCAATGGACAGAACATCCAGACAGAAAATCAATAAAGCAGCACAGGCCTTAAATGACACATTAGACCAGATGGACTTAACTGATATTTATAGAGCATTTCATCCAAAAGCAGCAGAATACACTTTCTTCTCAAGTGCACACAGAACATTCTCCAGGATTGACCACATGCTAGGCCACAAGGCGAGCCTCGGCAAATTTAAGAAAACTGAAATCATATCAAGCATCTTCCGATAACAATGTTATGAGATTAAAAATAAACTATAAGAAAAAAACTACAAAAAACACACACATGGAGGCTAAACAATATGCTACTGAATAACCAATGGATCACTGAAGAAATAAACGGGGAAATCAAAAAATACCTAGAGACAAATGAAAGCACAACAATCCAAAATCTATGGGATGCAGCAAAAGCAGTTTTAAGAGGGAAGTTGATAGCAATACAATCTTATCTCAGGAAACAAGAAAAATCTCACATAAACAACCCAACCTTACACCTAAAGCAACTAGAGAAAGAAGAACAAACAAAACCCAAAGTTAGTAGAAGGAAAGAAGTCATAAAGATCAGAGCAGAAATAAATGAAATAGAGACAGAGGAAGTAAGAGCAAAGATCAATGAAACTAAAAGCTGGTTCTCTGAAAAGATAAACAAAACTGATAAACCTTTAGCCAGACTCATCAAGAAAAAAAGGGAGAGGACTCAAATCAATAAAATTTGAAATGAAAAAGTAGAAGTTATAACAGACACCACAGAAATACAGAGGATCATAAGACACTACACGTGGCTATATGCCAATAAAATGGACAACCTGGAAGAAATGGACAAACTCTTAGAAAGGTACAGTCTCCCAAGACTGAACCAGGAAGAAGTAGAAAATATGAACAGACCAATCATAAGCACTGAAATTGAAGCTGTGATTAAAAATCTTCCGACAAACAAAAGTCCAGGACCAGATGGCTTCACAGGTGAATTTTATCAAACATTTAGAGAAGAGCTAACACCTATCCTTCTGAAACTGTTCCAAAAAATTGCAGAGGAAGGAAAACTCCCAAACTCATTCTATGAGGCCACCATCACCCTGATACCAAAACCAGACAAAGATACCACAAAAAAAAAAGAAAATTACACGCTGGAACTTCCCTGGTGGCGCAGTGGTTAAGACTCCGTGCTCCCAACGCAGAGGGCCCGGGTTTGATCCCTGGTCAGGGAACTAGATCCCACGTGCATGTTGCAACTGAGAGTTTGCATGCCACAACTAAAAAGCCCGTGTGCTGCAACTAAGGAGCTGATGAGCTGCAACTAAGGAGCCCACCTGCTGCAACTAAGACCTGGCACAACCAAATAAATATTAAAAAAAAAAAAAAGAAAGAGGCCAATATCACTGATGAACATAGACACAAAAAGTCTCAACAAAATACTAGCAATCCGAATCCAACAATACATTAAAAGGATCATACACCATAATCAAGTGGGATTTATCCCAGGGATACAAGGATTTTTCAGTATCTGCAAATCAATCAGTGTGATATACTACATCAACAAATTGAAGAATAAAAACCATATGATCATCTCAAAAGATGCAGAAAAAGCTTTTGACAACATTCAGCACCCATTTATGATAAAAGCTCTCCAGAAAGTGGGCACAGAGGAAACATACCTCAACATGATAAAGGCCATATACAACAAACCTATAGCTAACATCATACTCAATGGTGAAAAGCTGAAAGCATTTCCTCTAAGATTAGGAACAAGACAAGGATGTCCACTCTCACCACTTTTATTCAACATAATTTTGGAATTCCTACCTATGGCAATTAGAGAAGAAAAAGAAATAAAAGGAATCCAAATTGGAAAAGAAGAAGTAAAACTGTAACTGTCTGCAGATGACATGATGCTATACACATAGAAAATCCTAAAGATGCTACCAGAAAACTACTAGAGTTCATCAATGAATCTGGTAAAGTTGCAGATTACAAAATTAATACACAGAAATCTGTTGCATTTCTATAAACTATGAAAGATCAGAAAGAAAATTCAAGAAACAATCCCATTTACCACTGCATCAAAAAGAATGAAATACCTAGGAATAAACCTACCTAAGGAGACAAAAGATCTGTATTCAAAAACTATAAGACACTGATGAAAGAAATCAGAGAAGACACAAACAGATGGAAAGATATACCATGTTAGTGGATTGGAAGAATCAATATTGTCAAAATGACTATACTACCCAAGGCAATCTACGGATTCAATGGAATTCCTATAAAATTACCAATGGCATTTTTCACAGAATTAGAACAAAAAATCTTAAAATTTGTATGGAGACACAAAAGTCCCCGAATAGCCAAAGCAATCTTGAGAAAGAAAAATGGAGCTGGAGGAATCAGTCTCCCTGACTTCAGACTATACTACCTATAGTCATCAAAACAGTATGGTACTGGCACAAAAATAGATATATAGATCAATGTAACAGGATAGAAAGCCCAGAAATAAACCCACACACCTATGGTCAATTAATCTACGACAAAGGAGGCAAGACTACACAACGGTGGAAAGACAGTCTAGTCTCTTCAACAAATGGTGCTGGAAAAACTGGTCAGCTACATGTAAAAAAATGAAATTAGACGGTTCTTTAACACCATACACAAAAACAAGCTCAAAATGAATTAAAGACCTAAATGTGAGAACAGATACTATAAAACCCTGAGAGGAAAACATAGGCTGAACACTCTCTGACATAAATTGCAGCAATATCCTTTTCAATCTGTCTTCCATAATAATGGAAATAAAAACAAAAATAAACAAATGGGACCTAATTAAACTCAAAAGCTTTTGCACAGCAAAGGAAACCATAAACAAAACGAAAAGACAACCCACAGATTGGGAGAAAATATTTGCAAATGATGTGACCGACAAGGTATTAGTCTCCAAAATTTACAAACACCTCATGAGGCTTAATATCATCAAAACGAACAACCCAATCAAAAAATGGGCAGAAGACCTATATAGACATTTCTCCAAAGAAGACAGATGAGAAGATGTTCAACATAGCTAATTATTAGAGAAATGCAAATCAAAAGTACAATGAGGTATCACCTCACACCAGTCAAAATGGCTATCATCAAAAAATCCACAAACAATAAATGCTGGAGAGAGTGTGGAGAAAAGGGAACCCTCCTACACTGTCGGTGGGAATGTAAATTGGTACAGCCACTACGGAGAACAGTATGGAGGCTCCTTAAAAAACTAAAAATAGAGCTACCATACCATTTGACCCTGCAATCCCACTCCTGGGCATATATCCAGAGAAAAACATGGTCCGAAAGGATACACGCACCCCAATGTTCACTGCAGCACTGTTTACAATAGCCAAGACATGGAAGCAACCTAAATGTCCATCGACAGAGGAATGGATAAAGCGAATGTGGTACATATATACAATGGAATATCGCTCAGCCATTAAAAAGAATGAAATAATGACATTTGTAGCAATATGGATGGACCTAGAGATTGCCATACTGAGTGAAGTCAGTCAGAGAAAGAGAAATATCATATGATATCTCTTATATGTGGAATCTAAAAAGAAATGATACAAAGGAACTTATTTACAAAACAGAAACAGGCTCATAGACTTAGAGAACAAACTTACCGTTACCGGGGGGAAGGGTGGAGGGAAGGGATAGTCAGGGAGTCTGGGACCGACATGTACACACTGCCATAATTAAAATGGATAACCAACAAGGACCTACTGTATAGCACAGGGAACCCTGCTCTATGTTATGTGGCAGCCTAGATGGGAGGGGAGTTTGGATACATGTATATGTATGGCTGAGTTGCTTTGTTGTGCACCTGAAACTATCACAACATTGTTAATCGGCTATATTCCAATATAAAATCAAAAGTTAAAAAAAAAAAAGCAACAAAAAACCACACCTGAATTTGTCACTTTTCACTTTTTAAAGTCTGAAGAACCCAGTCTATGAATAATATACAATTGAACAATTTTAACATCTTAAAGCAAAACAAGTACATTTTTGTACATGTACAAAATCAGTACATTTACTGACATCCAAATAAAATCAGATATTTACATAAATATGCATTTAATTATATAATCAGTACATCACCATAGTCAATTAGCTGTGACCTAAACTGTTAGTAAGTTTTCATTTTTGCAATGCACTTTAATTCTTAACTTGCTAGAGTGAAAGACTACATACATTTCCTACATTTTGAAAGAAATTAGAAATTACCTTGAATTTCAGGTGGGGAAGGAACTCCATTTAAGTAATGGAAAAACAAAGCAGAACACCTCAGGAAAGGCATGATTCCAGCTCTGACATTCCTCAACAGATGCCAACCAGAGTGCATTTCTTTCAAGGCACTGTGAAAGAGAAAAACGATAACTGGGAAATGTAATTAAAAAACGGTCATTCTAGTTATAGCACAGTGTGAAAACAGACAACTACTATTTGGAATTGATAGCACATTGGCTTAAAAGGTACGGGTAGCCCTAACTATTACAGGACGTCAGGTATAATTGGTGATATACCCTCTAATGCTGTTATTAAAATTTGTAAAAGTTATACAGCTATATAAAGAGAAAATTTGGAAAATAAAAAAAACTATCCACTATTCTATAATCTTATATCAGCAAGTATTACTTTGGAAAACTATTTTCGTACTAATGTGTCTTACACAGTTGTACTTGTAACATATAAAATTTAAAATTAACATGATTTTCAGATCATAAACCATAATTTTATTGGAATTTTAAGATTCTGGATAACATAAATCATAACCTACACTAAATTACTTCCCTGTAAGCAAATTCTTAGATCGCTTCAAATTCTTTGCTAATATAAATAATATCAGTGTACATCTTTATGTCTGTAGGTTTTTCTATATGTTGGATTATTTTGCTAGTGTGGATTCTCAGAAATGGGATAACTTAGTCAAAGAACAAACAGTATGGTTCTTGACATATACTGTTAGAAAGCCAAGTGAAGGGACTTATCTGGTGGCACAGTGGTTAAGAATCTGCCTGCCAATGCAGGGGACACGGGTTCAAGCCCTGGTCTGGGAAGATCCCACATGCCGCAGAGCAACTAAGCCCATGTGCCACAGCTACTGAGCCAGCGCTCTAGAGCCTGTGAGCCACAACTACTGAGCTGGCACGCCACAACTTTTGAAGCTCACATGCCCTAGAGCCCGTGCACTGCAACTACTGAGCCCACGTGCCGCAACTACTGAAGCCTATGTGCTGCAACTACTGAAGCCCGTGTGACTAGAACCAGTGCACCACAACTAAAGAAGCCACTGCAATGAGAAGCCCGTGCACCACAAGGAAGACCAGCCCCTGCTCGTCGCAACTAAAGAAAGTCTGCACGCAGCAACGAAGACTCAGCACAGCCAAAAATTAAACAAAAAAACAAAAAGAAAGCCAAGTGAAACTGTCGTAACCAAATCACAATGACTCCAATAACATGAGGTTCTAAGAATGTCACTCCTGCCGGCCCTGGATATACCTTAAAAATGTGTGGGAAGTGCTGTATATTACTCCTCTCTCAGAGATTTCCAATCATGTTAGTATATTAAAAGTTGAGAAGTCCTGCAGGTCACTCCCCCATCTCTTATTTTAAACATGTCAACAGACAGCAACTTCCCTTATTTAACAAATGAATTCGTTTTTCATACTACCACCTCCTAGTATTTGGGGAACTGCCTATCGTGTAAAGATTACGACCTCACCTTCCTGTATACTGGTGAAGTGTTTTATACAAAGCAAGAACTGCTAATTCTTCTTCCCCAGAAGCATTTTCTTGATCCATGCCATTCTCTTCTGAAAGATAAGGCAATATTAGTACTCTGTATTTGCCTACTAAGTGGATTGATGACCACACCATTTAAGCACTCAAATATATTCATACACTCACATGTAATATGAAAATACTCTCACAAAACACACAGAGCTTTAATCCCTCAGGTCGGAACACAGTATTGATCTCCATCCTAACAAGGAGCCTCTTAGGGAGAGGAAGCCAAAGTGCCTCAGGGTGCCAGGCAGCAAGCGGTGAGTAAAATCTGCTAAATATACAGCCTGTGGTACTTAAATATTACTAAACTTATGAAGTAAAAAAACAAGTAAAAACATTCACATCACTAAGGTTTTTAACAGAAGGGAAATTGTTTCAAAAATTTTCACATGAGGATAAACAGGATTTTACTGTTTATTTTACTAATTACTACTACAAGTAGCTTAATTATAGCTTATATATTACTCTCATCCAAGCACCTTTTCCTTTAATACTTTTTTTTTCAACTGAAAAAACTCCAGTACTTCCTTCAAGAATCTGACAAAAAGGAGTTACCTGTACATGAGGTAAGTAAGATCTGTATGATGTGTGCCATAGTAACCAGATGGAAAATGTGAAGGTCCCCAGTGCCAAGGCTGATCCCTGAAAAATCTTGACACTGCAATGCCGGGAAGGCGAGCACCAAGCCCACCTGGATACCAAATACAGAAGGTCAGACAGAGCACCTTTCCTTTCACAGCTGAACACGTTTCCATTTTCTTAATGTGATCTCTTTGTGAGCTCAGTCCCTCCCCTTAAGAAATCTTTGTTCTTAAAGGGTACACATGTTAGAAATTCCACTAGGATTGACTAAAGAAAATTATTTAGAGCGTTATTATTTCATTTGATGGGCATTATTATTTCATTTATCCACTGATTCCCCTATATCTAGTTTATTGTTAATAACAACAAAAATAAAACTTGAAATCTTTCTAGGTAGTGAGCAATGGAAAAAGCATGAGGTTTGGACCCACAAAGATCTAGGTAAGAATCCGAGATCCTCTTATGAACCTTTTAGACAATTCCTTTGAGTCTCAGTTTCCCTGTTGGTAAGCTGGCGATAATATACGTGTTGTTAATACCTCAGTAATAAGGATGTAAGGACTAAATGAAGATGAATGTGAAAGCAGTCAGGTACACAATAAATGCTAGCTCCTCTGTTAACCTCCTGCTGCCTGTATGGTGGTGTCAGTGGTGGTGGTTTTCAGAGGGGTAATGGGAACAATAACAATGGCTGACATTTACTAGGGACACATTGCTCTAAGCTCTTTACATTGATTATCCCATTGAGTTTTGACACAATTATATCAGGTAGGTATTAACCAACTTACGGGCACAGAATATGATGCCCAAAGAGATTAAGGGGGCAGCACTTGGGGCTGCTGTGCGTGGCAGTACACTCAGTGTCCTGAGTAAGGGGACCTGGTTGAGGTGGGGCTGAACTTCAGCCACCCACTGCCTGGCCAGTGCTGACCTGGCACCACCTGCACCTGTTCAGAAGACATGACTTTCCCTAAATCACACAAATAGACTGTTGCTAAGTAGTGTTACCAGAGGGCTGTATCTGCCCCAAAGCACCGTATGGGTTGGCAGCAGCCCTTACATTACTAGTGTTTTTTACTTCTCTATAGTGAAAAGCATAGAGAGGTTACATTACTGACCTCAGCCACAAGGCAAAAATAAGAGACCGGATTAGACACCCAGGTCAAGTCTCTCAACTGGATTCCTTAACATTTTATTTTTGAGGATCTCCAGGAAAGAATTATACTCAGAAGTAGTAAGAATAATAGGTGATAATTCCTCTTGTCTGCCTCTGCATTACTCATCAAGTCTAAGATAAAGCTATATAATATGATAAAAATTTCAAACACAAATTACAAGATACCCACCAATAAATGAAACATGTCGATATCTAATATGCATGGAAGGTCTCCGTGGTTGTCACCAGGCACCAATGCTAATGTTTAAAGAAAAATACATGAGCACATATTATATGTCAACGTAAGTATTAAATTATTTTTAAAATGCATATAATCTACTTTAAATTTATTTTTTGCAAGCTATATATGAATTCACGAGCTAGAACTTGTATATAAGACAAACAGTATTACCAAAATATTTCTTTCAAAATGGAGGGAAGTTTCACCACTAAAAACAAAATTACAGAAGATGAGAAATTATCATAACATATATGGTACATGTATTAATACTCACATGCAAAAAGTTTACAAAAGTGTCCTTGTACCACTGAAAGTGATGCCACTGTCCAATGTGCTGCAGCAAATCTTGTTAGTGACCTAAGACAGTCATCCTGAAATAAAGAGACGACAAAATTAACAAAGAAGCCAGCATATGAAGTAGTTCTCCTCTTTCAGGAATGTTACTTCAAAGCACAGCTAGTTGAAGTAAAGCTGGAGGCACAATGAAATCTCTAGATGGTATGGAACTGAATCTATGACATCTTTAATGGCATGTCTCTAACATGGAATGCATGGAATGGAGAACATCTAATTGTATGATGAATTAAACAAGGCTATCTCCTGTTACCATGCTGTTAGTTCTCTGTGGAAAAGTTAAGAAGGACACATGTGTCAAGACAGATAGCAAACAAAAGAGACTACCAGGAATGTGATGCAGTATTTCTTTATATTTAGTCTATAAATATTCTAAAATGTGGGAAACACTTCAAATACTGGGGAAACTACGTGCAAGAAGATGGTTATACAAATCAGGGTGTCTGTAAACATCAAAAACTGTTATGGAGACTATGTAGGAACAATGAGAAAACTCTTAATGTAAAGTGAAGAATAGAGTAGAAACAAAACTACATGTCAGTATCTATTATAATAAAGTATAAACATGCTAATAAAAAAGACAGATGGGTGATTGATGTAAGTTTTTTCTTCCTGCTTAATTCTCTATTTGCTAAATTTTTTGTAATGTTTGGTTCAATAGACATTGAGGACCTACCATACATTAGTCTTGGTTTTGAAGATCTCAAAATGAAAACTCACCCCTCCCACCCCCTGCTCTCAAGGAGCTCACAGCCTTGAGGGTGGGAAGGAAAAGAAAAGGGGGGAGGGGACAGCTAAAGGAGGCAGTATCACAGAGGAGGTATACCCCACTTCATGGCTCAGAAATTTCCCAGGGAGGGCAAAGCTTGAAGAACTTCTTAAAGAAGAGTCATTTGCTTAGGGCACTTGGGCAGAGGCAAAAGTCTGGGACTAGCATTTGGGGACCAGTAATGATTCTGCAGTCCTGGCCCATGGATGTGGGGATTGGCAGGAGGTGAGTGACAATGGAGAAGTAACATTTAAGAGATATGATCAGGGTTACTCTTTAGAGAACCTCTCTGATAATATATTAGGAGAGAGTGAGATTCAGGGTAGAGACAGTTACAATAATCTAGGCAAGAAAAGATATAGGGGCTGAACCAAATCAGTAGAAGTAGGAATGGAAGAACTAGGACAAATATGCAGGAGAGAAATTCAACAAACTCTGCTGATCAATTGGATATGAACATCCAGACCAAAAGATGCATCCAAAAGGACTTGCAAGTTTCTGGCAGTCTTGGTCACCTGGATGGACAGTGGTGACATTAACTAAGACTCTAAATATAGGAAGAAAAATTAATTTGGATTGTTCAGTTTGAGGTATCTTTAGGAGATCCAGGTGAAAAAATGGCACTGAGATAATAGATCTGGTTTAGAGATAAACAGGTGGGAATCATTTGGATATAACTGGAATCAGAGACATAGATGGGGCTGACCAGGGAAGAGTATCAGATGATTGAGTCATGGGCCAAACTCTGGGGGTTTAAAATAACATTTACAGCACAAAGGAGGGAAAGCAGACTGAGAAGGAGCCGCCAGAAAGGCAGGGAGAAAACCAGGAATGTCACAGAAATCAAGAGAGAAAATGAGTTTCACAAAGATGTAGTTATCAGAATTAAGTAAATAGAATGTCCAATAAGGGCTGAAAAATGCCCACTCACAATGATAATGAGATCATTTGGTGAACTTGGCAAGAGGTGTTTCCGAAAAGTGAGAAAGTGTTGGCGAGGGGTGGTGGTGGTGAAGCCAAACTGCAGGGAGTTGAAAAGTGAAGAGTTAGCAAGAAATTGGAGCCAGAGTATACATTATTGTTTAAAGACGTTTCGCTGTGTATAAAATTTCTCTTAGGATGTGAAGTGAAATTAAAAACTGTAGGTGCTATTTATCTGTATTTAAACATTTTTCATTGCATGGTGAAATAAGTGAAATATGCTTTAAAATCGCTTGCTTGGTCATAAAAAGGAATGAAAAAGCTAGGGTGATAGAAGATAATATTGAGGGCAAGAGTAAGAGGAATAATGGAGCACACTTGTGAACAGGGCAAGTGCCAGGAGTGAAAGAGGTAGAAGAAGGGATAACTGATGGAGAGGGGATGGATTCCAAACAACAGATGGAAAGATAAGCTACTTTACCCGGAGGTCCCTTATCCTCTGATATAGGAGGGAAAGGTCAGTGGAGAGGTACGTAAATTTGAAAAGCAGAAGTCAAAAAAATAGAATGAGTTCGTCCCTAATGGCTATATACTTTAAAAAATTAAATTTCTCTTATGAACGTAGAAAAAAAACGTAGATAAAATATTAGTAAATCAAATATAATCATATATAAAAAGGATACTCTACATGACCAAGTTGGGATTATTTCAGGAATGCAAGGTTGCTTTAACAATCAATATAAACAGATTACACAAAATCATATTAGCAGAAAAACAGATGAAGAGCCGACAATGTGCCAAAGAGATAGAGTGAAGTACACAGAATCAAGAAAATGTGTAAGAACTGCCTTAAAAACCAAAGTAAACTCTATCCTATACATTTGTGGTTGCCTTTTCAATATCAGCATACTTATCAACTCTTATTTACTGCAGCAAAAGAATGTCACAGTCCATCCATCATATATCACAGTTAAGAATACAGGGTACTGCTATTCTGCTGATTTACCACAAAGATACAATTCAGGGCAGTTTTAATACCAGGTCTACTCCTAGATATTCCAATTTAATAAGTCAAAGTGACCAGGTATCTGTATTTTTTTAAAACTCCAAAGAGTTAGGGCTCTTACATCAGTGGTTCTCAATCCTGGCCTCGGGGGTGGGGGAAGCTTTTTAAAAAATATTAATGCCTGGGGCCTATCTCCAGAGACTCTGATTTAACTGACCCATAGTAGGGCCTAGGCACTTTTAAAAGCTCCCCAGGTGATTCTACGTGAATAAAATTACATGCACTTTTATAAGTTTGAATGGTAAGTAGTAGAAGCAGCTGACACTAGCTACATTGTAAAAATTAGCAAGCTTTAATTGTATATTCCTTCACTTTTCTAGGCATTAAATGTACTGTTTTGAAATGAATTTGTACTTATTTACATGTTGCTTATAATGGGTAGTCAAATGTGGTAGAGGGTATGTTCTGATCTCTATTTCCAACTACGGCACTAAACATTCAAGAACAAGCACTTTGTTTTTAGTTCCCCATCCCCCATTTTTTCACATGTTTAACCAAAAGAGATGAAGTCTATTTAAAAGAAAAATAATGAAAAATTAAATAAGAAACATTACGTCTTCAGTGTTGTTACAGAAAATGGGTTTTACCTCAAAAGGAGTGAACCTATGCTTAAATAACCACTTCAGGTTTTTTGGATTAAAAAAAGCAGAACAACCTATTTTCTACTCCACCATTCCACGAATTGAGTAAACTGATAACTTACCAGTCTGCAAGGCAAAGAACTGAACAACGGTTTATCTTCATCATTTAAAATTCTTTCTGAGGATTAAAAATGGTAAAGATGGTAAATTTTATGTTTTATACATTTTATTACAAGTTTAAAAAAAAAGTAAAAAAAAATTCTTTCTCCCGAAAGCACAATATTGTCAGGTTTTGAAATCTTTAAGTCATTTCACAAGAATTAACTTTGGATAAGAAGTAAAAATGAGGAAATAGGGCTTCCCTGGTGGCGCAGTGGTTGAGAGTCCGCCTGCCGATGCAGGGGACGCGGGTTCGTGCCCCGGTCCGGGAAGATCCCACATGCTGCGGAGCGGCTGGGCCTGTGAGCCATGGCCGCTGAGCCTGCGCGTCCGGAGCCTGCGCTCCGCGACGGGAGAGGCCACAAGAGTGAGAGGCCCGTGTACCGCAAAAAAAAAAAAAAAAAAAAAAAAAAAAAAAAATGAGGAAATATTCCCTTAACTGACAAGAAGCTATAACCACCATTAAAATGAGTTCTCTGTTGCTGTGGTTAATTTATAAACTGTCAATCTAATATTCTGTCAGCACACTACATTTTCTGCTTCAAAGTCTTTATATTATTTGATATTGTTGCCCACATTAAACATCTCTGTTTAAATACAGGATTCTAAACACAACTCATGTCAATGTATGCTTGAGATTTAAAGACACAACTCTGAATCTCTTACCTATGCTTTGGATGGTGTACGCACAACTACCCCAGCACATTATGGGGACACGGGGATCCTCTTCATTGGGATGAACCTTTAGTCCCACCTTATAAGTAGCAGTTCCAAATGTTGTTAGCATTTCTTTTATGCTTTCAGAATAAGGATTCCTGAAGTGAACATGTACAGGATTAGCTCAAAACAATGTGCTCACATCAATCAAAGGGCTCAGTTTCTTAGCAGCTATTTTCTATGTTGGAATTGAACCACTGAAACTACCTAAAGATAGTTGTATGAAAAGGGGGAATGAAAGACATGCAAACGGTCCCTGCCTGAGAGGGGTTATGCTCTACTTGGGTTGGCAGCAGTGACGCAAAGGCCTGAAAACAAGATATTAGGGTGAAGGTCTACACACTGAACTATTGGATCCTGGACCTCTTCCCCATCTCAAGAACATCAGCAATGTGTACCTACTGCCATAGATTTTAGTTTCTCCAGTGAAGAATTCTCAGGAAAAGCCGTTTTTACACATTGACATTTGGGGGTCCCAAGTGAAAGACTGGCTGGGGCCTGATCACCTCGTTGTGAGGCTCATAGGTCAGCAAGCTCCAACCTGCCCACCAGGTATCCAGTGAGCTTTTTAGTGCCTTGTTCCTGAAGTCACCCAAGGACCAATAAACATTTAAGAAAAGAATCAAACATCAAAGACATAAACACCAAAACAAACAAGCAGAAAAAAGGAACTCAGGGAAAACGGAGACAGGGTAGAAAACAACCAATTTATAAAAAAATTAGGGTACTTCCCTGGTGGCGCAGTGGTTAAGAATCTGCCTACCAACGCAGGGGACATGGGTTCGATCCCTGGTCCGGGAAGATCCCACATGCCATGGAGCAACTAAGCCCGTGTGCCACAAATACTGAGCCTGCGCTCTAGAGCCCACGAGCCACAACTACTAAGCCTGCGTGCCACAACTACTGAAGCCCATGGGCCTAAAGCCTGTGCTCCGGAACAAGAGAAACCACCACAATGAGAGGCCCACACACTGCAACGAAGAATAGCCCCTGCTTGCCGCAACTAGAGAAAGCCCGTGTGCAGCAGTGAAGACCCAATGCAGCCATACATACATGCCTACATACACACCTACATAAATAAATAAGGAGATCAGTCCAAGAGGGCCAAGAATGAACTAACAGTAGGACTACCTCAAAGAATGGAAAAACCAAGAGAAAATTATCTAAGGAACAAAATAAAACATTCCCCAAACTGAAGGATATGAATCTTCAAAGAGCCTGTTGAAAACGTGGCGAAATGAATGAAGACTCACATACCAAGGAATATCACAGAGAAATTTCAGAACATTGGGAATTAATGAGACAATCACAATAGTTTCCAGAAGTAATAAAGTTACAACGGAACAGGAATCAGAATGGTGTTAATTTCTCAGTGGGTGCTAGAAGTTAGTAAACACTGCCTTCAAAATCTAGATGTAAAGTTACTTCTAACCTATAATTCTATACCCAAACCATCTATCAAGCATATGGATATAATAAATGTATTTTCAGACATGGAAAATTTAACACCCAGGCACCTTTTCTTAGGAATCTGCTGAGAGATGCAACATGAGGGAGTAAATTAAGAAAGGAAGGAGAGGACTTCCCCAGTGGTTAAGATTCCGCACTCCCAAAGCAGGGGGTGTGGGTTCAATCACTGGTCAGGGAACTAAAATCCTACATGCCACAGGTGCGGCCAAAAAAAAAAAGAGAGAGAGAAGGATACAAGATCCAGCAAACAAGAGGAGCAGGGCTAGGGGAAGTCTTAGGGTGACAGCTGTGCCCTGTCCTGATTGGCATGGGAGGGCCAAGGCTGTGGGAAGAGGGCTCCAGGAAGGAAGATCATCTGATGAATCTGAGCACTGATAGCTACTGCTAGGCATCTGACAGGTCTACTGAAATGTTTAGGGGGAAAAAAAGTATTATATACAAAGAAAACCAAGTATATGAAAAAAATAAGGTAATTATTAACCACAGGAAAACAAAATGTATAAGAAAGGAAAATTTACCACACAACTTATCAGTAGAAACAATTATAATATAAAAACTGACAAATGATTTAACCAAAAATTGTGAAATAACTCTATAGGTAGACTGGCGAGGAACAGTGAATAGGGTAGAGGTCAAAGTTGAATCCTAAATTACTAGTCAACAGAAAGACACTGTTTAAAAAAATGATAAATCAAGACACAGCTGATTAAGCATTTTAATTAGAAATATGGAAGTACGTAGCAGAATAAACAAAATGACAGGACTGGGGATAGGGAGGAGGAATGTGAGAGGCACAGGACTGATGTTCTTTCTGGTTAAGCCCTCCAGTAGTATTTTTACTGAGTAATTTAGTATTTGCCAGGCACAGCTTCCAGGTAACGTTAAATGTATTGTCACTTTATCTTTATAACACTTATGAGGTCGATATTATTATCTTCCCTTTACAAATGAGGAAACTGAGTGAGGTACAGAGAGGTCAAGCAATTTGCACAAAGTTGCAGAGCTTATAAGCAGTGGTGCTGGAACTGAACAAAAGCAGTCTAGCTCTAGAATCTGGGTTATACCTTGTAACTTACTGGCTATGGGTAAAATTAGGCTGCAAGCACTCTGGTTTTGGTCCTGAGTTACTAAGAGGTTGATGGGGCCATAAATAGAAAACAGAAGTCAGAAGGAAGCATGGGCTTTGGTGGGGGAGCTGAGCACCTTAGGTTTAGATGTACTGATGAGGTGTTGTCAAGGAGAGCCAGATCAAGGGGTGTAGGAGGGAGTCAGGAACATAGACTAGGAGAGGTTTGTGAGAATTAAACATGCCATGTAGTTAATAGGTTTTTATCAATACACCTGCAGTAAATATTCTTAAGTCTCAGAATTCAAGATCAGTGTCCTGTAACATTTTGCTCCCTAACTTGTCAAACGATATTCTTACTAACTGCTGACTTAATTTTTCATTTCAAGTGGGCCAAATTTAAAAGGAATAATATACTCACTTAGGATGAAAATCAGGCCTAAATCCTTCAGGGAGCTGCAATTCATCCACATTTTCTAAATTCTTTGATAAGGCAGTATCTACAGAAACAAGCATTTTATACTATTATTCTTTAGTCCACAATATTTCTATAAATTTCAGTCATAAATTTCATTCTAAATTTAGGTCAAAGAAATTTTAAAAAATGGGAAAAATTCCCATTAATGAAAACCAGTATAATATACATTCAAAGCATGAGAAACACTATTGCTCTGGATGACCTAGGTACCTTCTTCAGTCACCTGTGCTTCTCCTCAAAGTAAAGCCACTGGAATGTAGCTAGGGAAGGTAAGAAAAGGAAGAGTATGCCGTTTTGTTTCCTTATAAACCAATGGTATAAATTCTGCTCAGACTGTCTTCCCTCAAGGTCGGAAGTGCAGTGCATGTCTATCAAACTTGGGAAGCCTTTGGTAATGCCAACAATATAGTGAGTCAGCCCACAGAGAATAAAGCCAGCTCTTCCATACTCAGTTACATCTCCCCCACCCCCAGAAGCTCTTCAATAAAATGGGTGAGTAAGTAAGAAGTATTTATCATAAACTTCACATGAGCTTGTGTGTTTTCAAGGAATAAGGAGTAATGTAGCAGATTCAAATTTAGTTCATTAAGACAAAGAAAATTAGAGAAAGTCAAATTTTAAAGTGAGAGGTTTCACTTTTAAAATATTTTAAAACAATTTATTCTGAAACTGTATTTCCCAATCGTTTCAGACGTTAGGGAAAAATGAAAGCAGGTTATCAGAACTTACTAGGAGTATTTTCTTCTTTCCTAAGAACCTGTAATGCTTTTATTTGCTGAGATATTGTTCTAATCCACTGAGTCAGATTTGGTTGGTCTGAAAAATGTAACCTGCTAGAAAAGATTATAGAGAGTGTTTAGTATTCTATTGCTGCTTAGTTTAAGATACAAAAAAGACTCCTTAAATGATCACAGGTATATTTTAGACATACTTCAAATATTAAAACAAAAAAAAATAAAAAAACCTAGGGGAAAATTTGTTGCTTTTTAAAAAGTCAGAATAGGTATTTACCAATGGAAATAATACATTATTCGTCAATATGATGCTGATAATTATTAGCACCATATTGAATTATCTGTCAAATATTTCACTTTTTTGGTCCTGGAATTTATTAGTATTTCTTAAATATCATAATCACCACACCACGGACACTATTTATTGAGTGCTTATTATATTGCAAGCCCTTAGTTATGTTGTGAGCATTTTACAGTATTATATTTAATCCTCAGAATCTTTAATGAAATAGGTTATATTATTGTCCCCATTTTACAGATGAGGAAACTGAGGTTTAGAGCTATGTTACTTGACTAAGGCCATATATGGGACAGATGTGGCATTCAAACCCAGCTATATCAGACTCCACAGCCTGTGTTCTTTTAACAAATGTGCCATAACTGACTCTCCTGGGAAAAAAAGCAAAACCTGAACCACAAAGTGATTGTTTTCTCCTTACACGCAGAGAATTCTTAATCTAACAATGACTAATTTCTTTACCAGTTCAAATGCAGGTATAAGTCAGCACCGTGATATGCTTTTCTGATTAAAATGCATGAGCTTACATGCACATCTAATGGTATTTTAAGAACACTGTGTAGTAGCATAGACTAAGACACCATGGTTTTAACTCCTAAAATCGAAGAGAAAAAAACTCACCCTGCTTTATTTAAACCCAAATAGTAGCACAGAAATAAACAGATGATTCATATTCACAAAACTCAAATTAGTATTTGTGAATGTAAGACAGACACCATAAACTGAGTAACAAAGGTCAGGTTTGAAGAGGAGACACTATCAAATTCATATCTGAAATGAGTATGTCTAATACTCCTATTAACTAAAAGTGCACTAAAAATTATGAAATGACAAAAACTTTGCATTTTAAATACACTAACAGATTTTTACCTTTTGGCCCAATTTTTGAATTGGCCAGTAAATTGCAAAAAATTATATTTAATTGTTAGTATGTTCAAAAATGTCAGTTTGAGCTGCCCCTTCTCCCCCTATCAATTTACTGAGCATCTCTTAAAACGTATGAGGGAGATATTTAAAGCGGGGTCTTAGAAATAAAGGAGACAGTTTTCATGAACACATGAGAACTTTATATCCTTTATAGTGCTTACAGGTGACCAAGAAACTGTTAAATTTTAGCCTGTTCCTTTCTAAAAACCAAAATCGTATTTCATAGGTCAGCTAGAAGAAATAACTAAATAAAAAGTTTGGAAAGTACCTGGAAAACATTATGCATTTACCTAGAGTGATCTCCTCACCCAGCTGTTGTTTATTATTTCATTACCTTCAAAGGAAACTAGTTCTTTGATATAAAGGTTTTATGAGCCAAAACTTACCTATTAAAAATATTTCTTGGAGGAAGCAGCAGAGGAATAACAGTATTACTCAAGCATTCACAAAGGGGACAAAGGAATTCTCCATTTTCTACATCATAGCTTGTATGTAAGCGTAATCTCTGTTGCCTTCGCTGTTCTTTAGCTTGAACGGAATCAAAATACCTTTACAATTAGAAAACATGAGGTATCAAAAACAATGGTAATTTTTAAAAATGAGAGCCACAAGCTTCAACATTTTAAATAATTTGTTTCCACAAAAAAAATCTAAAAATTAAAATCTTGAAATGACCTGAATTATTTTTAACAGTGATACTCTAATTTTGAGTTGATGTAATTACCAAAACGGGTTAAGAGTTCTAAAACAGGAGAATCAAAAAAAGACTGCCTTGCAAACAATCATTCACAATGTAGCATATTTCTTGGTCCCAGTGCTCTGCGGTTACTCCCCCAGTGCTGGTGACTACTTACTAGGGGCAGTTCATAACAACTCAATGAGCAGAGCACTAGAATAACAGCACTGATTTGTTGGTTTTGCGGAAGCATAGAAAGCACCAAAGTAGAATAAGTTTGAAGTTATCCCATCTTAGCTCAGGGAGCCACGACAATCTTAGGAACTAACCAGACAAGCACTAGCATCTTCAGAATCAAGAGTTGTTCACCCTGGACCCAAAGAAAGACATATTTCTAGGGCTTATACCACTGTAAAAATCCTTTACTTCATCTAGTCTGTTAGATCCCCACATTAAAAAATACATTTGATATACTATGAAGTTTCTAAGTCACTCCTTTAAATGTAATGACAAAGCAAATTAATTTTGTTATTTATTAGGCAGTAATACGGAGTTTTCTTCTTCAAACATCTTTAGTTCTTTCTCCCTTTTTCTAGAATGGAATTTCCTTTATTAAAAAATTTAATTTTGAGCCTTTGGATAAGCTTCTCTTGACTAATATTAAGAATATAAATTACCTTTGCCAACAATGGGCATGCATAATGTGCCCACAGCTACCAGTGTGTGTTCCACAAGACAGATCAGGGTGCATGAATAATGGATCATATTTTTCTGCATTATAAAACAAACAAAAAACAAAGCGAAAAACCAAGCATTTAATATTCCTATAACAAATGTACAACTTTAAACTGTGAAATCCTTACTAAGGGTCTGTAAACTTCAAATGATATGCTAGTTTATTCCCTTGATTTGAGATACCAATAATTTATGTAAGACCCCGGGTTATTCAGAATACAGGACTCTGTAATTTTCATTACCCTGAGCAAGTTAATGAAACATCCCTGAATTGTTAACTGCAACTGGGATCCTGTATTTAAGTACATCTAATCTTTTGAACATTTCACATTTTCAGGGCACTGAGAGACTCCTATTCCCCGAAAATGCTCTGAGCCTGAGGTAAAAGGGATATTCTTCAGGGAGAGGTCTTTAATACCTTCAGGGCAGCTGGGTCACAATGATCTCTAACAAAAAAAGATGTCCTGGCAGTAGAGGAGAATCTGCCTAAAGACAATCATGCAGAGACTAGCCATAATTACTATACCAGAGTCAAAGCTGCAGCAAAATATCTGGGACAGCAGCCCAGACCAGAGTAGGGAAAAACAGGCAATTCAGACAGTCTTCTGCTCTGGTACTAATTATTTATATTTAAAGGAGATGAAAAATGAAGACAAACATAAAGTGGGTAGCTGGCTTCTTTGGGAATTCTTGAATTCTCTACATAAATTAGTATAATCTTAGAAATTCCCTAACATTAAATTACTCAAGTTTTAATTTGCTTTATATAATAGAACAGTACAAATTTCACAGCATAAAGAAAATCTTTTATGACATAAATTGTGAAAGCATTAAAAAAGTCCACTTATAGCCAAGTACTAAATACAATTGGTGACTTTATCTTCAGCCTGGAATAAAATTTGTAAATCGCCTAGTACAAATGATCATTTCTTAAGGTGAAGCTGACCAATGTATCTTAACTAGGGTGCTTGAGAGCCACACTGTGAAGACTTTCATTATAGAGAAAAGGCAAACTTACCAGTGGTCTCTCAAACCTCCTTCCAATCATACAATGTGAAAAGCACTGGCTAAATAAGTGCTTTGGAAATTAAAACACAGTTCCTACTCTCAAGAAGTTTACTGGTATCATTGAGGCATATGCACACATAAACAAATGTAAGAGTAGAAACATAAAAGTATCTGCGGTGGACACAATAAGGTGCAGCCCAGAAGCCCCTGCAGGAATGAATGACTTACTCCCTCAGCTGTTAGAAGAGAGCACTCAACTGTTATCCCTCTTTAAGGGGCTTTGCTCAGGGTCACACTACTTTGATCTTTCCAGAGGCAGGCCACAACCAGTCACACCTCTTTCCAGAGGTAGGCCACAACCAGTCACACCTCTTTCCAGAGGTAGGCCACAACCAGTCACTGATCAGTGTCAGGGTATAAAGACCTAGCCCCCTTGCCCCAACTTGGGACACCTCTGAAGGGCCATTCAGCTCCAGAGATCCCATGGGGTTGGTTAAGGTCTTTTGGGGACTGCATCATAGCTCAACTTCTCCCTTTGCCCAAACCTGCTTCCTTCCCCTCCATTCCATGTTGATCCCAAGACTCTCTTGAATAACATCCTGCACTGCATGGTAATCTCTATCTCAATAATCTAAATGAGAATCTGGCTCAAGGACAGCTTCTCACAGGGGTGACTCACACCACTGTTCTCAAGGGATTCCACCCTGGGTCTATCTATGAGATAAAATAATTATGGAGATAAAATAGTTATTGTTATTTAAGTGTCAACTAATTATTGGACTTTACAAATGTGAAGAATGGGAAAGACTGTTAAGTACCAAAGTAGTTAATGAAGCAAAGAACAGCTTTCTTTTGAATCCCTGCTATTTATCAGCTGCGTAATTCAGGCATAATACTTAACCTTCTGGAGTGTTTCCACATCTGTCAAGTGAGGAATTCCTATCTAAGTTACCTGCTCAAGATACCACCAAACCTACAGTTATTATTAGGTTAATAAAATCTCTGTATATCACCTACCATACTATGTGGCAGTCATTATTAATAGGGAGGATGAGGATATAGCTATGACTTACCTGGATCCTGAATGAATTTACTTCTGTTTTTAGATAATACAGTTGATCTCTGAACAAATGCTGCCAGGACCATTGCCCTGCTTTCCACCTTGACCTCTTGCTCTTCTTGACACAATATACAGGTAACAAATTGTCTTTGTTCAGGGACCGGAGTCTGTGCTGGGCCCAATGCTGTACGAGTCATATCTGAAACCATAGGGCTGGAATAAAAAGGTTAGGAGTATAATTAATGAGCCTAAGAAGTTTCTATAGAATCATAAAACAGTAGATTCTAGGTAAGTAGAAACGTATTTAAAACACGCAGTTTTTTGTTTTTTTAAAAAAAATATTTATTTATTTGGCTGTGCCGGGTCTTAGTTGCAGCACGTGGGATCTTTGATCTTTGTTGAGGCGTGCGGATCTTTAGTTGCGGCATGTAAAGTCTTGGTTGCGGCATGTGGGATATAGTTCCCTGACCAGGGATCGAACCCAAGCCCCCTGCATTGGGAGCGCAGAGTCTTAGCCACTGGACCACCAGGGAAGTCCCTAAAACACACAGTTTTGATGACTTGATTTGAGAGACCCAAGTCTTTCATATGTATCAAAACCATCTCCTTCAATCCTCATAGCAATCCAATATGCAACACATAAGCCAGACACGAAGTTAACTGAGCCCAGTGTATTCATTCTTTTATGAATCTCAAGGGTCTTCTGTATAACTTACATTTTAAGCATACATATGAATTCTCTTATCTATAGTCAAGAGACATGCTCATAATCATATGCTAATAAACTCAGATTTCTAAGATTAAGTCCTCTAACTACGAGGCCACAAAATTTATCAACTCTTCTAAGTTATTCTACGATTAAGTGTACTTATAAAGAAAAAAAACCAAACATCTTTCTCAGTTGAGAACCATGGTCAAGAGTTTCAAAAATTGTGATTATTTTTTACCTATTATCAAGAACAGCAGAGATAGAGGCATCCAGTTCTAATGTCTGCTGAAAGAGTTCTTTGTTCTCATCAATAAAGTGCCGTTGCATCTCAGACATCTGGGCCATGATCTTTTCTCTGCGCAGTCTGGCAATCTCGGCTTTTCTCTTCCTCTCAGCTTTGTCTTTGTCTCTCGAACTCTGAAATTACGCTTCATTTAATTAGACCATTAGAGGCTAAATGCATATTTTTTTCCCCCAAAGCAGAAACATCTTTATTGTAAATACTAATTAAAAACTATTCTATAATCTCACTTTTATAAACGAAGAGCAAAGATTTCTTAATCAACCTAACATGTTAAAAGAAAAAAAAAAAAAGGCAGTCCAAAAAGACAGCTACAAACAAATGGTGGCACACTTCTTGGGATTTACATGTTTGTGAATAACATCAACTACCAACTTAATGCAGATAAATTTAATTGTTTATAGTGAGCTTGCCACAATTTTTCAGCATTACCACACTTTACATCTTATACCTCTTCCATTATGGTTCCTTCTGTCTCTGCCACAGGACTGGTGGATGAACTCTCCCTTATCTTCTTAATAGCATTAAAAGTCTATGAAAAAAATATCGTTATTCTGAAGCTATGAAACATTATAAAAATTTAAACATTTAGTATTTCTCACAAAAAGCAGAGTGATGCAGGAAATTTTACCTTTAATATCCACCTAATCATATCTTTGTGGACTTCTAGGTAGGGAGCATTTTGTAGCGTTTCCAGCATAGCTAGTATGCTAGGAGAGTTGTTTGGTGCTTCACCAGGTTCTGAGGCAGAAGAAAAAAAGGGCACACGAACAACAGCTAAGACTTCATAGTGCTTATTACTATGCACAAGAAGATAAATGAAGTTGCTTATAACATTTGCCCATCATTTGATTACAGCTCAACTTAGAAATTTTCAATACCTCTCGAAATGTGACATATTTGTATTTTACAAACAAGTTGTTAACAACTAGAATGCTTTAATCATTCAAAACCGACATCTTACACCAAATGATTATTTTAATATAGCCTCTAGCAAAATTAAATAAAAACCCAGCTGAAAGGTCTACCTGAGATTTTACAAGTCTAAGAAAATGAATCAGGATTATAGGAGTCCATGTGTATATAACATGTATCTATTTGTTTTGACCTTTTCTTTAATGAAAACCTAGATTCAAAACAAATTTCTTCCTCTATGGATTACTTTTTATTTTGAGAAAAAGACACAAAAGTCTATTACTCTCAGGAGTACATTTAATACAATATTAGCTAATTTAGTTTTATAGTTGGAAATATCCAATTATTAATTTTATTGATTTAAGAAACATTTCTGGCAAAATATTACTCTTTCCTAAGAGGGTAAGAGACCAAACTATGTGATATTTTTAAAAAAATGTAATTTAATTTAATTGTTATTTTTTTGGCTGTGCCACATGGCTTGTGGGATCTTAGTTCCCCGACCAGGGACTGAACTTAGTTCCTCAGCAGTGAAAGCTCCGAGTCCTAACAACTGGACCGCCAGGGAATTCCCTGAACTATGTGATCTTTAATATTCTTCCAGATCTGAAATTCGGTAGCTGTGGATTAGGGATCTGTCTCTAAATGGTTTGTCTTTTGTTTGTATGTATCTACGCATGTATTTATTTATTTATTTATGGTTGCACTGGGTCTTTGCTGCTGTGTGCAGGCTTTCTCTAGTTGCGGCGAGCGGGGGCTACTTTTCGTTGCACTGTGCTGGCTTCTCATTGCGGTGGCTTCTCTTGTTGCGGAGCACAGGCTCTAGACGTTCAGGCTTCAGTAGTTGTGGCACGTGGGTTCAGTAGTTGTGGCTCGCGGGCTTAGCTGCTCCATGGCACGTGGGATCTTCCTGGCCCAGGGCTTGAACCCGTGTCCCCTGCACTGGCAGGCGGATTCTTAACCACTGTGCCACCACAGAAGTTCCAATAGTTTGTTTTAATTATATAAAATGTTTAAAGAGAAATAGGAGGACTGTCTAGAGAAAATGATGATTGTTGAAAGAAAAAGAAAGAAGCAAAAGAGAACCTGAGATCAAATGAAATTAGGGAGTTTTCTGTGTGGTTATCCCAAAGTAAAAAAACTGCAGATAAAGAATGTACAACAGATACAATGTTAATGTTAATCGATAGAAAGAAACACTGGCAGAGAAAAGAGCTGGGAAAGGCTGGCACCCAAGAACATAGTCTTCAGTGGGGAAAGACAGCTCCCCTTCTTCCTCCCACTTACCTGGATGTGGGCAAAATGGGAAAAATAGAGATTTAGCAGCAACCAGGACTATTCCTCCTCATCCCCCAGTGGAACCTAGTATTCTCACAGTCATTATCTTTTAGGAAGAAATGGCAGAGAGCACAATACTAAACAAAGTTACAGAAATACTCCCTTGCAATCAAGGAATTCAGAAACTCCTATTATACCACCACAAATTCATTTAAGCATCTCAGCAAATCACTGATTGCAGGTCTGGAGCAGGTAAAGTACAAGATGAGCCTCAGACACCTTCTGTGCCAGAAAGCAAGGTGGTGCTCAAATACTAATGGGGTTGGGTCAAAAGGACACAGAGCCAATTGAACAGACTCCCACTACCCAGAAGTGGCACAGTTTGAGCATCAAAAGGAGTATTGATTATAACTGACTATAAAACACTGAAAAAAACCCCATGAGTAATATTAAAAAACAAAAGAACCACAAAAAAACGTAAGCTAACCAAAAAGATTCACAGTTGCCACTGCTTCAGGTACCTATTAGAACTGCTTATTCTGAAAATTAATAAAGGAAACGTTTTTATTTAGAGATGAAGTATTATTACATCTGAAACAAATGATTCAGGGAATTCCCTGGCAGTCCAGTGATTAGGACTCTGTGCTTCCACTGCAGGGGGCCCGGGTTCGATCCCTGGTTGAGGAACTAAGATCCTGCATGCTGTGCAGCACAGCCAAAAGATAAATAAACAAAAAACCAAATGGTTCAAAAAAGTGTTCAAACATAAAGCAAATAGAGCAAAACACTAACTACTGAATCTAGGTGGCAGGTATATAGATGTTTACTGTACAACTCTTCCAACTTGTCTGTATGTTTGAAATTTTAATATTAAAAAGCAAGAAAAAATATTTCTTTGGTCTTCTCAAAAAAAGTCACATTACTTTATATAAAATGTAATCCTCTATAGCTAATTTTCTTATTTTCATTACTTTTTATAAGATAATAGCAACAATTTAAAAGTGAAATCCTAATAGCAAACTCTGTGTTTTTAAAAGTATATACTAGAGTTTAAATTTATGTGCTATACTGATTTCAAACTAAGGAATCCTCATTACTTTTTCCTGTTTATGAATTAAAATTTATGTTTTTAAAGTATGGGTAGGCCCTAAGTATTTTTATAAATATGTATCAGGATCTGATATAATACACAGGTGAATACAGACAGTCTCAGAAATTTGGATTCAATATAACCTACTTAAAACTTATATGATCAAATAAAAGAGATTATACTACATTTAAAAATCATGGACATGTTGAGTTAGTTTAGTAAAAACTGTATACATACTCGATATCTTCTGAGTGAAGGTAAACGTTACTACATGCTCCTCCATGACGTTCTCTAAATGCTGTTTTTCTTCTTGTAGTGCCATTCCAATTAAATGTAACACCTAAAATACAGTATGTTTTGTAACTTTTAGTGAAACAAAAATCAAGTACATATTTTTATAAGAAAAAAAATTCACTATTGAAAAAAGATAAACTATTAAACACTAAGTGCAGTAAAAAATAATTCGAAGTACCAATTTTCATGAAATCCAAACTCTAAAGTTCATTTCCTAATAAAGAATTCTCAGCAAGGAAACAAAAATTTCTATTTCAGCTAGGAATAAAATTCAATTGCAAATTCTTAGGCTAAGTTAAAATTACTAACAGCTGTGACCAGCAATCCATATAATTTTCAGTTTTATTCCATCCCTACACTACAGTCTTAAAAATCACTGATTCTAAGAATCAGTGGCCAAATAATTAGACCTGAAATCATCTATCATGCAATGATCTAATCTGTAATACTCCTAGTTCAATTTCTCTAAGGACTAAAAATTTTAATCATCTAAGAGACACACTTTTATCTCTAATGCCATATCATTTATAAAGATGTTCAGCATACCTCATGAAAAGTTCCTTACTAGACTTCTAAGAATATAACTACACTAATCTATTTGCACTTTTATTGTTCTTTATCCTGCTCCCCAATTTTTGAAGGAGATAAGGCATGTGGTGTCTCTGTATCGTTCCCTACACATAGGGCTACTGTGGTTGTTAGACTTGGAAGAACTAAGTTAGCCTGAATGACATAAAGCAAATGTATATATAAGATAAATGATGTTCATTCCTCTTTTCTCCATCATTTCCCATACATCTTTTGCTCATTTAATACTGATGGTCTCCAGTATACTGCAACTCCATGCTTTTACATTTTAAGTGTATGTTTGTAAACTGGAGGAGGGTATACATATACAAATATCTTAGCCAATGAGATACTTGAGCCTGCTGAGACAATGGAAGGAACAGTAATTTGAAGGAAGGCTCTGGAGGAAGGCTCACCTTCATCGAATTCTGGCTTCACTGCTTTCAAGTCCCAATAAGCCTAACTTCATCATCTTCAAAATCAAAATAAAAAAAAAGCTTTCCTCTAGAGTTTTGAGGGTTACAAATATGGTACATAAAAGTGCCTAGCATAGAATAAGGCACAGAGTAGCCTAATAACTGAGTATTATTATTATGTTACTTACTAGTTGGGTAACATGGACAAGTCTATCTCACTGAAACTTGCCTTCCTCATCTATACAGTGGAAAAACTATCTACTGATACTCATAGGGGTATTACGTGAATTTAATGAGATAATAATTTATGAATGACTTACATTAAATCTATAAAGTAAAATACAAACAAGGTTCTAGACTTGTCACTAATTAGTTATCGGAACGTAAGTCTCTGACTTTCAATTTCTTCAACTGCAAAACGTAAGTATTAATGAACTCAGAGGTTTTTAAAGAGAATTAAGTAAAAACAAATGCGAAGATAACACATAATACAAATATCAGAGTACTGTATAAACAAAGACATATCAGGACCAGTCAATGACAGCAGATCTGCCAACAAGACCAAGGTAACCACAACCATGTGGTGTAAAAAAATCTGCCAGGCTCTCATTTTTATGGTCAGACACAAACAGTAACAAAATACTATATTTCGAATTAACACTACATTTTATCCTAAGTTTCCTGTGTACAGATATTGACAGGAGTATTTTGTATTTTGGTTTTTACTGCAAGACCACTAAAATATAAATGATAAATGTCTTCAAACTTACCCTTTGCAGCATGGACTCAGACCAGACATGTCCGTTATGTTCTACAGTCCATTGCAATACTGTTCTCATGATTAACAACATGACATCTGACTGCAAAATGTTAACCAGACTTGCAAACAGAGGGCAGAATGGGGGCAAAGCTGGAGGTGGAAGTGCTGAAAATAAAGTTATAATTGGATTCTTTTGTAGAACATCCTTTAAAAAACAAATGAACAAACAAAAAAAACAGCAAAAAACTATCCCTTTGTTACATACTTTTGATAGTCTTCAAAGAATATTCATTTACACACATCTTAAAGCTATATTTTACCTTCTCAGGTCAGTCAAATGCATAAAAACAGCTGTGTAAGTAGCAGTAGTACAAAAGAAGGCCTTTCTTTTCCCTAGAAATGTCTTACGATCCGAGATAAAACCATTAACCCAAAGGTGACTCAGTACAGACTATGTCTACATTAGCATATTTATTAGCCCTTGAAAGTTCACTCATGGGGCTTCCCTGGCGTCCAGTGGTCAAGAATCCGCCTTCCAATGCAGAGGACGTGGGTTCGATCCCTGGGTGGGGAACTAAGATCCCACATGTTGCAGGGCAACTAAGCCTGTGCGCCACAACTACTGAGCCCACATGCTCTAGAGCCCAGGCACCACAACTAGAGGGCCTGCGTGCCACAACTACTGAGCCCACACGCTCTGGAGCCTGTGCGCCACAACTAGAGAGAAGCCCGTGTGCCACAACGAAGAGCCCACGTGCTACAATGAAAGATCCCGTGTGCTGCAAGGAAGATCCCATGTGACGCAACTAAGACCCAAATCAGCTAAAAAAAAAAAAAAAAAAAGCTCACTCAGAAAGCTTGTATTTAAATCTACCACTTCATTAAGAATCATCATCATAGTCAATAGAAAACAATGTTTAACACGTAAAAGAGACTGAAACGAGATTTCGGGAAAGATTAAAAATACCTGTATCTTCCTTATTTTGCCTTTTCAATTTCCGTTGGGCTTCCTCTGCCTAATAAAAGTGAATGTAATTTGGACAGGGAATTAGTAACATGAAACAATTTAATATCCAAAACTACTGATATATGTTAATCTTTGCCATACTAACTTCTGATTTTAGAAGATTTCTATCCTTAGTTTTGCAACTCCCCCGAAATTAGTATCAAGGTTAATTTCCCCCTGCCGCTAAGAGAATCCCCCCAAGTGGATTCTTTCTTGATTTAAAATGCAGGGGAAGGGCTTCCCTGGTGGTGCAGTGGTTGAGAGTCCGCCTGCCGATGCAGGGCACACAGGTTCGTGCCCTGGTCTGGGAATATCCCACATGCCGCAAAGCGGCTGGGCCCGTGAGCCATGGCCGCTGAGCCTGCGTGTCCGGAGCCTGTGCTCCGCAACGGGAGAGGCCAAAACAGTGAGAGGCCTGCGTACCGCAAAAAAAAAAAAAAAAAGAAAAAAATGCAGGGGAAACATGCACCAACCAAAACCAAAAACTTATTCAGATTTGAGCTTTATTTCATGCATCAAACACTAATACACACTGCTATATATAAAATAACCAACCAGGACCTACTGTATAGCACAGGGAACTATACTCAATATCCTATAATAACCTATAAGGGAAAAGAATCTGAAAAAGAATATATACATATGACTGATTCACTGTGCTGTACACCAGAAACTAACACAACATTGTAAATCAACTATACTTCAAAAAAGCAAAAACAAAAACAAACCCCCAGAAAACTAATAAACAAAAGCTTCATGTTTAAGTTTCATTTACTGCCATTTATTGAAAACTTATTTTTAAGAGTAGACTGCTAAAAGGCAAAATTTAACCCACTAAGAATGATCAGGAAAATTCCTTAAGTCACCATGGAAAAGCATGTTAAGTACTAGCAATTCTGAAATGAGTGTAAAATAGGTTAACTGATTAGAATACACGTTGATGATGTCTTCAAAAGCCAATAAAATACATACAATTAGATATGTGTGGGTATGCATATAATTATATAGATCTTTTTTATGTACGCACAAAATAAGGGAAAACCCCAAATGCTACGTGGTGGTATAGGTAATCTGTACTTTCTTCTTTATACCTTTTCATATTTTCCAAATTTCCTACAATAAAAATGTGTCCTTTTTCAATCTGTGAAAAGTAGTAAAAGTTGTTTAGGAAAAAACAAAAAAACTCCAAGCAACCCTTTCTCAGTACCCTTTTAATTTTCTCAATTACCTTGGACTGCTCTGCCCTCGAAAAGTGATAGAAATACAAATTGAACTCTTTGGCACATTCTGGTTTCAGTTCATACATGCCTCGTCCTGTTAATCCAGGTTTCCTTTGGGGGAAAAAAAAAATTCTTCAATCTCATATACTGTTGGTGAATGTAAGCTGGAACTACTTTCTGTGGGTTCATTTAATCATCTACATCCAAAGCTTTATGTGCGTTTTTATCTAGCATGTCCACCTTGAATTTATTCTAACTGCACAAGTGAATGTGACGGTCACTGCAGTGACAACAATTTAAAGTCTAACAACAGGGGACAGGTTACACACATTATGACATCTCCAAACAACTGGACACTATTAAAATTGATGTTAACTTGTATACTTTGACATGTAAAGATGTCTGTGATAAGTTCTACCAAGTGAAAAAAAGCAGATGCAATTTTAGGGTTTAGAGAATCTTTTCTCTAATTTTTTCTATATTTTCCCTAAAAATATGTACTGTTTTTAAAATCAGCAAAAATAAAGACAATGCCATTGGAATGAGGAACACAGAAAAAGCAGGATTAAGAAACTGCCTCAACAACCTTAAGGGGATAGACTATTGATAGTTTACTGATTGGGCAACACAATGGACACCGAAGAAAGCATTATTCAGAGGCTATCCCACAACTTAGGTGGCACATTCAAATGGAAACAAAGAAAGCACAATGCATTTACTCAGATCACCTGCTCAGGTTAGTTTCAATTATCTGAAACTATCAGCTAGGGAACACCTGAAAACTGAAAACTCTCATAAAGCTACTTCAAGTTGCTAAGTGCAGGGCTAGATCATAAAAGTGAAATGTCAGTGAGAAATCTAGTTCAGAATTATATGTTTGAAAGTGGTTGTCACTCTCTGAAAACAATTTTATTCCTAGTTCCATCAAGGGAAACACTCTAAGAAAAATTAATGTATAAAATTTAGCCCTTTTTTTCAGTAAAAAGCAGAAAATAAAAAAAGCAGAAAAAGCAGAAAATAAACTCACTTGAAATGGGCAACTGCTTCAATTACACTCTCCATGCCAGTTTCCTTGTTCTCCTAAAGGTACAGGAAACAAATTAAGTGTGTTTCATGTTAATAATAATATCTGCTAGCACTCCTGAGCATTGTGCTTTTATCTCATTAAGCTTCATGCAGCAATCGTATAAAGCAGATATACTATTCTCCCGATTTTTACAAATGAGGATTCCATAGTAAACATAATGATTAATAGGCAGTTGGGGAAATTCAGTTGGCAAGCTAACATTCATTCAGATTGCCATAATTAAAAACAAGATACTACCATATGGAATCAAGGTGACAGCTTTCAAAAGGAATAAAATAAAAACACAAAGTACACATAACATTTAAATTTTATATTTAAAATTTGTGTATTTGCAGTATTTTGTGAAATAGCTACACTAATTTCTTATCTATTTTTGTTAAAACATCATTTCCCAAATCATATCCCATTCACGACAAGCTGTTCATAGGAATTCCGTGAAATATTCTCTGGCCAAAAATGTTTGGTAAATATAGATGCCATCACTTTGCACAAGGCAGTTACACTTTTAAAATACTGTTTTAAATTTTATTTCTTCCTTATTCCAATGGTCTAAATGAAACTGTAATTGTTTCCTCATTTCCTGCATTAAAAAGTACATGCATACACAACTAGAAATGGCAAAAGTAGTCCATTAACAAAGACCTATTAAAAAAAGTACATGTAATTTTTATTCTGACTAGATATTCAGTGATATTAAAAAATCATTATTTTTTTTTAGGTGTGATAATTGGCATATGCATAGGTTTCTCTAAAAGCTCATAGCTTTTGGATCAACCTTGGCACTACTGACATTTGGACAAGATAGTTCTTTGTTGTGGGAATCTGTCCTGTGCATTGTAGGATGTTTAGTAGTATACTGGCCTCTGCTGAATAGATGCCAGTAGCATCACAAACCCTGCCCTGAGTAGTGACATTGCCAAATGCCACCCCCCCGCCGGGGGAGGGGGAACCATCCCTGGTTGAGAACCACTGTTTTAGATATATACAATTCTATTTATAGATGAAATGGTAAACCTGGTATTCTCTACAAAATAACCCAGTGAGGGTGTAGAGATCAGTGGCTGGGGTATAAATAAAATAAGATTGGTCATATGTTGAAGCTGGAGATGGTTCACTATACTATGTTTTCTATTTCTATAGATGTTTCAAGTTTTTCAAGTTTGAAATAATACGAAGTTTAAGAGAAGTATTACAATGCAACAAATAAAGGTTTAAATCCCAGAAGAATGAACATTAAGGTTAAGAGTTTTGATCTATGTTTCAAATTCGGGAAAACATTTTGAAAAGCCTCGATGAAAATAAAGTCCTTTCACAACTGTAATCTGGGTTTCTGAAAAGCCCCAGGGCTGAAAAGTAGGTGGCAGAGGAACTTAAGGTCCTGGCAGGAAAAATAGTTACAACTGAATCTATGAATGCCCATATGAATATTAGCTTACATTCACCAAAATGAGAGAAATGGCTTAGCATAGTCTTTGGATGCTTTAGAAGGAAAAAACTCTAGCAAACTTTAGTCAACACAGCTGAGTAGATATTTCTAGGTTATAAAGCGTTATCTCTACCCATGGCAACTTTGTACTTAAACACCCTATAAAAACCCCTCTTTAATGGATATATAAATTCCATTCTGAGGAACAGGTTTTTTTCTCTTTTTTAAAAAAAATTAATTAATTTTATTTTTGGCTGCGTTGGGTCTTCGTTGCTGTGCGTGGGCTTTCTCCAGTTGCGGCGAGTGGGGGTTACTCTTCGTTGTGGTGCGCAAGCTTCTCATTGCTGTGGCTTCTCTTGTTGCGGAGCACAGGCTCTAGGCGTGCAGGCTTCAGTAGTTGCGGTGCGTGGGCTCAGTAAGTGTGGCTCACGGGCTCTAGAGCACAGGCTCAGTAGTTGTGGTGCAGGGGCTTAGTTGCTCCACGGCATGTGGGATCTTCCTGGACCAGGGCTCAAACCCATGTTCCCTGCATTGGCAGGTGGATTCTTAACCACTGTGAAACCAGGGAAGTCCTGGAACAGGTTTTCTTTTATTCAGCATCCTTATCTCTTTCAAGGCTTCATCGTAAATGATTCTATTCCTAGGCTGCTTTCCACTCCCAGTCCCTAGTATTCTCTTTTTCTAATTATTTCTAATGAGAGTGACTAGAGTTATACATATTCTAGAACTGTAGTTTTTACAATTATGGAAAAGGTACAGAGAAGTAAATCTATACATACTAGACTGGTAGGTAGGGAAGGATTTCCATAATTTTCTTTTCTTAAAATGCAGGTACTTACATCTTCAGGTAAAGACTTTACCAATTCACTATGAGCCATAGGTTTGATGCTCAACTGATGGATAATCTCTCGTTTAATCTCATCTGTAGCATTTACCTGTCCAACTCCAGGACTAAATCTCTCTCCTGTCAACAGTGAATAAGTACATATACACACATTTAACAATCATAATACTTATAAGTGATATATATTTATAATTCATGCAACACAATGTATTTTTCTTTCTGTGCAATGGGAAAGCAATGACTGGTCTGGCAACAAGGTAGGGTGAGAGCAGCACTTAACCATCTTTGTGAGTCTCTGACACAACAGGTGAGTGCAGTCTTCAGCAACGGAGAGAGAACTCTGGTTGCTGTTTTGAAAGAATGGGATCAGAAGGTGGGAAAGGATTTGAAGTAGTCAAGAATTGGTACAGCAGTAGCTGTACTAGCAGCCTAGGTAGGAGGGAGAGCCTTCCTTTGTCCTTTTATCTAGTGGCAAATAAGATATCACCTTCTGAGACCTTCTTCATTGGTATTACCTCCTGACAGTAGCCAGGATTCTCTGCTCTATGGACTGTAGAGAGACTGAAATAGTACGGGAGGTGGGAGAAAGTAAAGGATAAAAGAATAGGAAAGATGGAGGCAACAGGACTGAAAATTTAGGTAATAAGAAAAAAAAATCTGTGTCTATTAGCCATAGGTCTCTATTAACTTGGAATTTTCATATCTGAAGTCAAGAGGACACTTTTGTACCACAAAACCATGGAGAAAAACATAGCTAAGATATAAAGTAACTGTAAATGGCTCCTAAATATCCTATTCTTGTTTGCTAAATTCTCCTGTCCCCCATTTTATTCCCAACACAGTCTTCTAGTTTATCCTGCTTTAACAGTTGTCCTCTCTCCTTCCAAAGGACCACAGTGCTGTTTCTCTCATCATTACAGTAACCAGAGGGGAGATAAAAACAGACACCCTCATCTCCTTCCCCTAAAACTGAGTAACTGCTCAAATAGAGGAAACAGCTCAGATTCTAAACTATTTGATACCACAAAAGTCAATATAATACATAAATGTTCCAAAAGATTCAAACTTACCAACAAGCATTATAATGAGGTATAGCATTTCTTCTATTAGAGTGTTGTTCTGCTGAACTAAATCCTGTAACAATTGGGGATAGCGGGAGAAAGTTCATAGATAATAAGAATACTGTATTACCTCAGATGATCAAAGTAACCAAAAAGAATGAAAGATGCTTCTCTAACAGTGTGTTGTGGTCTCATAAAGCATGCTCTTACCTTATGAGTAGTCTCAGAACTAATTTTTTTTCCATAGTCTGGAGTACTGAAAATCTGATGAAGTTCAAAGCGGCTAAGCATTATCATCAGGAAATGATTTGGATCCATCATGGAGACACCTGTCTTTTTTTAAAATGTTTGAGATAAAGGAAAAGAGGAAGGTCAAAAGGGCTACTAAACAACTAGTGAGAGATATTTTGGCTTGCACAAGAGGAAGCAGCTAACTCGTTCATCAATTCCAATAAAAGATGAAAACCCATTTAGCCCCAATCTCTACTTGTGGTAGCTACAAGTGTGGACAGGGATCTACGCTGGTAAAACAAATCAAAACAAAACACTCGCTAAACCCACATGTCATAATCCCTATAAATTCAGTTCAAAGATTTGTGTCAGGGCTATCTTACCACTGCCAGGTGTACGGACAGAAATGTGGTATGGTAATAAAACTTCTAGCATTTAAAAAAATATGTATCATATTAAACTCTTATCAAGAACTCAAACTAATTTTTAGTAATAAATGACAGCTTTTAAATATTATCTTGTATAGCTTCTCAATCAACTTGAATTTTAATTTATCTTGAACCAATAATTTTTTTGAAATTTACATTTTGTAACTTTTTCTATAATTTCTAAATCCATTCAGCAATAATATGGAAACACTACTTTGTGACAAGCACTGTGCTATGTAAAATGGACATAAAAAGGAACAAGATAGAGTTGCCACAGTTTAGTGTAGGGGACGAAAAGTAAATAGGCAACTACAATCCAGACTTATGAATGCTATGGTGGGGATAAGCATCATGCTATGGGCCCTCCCAAAAGGGACACAAAGCCACATTTTAGTGTGTCAGGGAAGGCTTCCTGGAGAAAGTGACTCTAAACACAAAGACACGCAGGAAAATATTATACATGGTAAACAGAAAAGGAAGCGGGTGGGGTGGGCAATCTAGGGAGCAAAAGAAATAAATGTGCAGATTTTAAGACTTAAGGGAGAGTACGACAAATTCATGGAATTTTAAACATAGCTAAGTACTGAAGGCCTTGAAAATCAGTTTGAGGGATTTGGATCTTCAATCAGACGACAGTGAAGAAAGGATGGCTTTCAGGTTTCTGACTCTAATAACTACAGATTGTTGAATAATTCACTAAGGTAGGGAAACCTCAAAGATAGGAAGAAGGTATGGAGGACACAAGAGGAGTTATTTTGAATGTCTTAACTGTGAGATGTGTCCAGGAAACTAGATGTAAATGTTCCATCAGCTGTTAGCCATATGAGTTTGGAGCTTAGTAGATAAGAGCTAGGCTGCAGTTATAGATTTGAGAGTGATCATAAATGATTGGGTCCTGTGGAAATAACAAGAAGAAAAACTCCCCACAACCTATAAATTTAATGCTTTTTACCTGAAGCATTACTATATCCTTGTCAAACATTTCACGTCTGCATTTCACATTGTGGTAGTAATAAATCTAAAAAAAAAAAAAAGTAATTATATTGCGTAAACAGGTTTTTATTTGTGCAGTTCCCTCCTCTCCCCACTCACCAAAAGAGCACATGGGGGCTTCCCTGGTGGCACAGTGGTTAAGAATCCGCCTGCCAATGCAGGGGACATGGGCTCGAGCCCTGGTCCGGGAAGATCCCACATGGCGCAGAGCAACTAAGCCCGTGCGCCACAACTACTGAGCCCACGTGCCGCAACTACTGAAGCCCAAGCACCTAGAGCCTGTGCTCCGCAACAAGAGAAGCCACTGCAGTGAGAAGCCCACGCACAGCAACAAAAAGCAGTCTCTGCTCGCCATGAATAGAGAAAGGTCACGTGCAGCAACGAAGACCCAACGCAGCCAAAAATAAATAAATTTATTTTAAAAAAAAAAGAGCACATGACTCTTGTGCATGTGAGCATGAACACGCAAATGTGCACACGTAATGTGGTTTCCCCAGCAGTTAATGCTATCTTAGTAGAGATTATTTAATTAGAAATCTCCAGATTATAGTAGTCACTCTATGGTTCACATTTTGCAGCCAACTTTCTGGGTCTCCTAATAAAGTTCTTTCAGTGAGATTTATTATACCTATCAAAAACTGAAAAGTCCTATACCAAGCCTTGGTGAGGTTTAAAAATTAAAACCTCAATTTCTGAGCTATACTAACAGAACTTTTATCTTTTAACCCAGTTTAATTTAAGTAATTGAAATCCAGATTTTTTATGTTTTAAAGATATCCAACTTTGTTCTAAAAATGACTGCAAGTGAAAATAAAGCTCATTTCTACTTTTGATATTGTTTCTTAACAAAATATGAATAAAAGCTCTAAAAAAACCTTTTGGTTTAACGTTACATTTCTTTTGTCAAACAGTTTTTTAAAAAAAATTCTTTTAAGGTTCGTTTCCAGGGGCCACAAACAGTTTTAATATAGAGGACTTTCAGTGACTAAGTACACTGAAAATTATAACCTTCATAGAAGGTAAAGAATGGACTGAAAACTCTTCGTAGAATTAAAAAACACTTACTTGATTTACAAGAGAGAAACCATTTCTTCTCCACATTCCTGCATGTACTTGGGCACATAAAACAAGGCATCTAAGAGGGTGTTCTATCAACATGGGTGGGCTAAGTTCACTCTGTGTATACAAAAAAACCACAAAAATCTCAACTCTATAAAGAAGATTGGTTTATAGGGATGGAAGCTTTATATAAAACACAAGTCAAAATTACTTTAAGGTATGTTCGTGTGATAGTTAATTTTATGTGTCAACTTGGCTGGGCCATGGTACCCAATTTTTGATTAACACCAATGTAGATGTTGCTGTGAAAGCATTTTGTAGATGTGATTAGTATTTATATCAGTAGACTCTGAGTAAAGCAGATGACTCTCCATGATATGGGTGGGCCTCATCCAATTAGTTGAAGGCCTTAAGAGAAAAGACTGAGGCTTCCCCAAGGATGAAGAAATTCTGCTTCCAGATTGCCTTTGGACTTCAGACTGTGACATCAACTCTTAAACTCTTAGCCTGCCAGGTTGCCGGGCTTATTTCAAACTTGCCAAGCCCCATGACTGTGTGAGTCAATTCCCTACAATAAATCAATCTCTCTCTCCTTCTACACACACACAAACACACACACACACTCACTCATTCACTCACTCTTTATTGGCTCTGTTTCTCTGGAGAACCCTAGTAGTTTGTTTCAAAGTGATTTCAAGTATGTAGAACATAGTAAATATTTACTTTTATTTATTTGTTTGTTGATTGCTGAAATATAGTTGATGTATAGTATTATGTTAGTTTCAGGTGTACTACATAATGATTTGATATTTGCATACATTATGAAATGATCACTGTGATAAGTCTAGTAACCATCCGTCTCCATACAAAGTTGTTATGATATTATTGACCGTATTCCTTATGCTGGATATTATATTCCCATGACTTATTATCTAACTGGAGGTTTGTAATAGATACCTACTTTTAAATGTCAGCACTACTTACTAGAGGTAGGAGCTCTGGAAATTTATATGCCACTTCACTTTTGCTTACCAATACATGCAAACCTGCGTGGAGAACAAATAAAAAAGTATTTCTATAAGTGAAAATAATTCAGATTAAAAAAAACATAAATATTCACTCAACTTTATAGCTAACTTCTTTTCTGTTTCTCTTTGGGAACCTATCATGTTACACATTAAGATATAAAATGAATTGCACCCATAAATGAAGCTTTTCAATTGTTATCCTCATGAACCTCAGAATTAAAGGCACACTTGAACTGGAGTCTTAATTACAGGTACCAACATACACTGACGACATTTTACAGAAGTAAATGTTAGACATACAAACATAGCAAAAGCAGCTACATAACTATCAAAGCAATCTGTATTCCAATTTTAAGTCGTATTCCACTGGATCATGGAGTTTGTTCCATTTAAAGTATAGTAGTGAGAGATCCTCCTGGCAACTGAACAGAGAAACTGGCCATGGAATTCATGGTCTGCACCGATCCTGACCTCAGAATTCAGTTCCCCAGAACTTCCAGTTTAGGATCAAAGCCTCTTTAGTCCCTAACTGCAAAGGGCTCTTTTATAGCTCAACCTTAGTTAACTGTTAACTAAGAATTAATTGTGCTGTTTATGTTGTAGTCTAAACAGAGAATGCTTTTTACAATCTTATTACCCCAATTTGGGACTCACTCCAACCTGCTGATTAAAAGGTTATCAACGAATAAGAAGCAGCTTAGAGAGAGAGGAAGTATAGGGTGGTTTCAATTTATTAGCAATCACTTAAGTGATAGACCAATTTGAACCCTAACAACACAGACTTTGAAGCTGGGCTGAGATAAACAATAAAACATGTGGTATATGTAGTTAAGAAGTCTGAAGAGGCATTATGGTATGGTCATTACAAACATGGTTTCTGGTGCCAAACTACCTCAAAATCCCTACTCTGACTTGTTGCGGTGTGATGCTAAGCGAGCCACCTCCATGTCTCAGTCTTCCCATTTGTGATAAACCTAACAACAATACCCACCTCATAGGCTGTGATGATTAAATAAGTTAATGCATGTGAAACTCTCAGAAAAATGCACTGTAGGTATTCAATAAATATTAACCACAAACAACAATTTAAAAGACAATTTCAGGGTTCTCTTTTAGGGAGAAATGCTTTACCTGCAAGTAAGCGAGAAACTGGGAGGTGAATGCTAACTTTTTCTTTGGAAACACAGTATCTGATAGTTTCCACTGAATGTCCACAAATGCTTAATGTGACTGGCTGTTCACCATCAGTAAAACCACCATGACACTGAGTCAATACAGCAAGGCATTTCTTGTAAGCTTCAATTAATACCTTTTCCTAAAAAAGATGGTTTTCTGTAAGTTACTCAAAGGTTTCTACAACATTAACCAAGCACCTCCAATTCAACGATGTATAAAGTACTTCAAATACCAATATGGGCAAAATTAAACTTAGTCTTTTCTTCCCAACTTGCTCCCTCTTCCAGGGCCCTGTCTCAGTAAATGACATCTTTATAGAGCTGTAGAAATCTAGAAGTCGTTCCAAAGTCCTCCTTTCCCTCATTCCCTATTTTTTTTTTTAATTGAGGGATAGCTGATTTACAATATTACATTAGTTAGAGGTGTACAGATAGTGATTCAAAATTTTTATACATTATATTCCATTTACAGCTATTTTAAAATATCAGCTATATTCCTTGTGCTATAGCATAATCCTTATAGCTTATTTATTTTATACACAGTGGTTTGTACCTCTTAATCCCCCCTATCTTGCCTCTCCCCACCTTCCTTCTCCCCGCTGGTAACCACTAGTTTGTTCTCTATATCTATGATTCTGTTTCTGTTTTGTTATATTCACTAGTTGTTTTTTTTTTTTTTAAGAGTCCACATATGAGTGATAACATACAGGATTTGTCTTTCTCTGACTTATTTCACTAAGCATAATACCCTCCAGGGTCCACCATGTTGTTGTGAATGGCAAAATTTCATTCCTTTTTATGGCTGAGTAATATTCCATCACACACACCTACACACTCACACCCTCCCACATCTTCATCCACTCATCTACTGATGGACACTTAGGCTGCTTCCATATCTTGGCAATTGTAAACAATGCTTTAATATACGAAATTTGTTTTTCTCTTTCTAACTTACTTCACACAGAGGAATGGATAAAGAAGATGTGGTACATATATACAATGGAATATTACTCAGCCATAAAAAGGCAATTGGGTCACTTGTAGAGACATGGATGGACCTAGAGACTATCATACACAGTGAAGTGAGTCAGAAAGAAAATAATGCTGCTATGAACACTGGGGTACATGTATCTTTTTGAATTAGTGTTTCCGTTTTCTTCAGAGAAATACCCAGAAGTGGAATTACTGGATTATATGGTGGTCCTATTTTTAGTTTTTTGAAGAAACTCCATACTGTTTTCCACAGTGCACCAGTTTACATCCATACTAACAGTGTACAAGGGTTCCTTTTCTCTACATCCTCGCCAACATTTATTATTTGTGGTGTTTTTGATGACCGCCATTGTGACAGGTGTGAAGTGATAACTCACTGTGGTTTTGACTTGCATTTCTCCAATGATTAGTGGTGTTGAGCATCTTTTCATGTGCCTATTGCCCATCTGTATGTCTCCTTTGGAAAAATGTCCATTCAGGTCTTCTGCCCATTTTTTAATTGGGCTGTTTGTTTTTTTGATATTAAGCTATTTATATATTTTGGATAATAACCCCTTATTGGGCATATCATTTGCAAATATTTTCTCCCACTCAGTAGGCTGTCTCTTTCCTTTGTCGTACAAAAGATTTTAAGTTTAATTAGGTCCCATTTGTTTCTTTTTTGCTTTTGCTTCCTTTGCCTTAGGGGACAGATCCAAAAAAAAAAAATGTTGCTATGATTTATGTCAAAGAGTGTTCTGCCTATATTTTCTTCTAGAAACTTTATGGCTTCAGTCTTACATTTAGGTCTTTAATCTAATTTGAGTTCATTTTTGTATACGGTGTGAGGAAATGTTCTAATTTCATTCTTTTACATGTAGCTGTCCAGTATTCCCAGCACCACTTACTGAAGAGACCATCTTTTTTCCATTGCATATTCTTGTCTCCTTTGTCGTGGATTAATTGACCATAATGTGTGGGTTTATTTCTGGGCTCTCTGTTTTCCTCATTCCCGGTTGTCCAGTCTATTACCAAGCTGGCAATTTCATCTAAATTTCTCTCAAACCTGACCACTGATTATTTCCAGTAACTCAAAGGAAAGCCAGCATGTCTCCACTGAACTCCCTGCTTCTACTCTTACCCTCCTCCATCTATTCTCCACACAGAGTAACTTTTAAAAACACGTAAATTGGATCATGTCACTTTTCTGCTTGGGAGTCTCGAATGGCATCCCACTTTAATTAGAATAAAATTCAAACTTCTTTCCATGGCTTCCAAGGTCCTGCAAAGCCAGGCACCTGTTTACTTCTCTATTTTCAACCTCTGTTCCGACCAGAGCCTTCTCACAGCTCCTGGATCCGTACTCGTTCTCATCAGAGAGCATGATGCAGCTGTCCCTCAGTCAGGAATATTCTTTACTCTTTGATCAGTTAACTCTGACACATAGTTCAGATCTCACAGAAGCCTTCTCTGACCTCCCAACTTACACAAGCTCTCATCTAGATTTTATAGCCAAAGGAAGGCCAAAATAATTTTAAGACATAGGACAAATGTACCAATAGTAAAATTTCATTTTTGGTTAAATTTATAAACTTCTTTTTATATGCTCAAAATCTTGATGGGATTATATATATATATAAAAGATAGTAACATAAAAGAAGAGTGTGGATTATATCCTCCTTTATCTATCTTCCAAGAGTTTTCTAAGGTTTCAGAATTTGAACTTTTACTGAATATACAAGTAAAAGCAGAAAATATGCTGTTTTATGAACATATCACCACTATCCTCTCCAAACTGCCTCAGATTTTACTTAGGAAATTGTTTATCTCTGTCTCTCCTCCATTTATCTCCTACCCCTGACCCCAGAAGAGACTCACATCTAAAGCACACCAGTCCTGCATCATTGAAATGACATGTGTTAATTTCATTTGCAGTGTGAAGGCTGCTTCCCACTCTGGTTCCATTTCAATATGCTGTCCTACTTGACGTGTAACTGGATCCATTCCCTTAAAAGGAATGAAAAGATTTTTAAATAAACTAAAATTACATCCGTTCTTTTACATCAAAACTTAAGAAATAATGCAGAAGAAATACTGATTACAAAAACATATAAAGTAAAAGTTCTAACAGGAAGTTTCAAGTAGTATGAGAAGTCCAACTTCTTATATAACACGTTTATATAACATTCTCTAAAATTTTATAAATAAAAAATCCCAATAAAATATAGAACAACTTATTTTAGAGGCAATCTTCTATATGTTTTAGACAATAAAATGTATATACTTCACTGCAACAATCCTTCAAATCCCTTTTTAACTCTATCATCCATAGAAAAAACTGTCAGAAGAAACCTGGCAGACTTTTAAAACGCTACTGAATTTATAAATATGTTTTATAATATACTAAAATAAAATTTTTATATTTATTTGTAATCTGTAACTAAAAGTTTTCATAGGGCTTCCCTGGTGGTGCAGTGGTTAAGAATCCACCTGCCAAGGCAGGGGACACGGGTTCGAGCCCTGACCTGGGAAGATCCCACGTGCCGTGGAGCAACAAAGCCTGTGCGCCACAACTACTGAGCCTGTCTTCCAGAGCCTGAGCTCCAGAGCCCGCGAGCCACAACTACTGAAGCCTGCGTGACTAGAGTCCGTGCTCTGCAACAAGAGAAGCCACCACAATGAGAAGCCCGCGCACTGCAACGAAGAGTAGCCCCGCTCGCCACAACTAGAGAAAGCCCGGGCGCAGCAACGAAGACCCAATGCAGCAATCAATCAATCAATCAATCAATAAAGTTTTCATAGAGACCGAAAGAAAGCAAAACAAGAAAAACATAAACAGCTTTTAATATAAAAGAATATAACTTTTTTAGAAACTAGCCTAACTACCCTGGTGCACTGGAACTGATTAAAAATAATAGAAAATACAGGACACTTCGAGTATTCAAAATGACCAAGGTAGATACTCTTTCTATAGGTACAAGGAAAAAAATAGAAGTACTATAATAAAACACCCAGAAACCACCACCAACATGGGAACTAGAATATATCCTAAAAATGATAGGTTAACTTTGCTTATTCCTTTCTTAAGAAAGCCAGACAGCTACTAAAGGAATCATAATGATAGTCCTCAGATTTTCTGAAATGTCATCTATCTTTTTACAGTTAGGAGAATTCCCTGGCAGTCCAGTGGTTAGAACTCTGTGCTCTCACTGCCAGATTTAATTCCTGGTTGGGGAACTAAAATCCCACAAGCCTCGAGGCATGGTCCCAAACAAACAAACAAACAAAACCCAAACAACAAAAAACTGGTTAACTATACCAGTTTCTGCTTCTAGATTCTATTTTGTATACAGAAGTGTTTCCAAAAAGAAAATTAAATGGGGGGGGAGTTCTATACTATATCATATAAATATGGTATCAATGAAAGAAAAATATGGAAACATTAAGAAGACATAGTTTCCTAAATAACTAATTTGACAATACTTCCATGTAAGCATATTCAAAACAAAACCATCTGCAACCCCCAAGGAAAGAACATTAACGGTGACCAAAAAAATAACCAAATACAAAAGTACAGCAGATGTCAGAACCTCTGCTGGGATCTCATGCATTCTATACCTTTCTAAGAGTTTCCAATTAAGAGGAGCTTCTTTTTTTTTTTTTTTTTTTTTTTAAGAGGAGCTTCTTGATCCAAATTATTCTTTTAAAAATGTGCCCAGTATCGGGCTTCCCTGGTGGCGCAGTGGTTGGGAGTCCGCCTGCCGATGCAGGGGGCGCAGGTTCGTGCCCCAGTCCGGGAGGATCCCACATGCCGTGGAGCAGCTGGGCCTGTGGGCCATGACCGCTGAGCCTGCGTGTCCAGAGCCTGTGCTCCGCAATGGGAGAGGCCACGGCAGTGAGAGGCACACAGGTACCTTTTTTATCGTGTACCACAAAAAAAAAATGTGCCCAGTATGAAAAAAATGCACAGACAGAAAGGTATTTAGTTCAGTGAACTGAAAAAGGGAGAAAGTAAATGCTTCACTTTTGAAATGTGTCAGCTTATACATACCTGCATACATTTGAGTAATTCCAAAAAGGCATCAAATCCTTCTAGGAACTTCTGCCTCAGATCATCTGACCATTCAGTTGGTTTGCTAATTAACACATACCTGAACAACACAAAAACAGCAATGAATATATGGACAAACAATGACCTTTTATAAGTTGCAACTGGTTCAATAATTAAGCGAAAACTTACTTAAGATCTAAAATAAGGCTCTGAACTCTCCTAAACTTGAAGGCTTGTAAAGCAGTATATCGTTCAAACTGAAACCTGCCCTGCGCATCTCGATGTCTCAAATGATCCATAAAAGTCTTAATGATAATGGTCATTAGGTTTTCTTCTGTGATGAGCATCCGAGCCTAGGACAAAGTGTATCAGAGTACATGGTAATAAAAAACTATTTACCATAAAGCTAAAAAAAAAGTCACCAATGTTGGTTAGCTCTTTCAGTTTAGACCTTTTTCAACACAGCTATGTAATATCATAAATGCATTTTTGTGTATTTCTAAATAACAATTACTTACTCCAATTGCCACGTGTATGAAGCAACAATTATATCACGGAGAAAGATGCCAGAATGTAAGGAGACAGATCCAAGGCTCATTATTCAAAGACAATTCAGGGTGGGGGATCTGAACCAGGCTGCAAATTTTCCTTAACTGAGACATTTAGACACCTATAATGGTATGGTATAATTATTCTAGGATCCACAGGTTTATATCACAGATTCTGTAGAACTCAGTACGAAACCATATTTCCTCTTAATCTTAGTTGAGATTTACTTTTTTGTTTTTCTTTCTATATATAGATATACATATTAATATATTTTTGAATAAGCAAATACACTTAAATGATGCAAAAAACAGGTAAAAAGTTAAGTCTCCTAGCTCCCAAAGTCCCCCTTGCAAAGGCAATCTCTGTTAGCAGTTTTCTTGCATATACTTCCAGAGATGGTGTGTATATAATATATACGTGTATGCATATATACACACATATATATATTTATAGTACATGGATAACTGTTATTAAGTAGATATAAGTATGGGTATGTATAATGATCTCCCCCCCGCCCAAAGGATAGCATATTATAAATACGGTTCTGCACTTGGTTTTTTCACTTGATATATTTTGGAGATTGTCCCATACCAGTTCACATAAATTCCCTCATTCTTTTTAATTATCCCCAGTACTCTTTTCTATCATACTTTATTAGCCAGGCCCTTACTGGTGAGATATTTGGGTTTTTCCCAGTCTTACGCTATTTATCACAAAAGATACTGCAACAAATATCTACTATGTACAGTTGCAAGGATATTTATAGGATAATTTCCTAGAAGTGGAATTACTGGGTTAAGATGTATATACATTATGAATTTTGACTGCTATCACCAAACCCCTCAAAGAAGACAAAAGAATGCAGAAGTTAGATGTCTAAGAATATAGTAAAACTGTATTCTAATGTAGAGGTTAAGTTGTAAAGTCATCAGATAAGGAGAAAATCGATATAGTTAAACATACCTTTGAAAAACTCTGAAATCATCATCCCATTGCCAGGACTTAGGCCCCAAAAAGCTCAAAAGTCAATAGGATTAATTTCTGTTAATTTTCCTAGACAGTGAAGACTAAGTTCAAGTTCGAAGGAGGAGAGGTATTGACAAGTAAAAGGATTTTCCTTCTTGTTTGCTATATTAGTCAATTTTGAGACAATTAAATGACTATATGTGATTTCACTGACCTAAGAAAAAACTCTGGTCTCGGGGAAAACCTTTTACTATTTCGCAGTCAAGCATAATGTTTGCTTTGGGTTTTTACTTTTTGCTTTGTCTTAGGTATTTTATCAGATTAAATAAAGTCTTTCATTCCTATTTCATTTGCTATGAGGTATTTTTCGTTCATTTTAAATCATGAATTCAGGAAAAGCATCTAATATGATCTTTTCTCTCCCTTTTGTCTGTTAATAAGTTGAATTACGCCAGTTGATTTTTTTTTCAAATGGTATACTACTCGCGTTAGGGAAATAAAACCAAACTTGGTTGTGGTGTATTATCCTTTTTCTATATTGCTTGATTCAATCTGTGCAACCTTGTTTGTGAGAGAAATTAAATGGTAATTTTCTTTTCTTGTAATTGTTGGGTTCTGGTGTCAAGGTTACAGAGGACTTAATTGGCAAGTATATTCTCTTTCTCTATTTTCTAGAAAAAGTTATATAAGACAGGTATTATTTTTTTCTTAAATATTTGGAAGAATTCTCCAGTATAGCCTTTGGGCCTGGGGACTTCTTTGTGAGAAGATTTTTATATTAATTAAAATTTTCTATTTCTTGTTTCTCTTCTAACGACCTGTGTTTTTTTGGTAGGGATTTGTTCATTTCATCCAAATTTCCAATTATATTGATTAATTTGATCCTAATATTGCCTATTTTCTATTTAAAATCTGTAAGATTTGTAGTTTTTTGTAGTCCTTTTTAAATAAAATTTTTTCTGTTTTTCTTATTAGACTTTCTAGAGATCTACCCCCATCCCTTTTTTTTCAAAGAAAAATCTTTTTTCTACATTTACATGGTTTTATTAATTTCTGTTCTTTACTATTTCCCTTTTTCTACTTTCTTTAGACAAAAAATATAAGTACTTGTATTACAATGGCCTTCAAGGTCTGGCACTAATCCACTCCCATGTTCCCCTTATCCCCAGACTCAATGACCTCATGGATCATTCTCCTCCTCACTCACTCTAGCAACACAGGCCTGTTCTGGGTTCTTTCTTCCAAAATGCCAAGTGCACATTCATCTCAGAACTTTGCACTTGCTGTTCCCTCTGCCTAGGAAGCTCTTTCACCGGTTAGTCACATCACTTAGTCCCTCACGTCTCTGTCCAAACACTACTTCTCTGAGAGGCCTTTTTTGATAACCTTGTATAAAATATGACCCTTCCATTGTCACTCTCTAACCCCTTAACCCGCTTTCCTACTTTACAGCACTTCTCAACATTTGATTTATTATAAATATGTAAATATTATATACATCTGTCTCTCCCCAGTTGCACTATAAATCCCATGGGAACAGGGTCTTTTGTCTTTTTTGTTTACTGCTATATTTATCTCCAGAGCCCCAAACAGTGCCTAGTTAATAAAGGTGCTAAATAAATATGCTCTGAATAAATGAATACATATGTTATTTTTCTAGTGCTTCTAACTAAAGGAGTCAGACAAGAAACATAAAAGGTTGAAATATCAGAAAAAAACAAAAATTATTATTTGTAGATTACTAGAAATTCCAAGGAATCAACACAAAATATTAGAGAAAATGTTAATAAGAAAACCAGCCTGATAAAAGATGGATATATAAAAATCAGTAGTTTTCTCTTTTTTTTGCGGTACGCGGGCCTCTCACTGTTGTGGCCTCTCCCGTTGCGGAGCACAGGCTCCGGACGCGCAGGCTCAACGGCCATGGCTCACGGGCCCAGCTGCTCCGCGGCATGTGGGATCTTCCTGGACCGGGGCACAAACCCGTGTCCCCTGCATCGGCAGGCGGACTCTCAACCACCATGCCAACAGGGAAGCCCAAAAATCAGTAGTTTTCTTACATATTAGCCATAGTGAGATTAAAAATGTGAATAATTTACAATAGTGTCAAAAATATAAAACATAAACACTTTTAGGACAAGTTATGTTCCTAGATGGGGATACTCAATATTGCAAAGTTATCAGTTCTTCCCATACTATCTATAAATACAACATCTTTTCAGTCAAAAACCCTAATGTGGTTTCTGAAATTGACAAACTGATTTTAGTTCTTCTCTAAAAAAAAGCCTAAAATAATTAAGAATTTTTTTGAAAAGAATAATGAAAGAAGATTTAGCTCTATAAAATATCAAAATGGAATAGTAAGCTAATTTATTAAAACTCGGTACTGGCATGGAAATGGACAAAAGGATCAATGGAGGAGAGAAACAGATTTGAATACACATGGGATTGTTTCAAAGGCTTCTCAAACTCATCCCTGACTCAAATGAAAGCAACACTTTCCCTTTTTATAAGTTCTCATTCTCCACTTGGTTACAAAAGTCAGAAACCCAGAAATCACCTTTATATTTTCCCCTCAAACCCAACAACCGATCACTCACCAAACCTAATATTCCTCAAACCCAACGTGTGGCCCGTCAGTAGATTTCACTACTTACATATCTCTCACAACTTCTATACCGGCTGCCACAATCCCCACAGGTTTCCCACATCCACTACTGCTCCTGCAAATTTGTTCTCCAAATTACAAGAAGCATCATCTTTTAAAAATCACAAATGTGATGATGTAAGTGTCACCTAAAACTCTTCAGTGCCTTCCAATGTTCTTAAGAGAAAAACCAAAACCCTTAATTTGGCCCCAGATATCTCATTAGTGGCTAAATAGACTCCAGACAGCTTCAACTGTCCTAGAATATACCCCTGAACATAAAAATAATCTGGGGAAAAAACAGTCATTAAAAAAAAGAAGCTGGAACATAATACCTTGTTAATAAAATAACTGTAGAATACTCTTAACTCCATACAATTAGGCCCTTGCCTATGTTTCTGGTCTCATTTAACTCCGTGTTCAAGGATCTTCGACCGTACTTCTTCCCTTGTCTTCCCTTCCCTACTTCAGGATTTTCTCAAGTGTTGATTCCTATGCATGATTTCTCTTCACACTCCAACATAAAGTTACCTTCTCTACAGAATCCTCTTCTGAACTGTGGGAAAAGGTCAGATCTCTCCTACTCTATCAAAACAACAGAATTCTTCAGTTTTTATTATAATTTTAATTACCATTTATGTGAGTCTTTCCCTCCCTACTGTTAAGTTCCATGACGGCAAGGCCCATATCTGTTCACCGTTCATTCCCAAAACCTAGAATTGTGCCCAATAAATAATAGGTGCTCAGTAATTTTTTTTAATGAATTAAATATTAATAAATTATTCAATAGAACTAAAACATAGTGATGCCTCCTGGAACAACTAGTGAAACTTAGTACAAGATCACCCAATCATCATGATTCAACTGCCTTAGTTACCCCTTCCCTTAGCAGGGAAAAGGAGGCTTCTTAGAATGTGAGATTATACACAATATGCTGTTTCTTCTTTTTTTGGCCGTGCCATGCAGCTTGGAGGATTTTAGTTCCCCGACCAGGGACTGAACTTGCAGGCAGTGAAAGCACTGAGTCCTAACCATTGGATGGCCAGGGAATTCCCACAATATGCTGTTTCTAATGGATAGATTTGTTAAACTAATGAGTTTAATTTTAACTCATCAGTTCAAAACCTCGGGGAAGTACTATGAGAAAGTACAGATTAAGTTCAAATGACTTTCCTCCTCCAGATTACACATTCAAAGATACATGTTCTAGTATGACTGAAGGCATCTGAAGTCTGATCACCCATTAATAAAATATTTTTCTATTCAGGAATATACAGATCTCAGTTCTCTATTATTTTAAGGCTTTACTTCTTCTAATGGAAAACAAGAAAATTCTTCTTAGTCTTTTAGTACTTACAAGTGAAGGGACTGTGAAAATCTGAACCGAGAGGTCTGCGATTGAAAACTCTCTGTCGTGGTCATCTGTCACATAATCACTCTGCAAACGCTCATAGTTCTATTAAGAAGGCAAAAAAAGGCAAGGAGTGCCAACTATCAGTTACAAAGAAAAGGCAAGCACTACTCACCAGAGTAGGTGCGGTGAAGAACTGGACAGACAGAGCAGTCACGGACACTGCTCGCTCGTGATCATCCTCCATAAAATCTCTCTGCAACTGCTGGTAATTCTAAACAACAAGGGGGAGATTCACCTCTAATCCACAATGACCAATGTTTAAGGATTATAATGAAATATCAGTGCTGGAGGAGTCAATAAGATATTCTATGAGAATGATAAGTGGAATGTACCAACTAAACTCTGTGTAAATATCAATTCACTATACAATCTTCTTTAGCACAATGGCAATTTGTGAACTCAAATAGGAGTAACAGCTACTAAAATCCTGGGACGTCACTGTACATGGGTGGAGCCAAATCACAGTAGCTTTACACTGTCTCTGATGAAACCACACTTTCATTACTTCTGGATGCCTATCAGAGTCACCTGATGGCTCTTTCAAAGTATACATGCTTGGGCCCCATTCTTGGTGAATCTGCTTCAGTAGGTTTGAGAATGGAACGCAAACACATGCATTTTGAAAGAGCTGCCCAAATGATTCTTGTATGTTTCCTTTGTTAATAACCCCTAATTCAGGTGAATAAAAAACCAAGCAGTTAGCTTAATCGCATGCTGCTGAAAGGGAGAAGAACATAATTCAATAATATCAACAACCTAGAGTTATGCTTCTTAAATCACATCCAAATATACCGGTCATTTCAACTAAAATTATCTTTTCTTACACAAAATTTAACAGGAATAACATAATTCAATGACATAGGTTTAAAGTCTTCATTTATCATTTCACATCATACACACTGCAGAGATGGATAGTCACATTATCATGGCAGATGATAAACAAGAAAACCCTCACTGCTAGAATTTTATTCTATTGATGAAAGATAAAATGATCATTTATGAAGTTTCTTAGAATTTAAAATCAACGCATTGACATATTACTATCAGCTGTTAATTTTACAAACACTGGTTATAATCATGGACTACAGTTACTCTGTATATAACCTATTTTGTTAATCTTTAAAAGTGAGAAACTACTTACCTTTGCAAATCGAACAGCAAACAGTTTCTTGTATTTCAAATCCATAAGTAGACTGCTCATGAACAACTGATGATACACACTCCTAGCACCTTTCACAAAAAGAGCAGACGTAAGATAAGGATATATCAAACAAGCCAAAAATTACACTTCCAAAGTTTTCATATGATCAACTGTATTTTAAGTGTCAAGAGCAACACTCTACATGTGTTCCTTAATCAGTTTTTCTAAATATATTTTTCAAACAAAACATAAAGGTGATTTAATTTGGATCATGGATCCCCAAATCTGTTTTTTCCCCAAAGAATAAGACTGCATGTGTTAATTCTAAAAACCATAAATATATTTATTAAATACCTCCCCAAATGAAAAAGAAACTAACATCCCAATTACTTGTGTAAGTTCCCCTATACCTTAAAAGTAGTTAAGATACGTACCTTTCCACAATTTGGAATCACTAAGCATCAACCTATCCACTAGAGAAGAGTTTTCACCATTTGGCCCTTCTTGTAAACCAACTTGACATAAAATTCGGCGAAGACCATCTTAAAACAAGAAGAAAAGTAGTCAAGATACAGTAACTTCAAATATTAAAATAAAATGACATATTAGTAGAAATTTTCAAATGGATCTACTATAGAGTCTTACTTTTTTTTTTTAACTAAAGGTCAAATTTATTCAGAAAAAGTAAACATATTAACTATTTTATTAACATGTTCACAAAATGGAGAAAAATTCCAAATCTTGCATTATACACCAACTCTTATTCCAGAATACCAAAATACATGTGTATCGGAACGGCAATGACCTCTTATGCTGTAAAGAATTTAAATAAACAACAAAGAACCCAAAAGCCACTGAAATAAACATGGTTCTTTAAAGCATCTATGCTAATTAAACCAGGTTACAGTAAAATTGTTACATATCCCATGATAACTGAAGACAGGTATAATATAAAATTGTACTACCATTTAAAAGAAAGAATACATTACCTCTGTGCTTTAATATATACCAGTCCATTTTATTAATGTTATGCAAAATGTTCTTCATTAAACAAAAATACACTATGTACTTATGTATACCTACTATATGAGGGGTTTTGGAAGGCAAATTCCTTTATATTCTAAATGCTAAACTTAAAAACTATATATAAGCATTAACAAAACCAGAACTTCAATACCTTCTAGTTTCATATTTTATATTTAAAATCACTGTTTTTAAGTCTTCTACAAGCATGCAAAATAATCCGAAAAAAACCCCCCAAAATAGAGTAACTTTAAAATTTAAGAGTCACCAACTATAAATTATTTACAAGGCTAAAGAGAAAACTTTATATATGAATTAAATAATAGATGATAAGGTCTTTAAATTGTTGATGGTAAATAAATTTTCTCAAAGAAAATTTTCAGCAGAAAACTGATTCCATGATACTATTCATTAATGCTGTAGCACAGTACTTGGCATACAGATATCCAATGGAAAACACCAAAGCCAAAAAAAAAAAAAGAGGATGAGTGAAATAATTGGAAAGACATTTAGATTAAACAAACACATTCTCCTAAATTTCCACACCCCCATATTTTCACCTGTCAATTCAGTGTGGCAATACTCTTTCTAGTAGCCTTTTAATACAAACGTTTTAGAAATTTTCTTTATAGCAAACATTGGAATGTCATTTATTCAAACCACCTCTCTTGCCTGAAGAACAGTATGACAGCTTAAATCTATTCCTAGTTTACTCTTCAGTGTTACACAACAAACTTGTATTTTTGGCATTGGGCGTGAAGGTTCTTAATTCTGTTTATCACTACTTTTAAAAGATTATCTAATTTGTAGACTGTGGAAAAAGAAAAACTCAAATACACAGTAACTTCAAATTTGCAAATTTTCAGGGTTGCAAATTATTAGTAACCACAAGTCGTAGAAGTCAAAACAAAGACAGCCTTTAAACAGTTAATCATTTAGGTTTTATATACAGCAGCATTATGCAGCTTGCTTTGTGGAAGAGAATTCCACAGGATACGCCATTAAGAAATAGGTTCTTTTATCAAGTTGCTAAGATTTAGGTTTCATTAGTGTATTATAGTCATTTACAATTGTTTAACCCACTGTTTCCTGCATTTATTTGAACACAGACTCCTCTGTATGCATATAAAAAGATCCCATGGATCAAAATTGGGAAACGGATTTTTTTCTATGTATAAAGATATTATGAGATGGTATTTTAAAACATGAAACTAATAGCAAAAAAATGATTCCACTTGCTATTTTTTCCAAAACAGTTTTGCAAAGGCATATGAGCTCATTTTTAAGTCAATTAGCACAAGTATGAACCTACCTGAATATCCAATAATACTTCCCAGCCAAGACAAAAGTTTCAAACCAAAATTCTGATGTGCGACAATAGACGAATGCATAACTTGAACTTTGAGTGGCTTTGTCTGTCTACTGGTATTTCTCTTAAAAAGAAATGGCAGGATGAAAAAACAAACTTAAAAAGGCTATTTTAGAGAAAGAAGTTAATATTTTTATTTAATATAGCTACACTCTCATCATTATAGGGAAGTTTTTCATGTATGTAAGAAAAATACCATGTGGCTTGCTTTACTCAGATTCTAATTTTCTAGAAGGAATCCTAGGATTCTTACAAAAAAGTAAGAAGTTACAGCTTTAAGTAACCTGAATTTTTGGTCTTATATTTGAAAATCTGCCCCACCAATTATAAATTATTTAAATGCTTAAATTGGCTTTATGTCTTTAAACTAATTTTTAATGTAATTACACACTAATTTAAATAATTTACTTCATTGCACAAATGTGATGTTATCAATACTTTAAAAAAATTGTAGTAAATACACACAAAACTTTCCAACTTAACCATTTTTAAGTGTGCAGTTCTGTAAAGCACACATTGTTGTATAACCAGTCTCCAGAACTCTCTGTCTTGCAAAACCAAAACTCTGTACCCATCAAACACTCCAGGTACCTCATACAAGCAGAATCATACATTATTTATAATATCTTTTTGTGACTAGCTTATTTCACTTAGCATAATGTCCTCAAGGTTCATCCACACTGTAGCATGTATCAGAATTTTCTTCCTTTTTAAGGCTGAATAATATTCTATTGTATGTATATAGACTTTGTTTATCCATTCATCCATTGATAGACACTAAAGTTGCTTCTACCTTTTGTCTACTGTGAATAATGTTGTTAAGAACATGAGACCCTGCTTTCAATTCTTTTGTATATATATCCAGAAGCAAGACTGCTGGATCATATGGCAATTCTATTTTTAATTTTTAGAGGAACCACCATACTGTTTTCCGTAGTGGTCGCACCATTTTACATTCCTACCAATAGTGAACGAGGGTTCCAATTTTTCCATATCCTTGCCGATACCTGTGATTTTCTGTTATTGTTTTGTTGTCGTTTGTTTTTAATAGCCATCCAAATGGATATGAGGTGGTATCTTATTGTGGTTTTTACTTGCATTCCCCTAGTGATTAGTAATACTGAGCATATTTTCCTGTGCTTTGGCAATCTGCATATCATCTTTGGATAAATGTCTATTTAAGTCTATCAAAGCTTTTAATTTAATATGTTTTCCCCCCTTTTCCTTTTTTGCTTGGATCATCTTTCTACCCACCAGTTCATCCCATCTCCATAACCCACATTAACACAGTACAACTTTGCATATTTTATCCATCTATATGTACTATATATGTACACATTTATAAAGGTTTTTATTTGATTTACAGAAAATGGGATACTACACATATTCTGTCGCATCTTTGTGTTAACAGTTTTTTTTGTTGTTGTTAATGACTCAATAATATTCTGTGGTGTGGATTTATTTAGACATTCTTTAGAGAAGGGCATTCATAGTCTCTTTGTTTACAGTCTTCTATGACTATAAAAAAAACGTAGTACTGAACATCTCTGTACACACACTAACTGGTGTTTATATTTTTACAGGATAAATTCCTAAGAGAGATTACAGATGCTACTAGATTGTTTTCCAATTATGTGGTAGCAATTTATTTTTACACAAGTACTTCTGTTCTCTGCATCTCTGCCAGCAAGGTACTTTATCACTCTAATTTCTCCATCTTGTTGGGTATGAAATCTCCATCACTTTACTAAACTAGGTAGTTTACATATATTTACCACCTAGATCTTCTCTGTTGTGATTGTCTTTTCATACCCTATGTCCATTTTTCTATTTTGTTGTTTGCTCCTTACCTGATAATCTATGAGTGCTCTGTTTATCATAAACATTAAATGTCTATCCTTTGTGTTAGAAATAATTTTTCTAAATCTACTGACATTTTTTATAATATTTTGCTATGCAAATTTTTTATGTAGCCAAAAATAAGTTCTTTTCTAACTCCTGGGGTTCTAGTCTTGGTTAAGAAGCTCTCCTCCTCCCTTAGAATGTACTTGTTTCCTAGATTTTCCTCATACTAGTATCTATTTCTGGACTTTCTATTCTATATTATGCATATAGTATATCTATGCAGACACTACCAGAGATTACAAGTACTGATTTTTAAGGGAAAAACCGTAATAACACTGTGAAGCAACAAATGTAAAGGGAAAAAAAACACCTCCTTTACCTGGATTCATCTACTGTAAACATTCTATTCCAACTGCTTTATCATTTGCACATTATCTTTCTTTCTCCACACACACACAAGCATTAAAAAAAACCAAACAAACCACTGAAGGTTAAGTTTTATGCATAATGTCCCTTTATCCCTAAAAACTTCAGTATACATTTCCTAAGAATGCACATGTTCTTTTTATACAACCACAGTATAGTTTCTGATGTATTATTAAATTGGGTATGTCCAGTTATCAATAAAGAATTTCTTAAATAAGACACAAACTCATGAAGAGAAAAATATATTTTGCTACATTAAAATTAAAGCTTTTGCTCAAGGAGAAGCATCACAAATAAGCTTAAAATAAGTCACATATTAGGAAAAGATACTGCAACAAAAGATCAGGATTCAGATTATGTAAAGAGCCCCTACAAATGAGTAAGAAAAAGACAAGTAACCTAACAACAAAAAAATGGGTAAAGGGTATGAACAAGAAATTCACAGAAAACTTAAATGACCAATACAATAAATATGAAATAAGATACTCAGTAATCAAGGCAGTGCAAATTTAACTGATGAGATGCCATTCATACACATCAGGTTGGCAAAATTTTAAAAATCTGACAATATATAGTTTTGACAAAGCGGTAGAGATATGGGAACTCTACTTCGATGCTGGCTGGAATGTATATTGGTACCACCATTTTGGAGATTAACTTGGCAAAATCTAGCATAGCTGAAAATGCTCAAAAGCTAACAACTCAGAAATTCCATTTCTTGGTATATACCCTAGAGAAACTTTTGCTTCTACGCAACAAGAGGACAAAAATATGACCACAGCAGGACTGATAGTTATAGGAAAAAATTGGAGATATCCTAATTGTCCATCAACTAGAGAATGGAAAAATTATGGTACAGTCATCAATGGAATACTTACAGATACATGTATCAACACAGATCAATCTATAAACAACACTGAAATGAAAAGGCAAATTGCAATATAATATATTCAGTATGAATCTTGCTATATAATGTTTAAAGACTTCCAAATCAATACATATAATATGGACAGATATTTAACAGATGAAATATAAAGGCATGTATGAAAACGAAAGATAAATTAATGAAAGTAGTTATCTCTAGGGAAGGAGGAAGGGGAATGGGATTTAGAGGGGATAATACAAGGGCCTCTATACTATTTTATTTATTTAAAATACATATGAAGAAAATAAGGTATAATGTAGCACACAGGCATTTACTGTTATGTCTATTTTCATCTGTATATTTAAAATATTTCACAATATATAAAATTATATTTTAAAAGGACATTTACATAAAATGCAGTTACATGGAATAGTTAAAAACAATAAATTACAACTTTTAAAAATAAATCTAAATGTGGGGAATAGTTTTCTTTCAGATAAATTATACACTAAATGCTATCAGGATATGCAGCATACCTTGCTATTAGGTACCAAGAAACAACTTCCCTTGAATTCTAATCTTGGTGCTAAAGGCCAGTTTAATTCCTAAAAAGTAATCTGAAACCCTATCAAAAACAAAACAGAAAGCAAAAAACTTTCTAAGACATCTCTGATAAAAAAATAAGAAGACAGAAATATATACATATATATCTCATCTAAACATTCATTTTCTGTATCAATCTTACGTAGCTTAAAAAAAAACTAGATAAAGCAATAAGCAATGCTCAGGTAACATATATTTAAACATGATTTTTTTTTTTTTTTGCGGTACGCGGGCCTCTCACTGCTGTGGCCTCTCCCGTTGCGGAGCACAGGCTCCGGACGCACAGGCTCAGCAGCCATGGCTCACGGGCCTAGCCGCTTCGCGGCATGTGGGATCTTCCCGGACCGGGGCACAGACCCGTGTCCCCTACATCGGCAGGTGGGCTCTCAATCACTGCGCCACCAGGGAAGCCCCTAAACATGATTTTTGATTGATGTGGCTTTACATTCAGGAAGACAGAAAAATGTGTTCATACACACCAAAATGTGGGACTAGTTTTATACTAATAAAAAATAAGAGTGTAGACTATTTTTAAATTACTTACCACAATTACTAATTTTGCTTGTTCACAATACTGGAAGTCTCCATATCGAACAGACCTACGTCCCTGTAAATAAAGATATTTGAAATTAACTTGTAAAAATATTTATATTCAGTATTAATAACTTTTGAAACAGTAAACAAATAAACACAGTGTCATCTGAGCACATAACAACTCTGGTCAATTTTTTTTTTTTTTTTTTTTTGCGGTACGCGGGCCTCTCACTGTTGTGGCCTCTCTGGTTGCAGAGCACAGGCTCCGGACACGTAGGCTCAGCGGCCATGTCTCACGGGCCTAGCTGCTCCGCGGCATGTGGGATCTTCCCGGACCGGGGCACGGACCTGTGTCCCCTGCATCGGCAGGCGGACTCTCAACCACTGCACCACCAGGGAAGCCCTGGTCAATTTTTAATATCTACAATGTTTATTCTATTCATTAATTAAAAAGTAAATTAAAATATTTTCCTTCAAAACTATCCTAACATTTTTCAAGCCATTAATAAGTTCAAGTTGTTATCCTTGAACAACACAACATTTATTCTTCTAGGCTGCTATAATTTCTATTTTCATAACTGAATATTTCTAACCACTGTGTAGGATGAGAGCAACTGTATCTATGTTTCCTCCTAAACTTTCTGACAATAGCTTACAGTTATACCCAATATATATTTGGGTCAATATTCATATGAAATTAAAGAAAAATAGCCTAGATATATATACCTCTAACTCAATTTTCTAGGATAACTTATCTGTATTAAAAGTTTATTATGTGACATCAATATAATGAAATTACTTACATCTCGATCTACTGTAGTTGCAAAGCCAATGGCTTCTTTTTGTGTACAGTTAACAGCTTTCTGAAGAGTATAAATAACTTGTTCATAGGTATGAACCTCATCATTAAACAGCATGCAATAGTAGGTGTCACTCTTCTCTCTGTGGGATAAAACATTAACTATTTATTATCTATTTGCATTATCACCTTGCTCCAGGATGATTTATTAAGAGCACAGTTTGTTCTAGGGAACGTGCTAGGTACTAGGCACATACCTGTAATGAAGCCATCTGTAGCCCCCAAACTCTATGACACTACCAGATGGTGGGAAAGATAGATACTATACATAAAGAATAGGATGCTAGAGTGGGATAAAACCAGTATGGGAGTTCAGAGAGCTGCCAAAGAAGTAATTTGAGAGCTGAAGTCAGAATTGGCTATCAGTGGTGCTCAACTGGGGGCAATTCTCCTCTACCCTCCATAGATGACCACTGGACAATGTCTGGAAAATTTTGGTTGTCATGACTGGGGTGGGAGTGCCACTGGCATCCAGTGGGTAAAGGCCAAGGATGCTGCTAAAAATTCTACAGTCCACCAGTTAGAGCCCATAATATCTGGCCCCCAAAGCCAACAGTGCGAAGGTTGAGAAACCATGGGCCAAAAGAAAGTGAAAGCAAAGGCCCTGAGGTGGCAAAAGTAAATACTGGGAGCTGGAGCACAGGGAGGAAGGAGGAGATTAGTCTGGAGATAGGCAGAAATCTTAAAGACCTTGTAATGGATTTCGATTTTGCCATCCTAAGGGCAATCGAAGATTTGAAAGAGTGAAATAGGAGCTATGGTCCGATTTGTCTTAAAGTTCACTTTGGCTATATGTGGAGAATGGACCATGAGAGACACGAGTGGATATGGCAGTCTAGTTAGGGACGTCATGTTGTCCAAGGATGAAATTAATGCAATTTGGACTAGGATAGTAGTAATGGAGATGAACAGAAGTAAACAACTTGACAGAGGGAGAACCAGCTGGACCCGAAATCTAAGTGGATATGCGTGACTCAGGTTTTTGGATAGATGAAATGCCATTTACTAAGATGGGAAAACATTACAAGAGACGCAAGTTAGATTCTTTTCCCTTCTATGCTGGTGGTCCCAAACTTACAATGGAACAGAAAAATAAAAACACAACTCTTCTATTCTCTACGGTCTAAATTTGGATCTCAGATTTAGATCTTAGTTGGTCCCCAACTCAAAATACATGAAGATAAAGTCATGAGGTAACTAAGCCATTTTCAACATTTCCAAAAAAGGAATACTAACTCCTCATTTTACTAAAAAACAACCCACAACCTAATTATTTGGAACACTGTTGAGAAAGCAAAAAAGAAACACCACCAACGTCCTTTAGACTCTCACTTGTATTCAACCTTAACTGTGAATACAATTCCAACAAGCTTGGCTAGAATTAAAAGTAGAAGAGAAGGCTGCTTGAGGCAAGCACATTCATGCAGAAAAGTAAGCCCTTAACCTTAAATACAGCTATAGCAGAATCCAGCTCTCTGGTCACATATTTGCAATCTCCTCAATAATCTAAGAACAAATGGTAAAAATGTTAGATGTACTCTAAAAGAAGCACAAAGTGTAGAATAAATTTTATACAAATTTAGAATCAAAAGTGGTTAAAACTGAATTTGTGTATTTAGTCAAACCAGAAAACTCACTTAGATCAAAGTGCTCATTCCCTAATCAAATCTCATACACAAACAAAAAGAATTGTAGAGTTAACTTAACAGCTTTATCACACAAAGAAGAGAAAAATGTCTGTGCTTGAAACCGTGGTAGAGCCTTGATGTGGCTAAAATATGGCTATAAATTGGTGAAATCAACAACAGGGAAAAACCTCTACCAATTAAATGGCTCACACATATTTAAAAACTATAAAACCAAGGTTATTATTATGCTGAAAACTAATTATTAAAAACGATTATGTTCTATCCTAGCTGTATTAAAGTTAATTTGAGGAATCAGAATCAAAATGGTTAAAATTGAGTGTGAGCAAATACAAATACAAGGAATAAATGGGCTGTACTTACACCATCTCTAAATCTGGTGGCAATTCACTTTCCTTTTCCCAGGTTAATATCTCTACTGCATACCGAAACATAATAGCAAAAATGTTATAAGTTCTCGCAATCACATCTTCTGATAAATGCACAAGAGGATCCTGAAAGAACAGAAAAAAAAAAAAATGCAACCATGTTAAATGTACATTAATTCTCCTTTTTCCCATTCTGCCTCCCTCCTCAAAACACTACTGTAAAAAGCTGACATCTTCCAGCTTCAGCTTCTCTTCAATTTGATCCTATACGTTACATCTCAGCAAATCAAACTTCCTAAAACATTCTCTTCATAATAATCCACATTACTGAATCATATGAACCACAATATTCCACGGCACTCCAATGCCTAATAAATAAATCTAAAAATTTTAGAATGGCATTCTAGGATCTTTAAACCTAACATCAAACCATGGTTACAGCTTCACATCCCTCTAATCCCCAATTTCCAGAATAAACAAAGGAATGTTATCTAAGGATGGACAAGTAATATTTAGTTTTATAGGTATAAAGGAGAACCTGATTTTGAGGATTCTAAAGGGGAGAAGTCAACAAGGTCAGAAAACTGCTCCTCGATGTTGTTAAGAATCACTCACTTTCTCTCAGCGAGTCAAGTTGTGTATGTATTTAACAGAGAACTTCGTATATTAGACTTAACAGTGAGTAAGTCACTAAATTTCAAGGTTAATGTAAAAAAGTATTACTATAAACATACTCTAAGGTTATCTTTCAGTCAAGGTTGGCAAAATGTTTTACACAATCTAATCTTAATGCTTTATCAAATCTAAACATGTTATTTAGCTTAATGGCTAAATAGTGTTATATTCATCTCTCAATAAGAAAATCAATATATTCCAACATCATTGAATGGGAACCAGCACATTCTTGAAAATATACATAACGATACAGAACATTTCTGTGCATCTTCACCAAGGATCAGCTTAGTGGAACTGATATAAAACAAATGGAGAAGGAGAATAATGTCAAGGATGAAGGAAAAAAGACAAAGATTCCTAAAGGAGATGGGTCTAGGGCTTAAAGAATGTAAGAAGAAGTAAGAAAAAGATTTTCCAAAGTCTTATAGCACTTTTTACCTACAACTCTTCTCAATTAACTGCTTTATATGTCCCATCAAAAAATTTTTTTTTATACTGCTACCAAGGTTTGCTACTATTTCTTATGGAGACTTTAGAAGTTAACATGGCAAAACCACCTGCTACAAAGAAGGTACTGGAACTGGTACCTTTTGGCGATTAGAGTGGCTATTAATCATAATACAAACCTCACACTGTACTAAAATAGAAAGTAGAACCAAAACTCAGTTTTCTTCGTGATACTATCTCACTATACAGTCATTCCATTTCTTACAATTACGTCCCATAATACAAGACATTTAGAGGATTGAAGAATTATGATAAACAGGATATATAAGAATTAAATGGTGTTGGGACAGAAACAACCGCCAATTCTTGAGAATCCAAGTCAGCAGTGTCCAAACTCTGTTCTAAAAATCCCAGGGCCTGGTAGAGATGTTTCCTATTTGAAATACACAACAGTTTAAAAACATATGATTATCCATATTTTAATTATTTTTTTGCGGTACGCGGGCCTCTCACTGTTGTGGCCTCTCCCGTTGTGGAGCACAGGCTCCAGACGTGCAGGCTCAGCGGCCTTGGCTCACGGGCCCAGCAGCTCCGCGGCATGTGGGATCTTCCCGGACCGGGGCACGAACCTGTGTCCCCTGCATCAGTAGGCAGACCCTCAACCACTGCGCCACCAGGGAACCCATGATTACCCAAATTTTTAAACGGCCTATGGATATAGACTCTTCTGCCATCTTTGTATGCACATGTTAACTTCTTGAAAATGGGTTACTGATTAAAAAACATTATTTCTGAAGTGAAGAGATGCTAGGCTGTGCAAGCCTACTCATGTACAACGGTAAATTAAACGTTATTTGAATAGACTTCTGTTCCAAGTGCTCGTATCACAGCATAAGTCAGTTGGAATGAGAAAATAAATAACCATCTTATCCTATGTTGTATTATCTAAGACTAATAATTGTTTTTCATGACATTTATGTTAGAGAATGCAAGCCTTTGTGAGTCAACTTTGATTTATTCTTCTTCCAAACTAGAAGAATAGCATGCCGTTAAAAAGGTTACCTGTGGTTGGGACTTCCCTGGTGGTCCAGTGGTAAAGAATCCGCCTTATGATGCAGGGGATGCGGGTTCGATACCTGGTCAGGGAACTAAGATCTACATGCTGCAGGGCAACTAAGCCCATGCGCCACAATACTGAGCCCGCGTGCCGCAAAACACGGAGCCCATGCGCTCTGGAACCTGCGCGCCATGATTACAGAGCCCACGTGCCCTGGAGCCTGCATGCCACAACTAGAGAAGAGAAAACCTGCCACCACAACTAGAGAGAAGCCCACACACTACAATGAAGAGCCTGCGCGCTGCAACGAAAGGTCCCGTGTGCAGCAACTAGACCCAATGCAGCCAAAAAAATCAATCAATCTTAAAAAAAAAGGAAAAAAAAGTAAGTACATATTATAATAGAGTTTAACTGTTGTCATACGCAAATAAGGTATGAATGAGGGTTTTCTCCACACTGCCCAACTAAAACTAGAAATAAACTAGAAACCAAAGTTATAAATCGACTTTCTAACAAGAAATAATATACATTCCAAATTACAAAAAATAAACTCATTAGTAATACTGCTTTTATCTGTTTATTATTGGGATTTCTTAATTAAAATTTTATTTAAAAAAAATTCCACTGCCAAAAAATGTTTTCAAAAACCAGTATACTGTACTGTCAGAGTTGTCTATACTACCTAGGTTTAAAGCCCAGCTCTAGCACTTACTGTGTGGGACACTGTAGGCAAGTTTCTTAATCTAAGACTCAAGCTTCCGCAGCTATAAAATATGGGTAACAGTAGTATTTATCTTACAGGGTTGTTCTGAGAATTAAATGATATAAACCAAGAATCGTATTTAGTATGATATTCAGCTACTAGTTACCACTGATCTGTATTCAAATGGGATGAAAGCAGCATTGATAAGTGAAAATTTCAGATAAAAAATTTTTCACTGAGGTTGTTCATTCAGTTAATATATGTTATTGAATTAAATTTCATTCCAAAAAGGATTTACAGCAACTTTTTTTGGCCAAGTGCAGCTTGCGGGATCGTAGTTGCCCGACCAGGGATTGAACCAGCGCTACTGGCAGTGAAAACATGGAGTCCTAACCACTGGACCTCCAGGGAATTCCCCTTCAGCAACTAGAATACATCCAGTGTAATAAAACAGTATTAAAAAATAGATATACAAAGCAGGTAAAATGAAAATAAAGGAAGGAAAATAAACTGAAGTCAAGGTAACATCTATTTATAAATGCCAATCATATAAATTTCCATACAGCTACTACAGGCAAGCTGTTTTCAAGATGCCCCAACAAAAGGAAACACAGTCAGTTATGAGACTCACACGAAGAGAAACGTAACATTTCCTAATGCAGAGACCTAAGACAAATTTCTTACGGTTTTTATAAAGATCAACAAAGGAGACACTAGGAAAGGTACCATCCCACCAGCCTCTGTACTCACCCCCCATGCTCAAGGGCCCATTTGGAAAACTAGTTGGGCATTTATTGTCATGGTGATGGAAGATGCTATTACCATTTAATGAGTGGGAATTAGGTACAATAAACACAGTGCTTCTGACAGTGTATACCTGGGGTCAGTAAAGGTTTTCTATAAAAAGTCACTAAGTATTTCAGTTTTTGTAGGCTACAGGGTCTCTGTCATAGCTACTCAGTTTTGCTGTTGTAGTGGAAAAGCAGCTATAGACAATACATGAACAATTAAGCGTGGCTATGTTGCCATAAAATTTTATTTATGGATAATGAAATTTGAATTTCACATAATCTTCACATGCCACAAAATACTACCCTTATTGATTTTTCTTCAACTATTTAAAAATATAAAAACCATTCTTGGATTATGGTGGTGCCAGTAACAGGTTGCAAACAAGATCCGGCCTGTGGGGCCAGGGTTTGCTGATCCCTGGCCTGTACAATGAAGAATGTCCCACCCCAAATGCCAAAAGTTGAGAAGACCTGTGGAACTTAACACTACCCCAACAGAACTACATAATAAAAGTTTTTACAACTTTTTCTTAAGATGTAGGCTGAATGTATAACAAAAAAATTACATTCAATAAAAACAGTTCTATGATAGGCTAAAAAGGTTCATTTCAAATATTATATAGCTTTCTTCCATTTCAAGCATAAAATAGAAAAACCCTAGATAATGTATGGATTTAGTGAGTGGGGACCAGGTATGCTAAATATAATGTTATCTGTTATCTTTTTAATATCTTATAGTCTTCTCGAAGACTTCATTTCTCTTAACTGAATTCTTAAATAGGAATTAAATGACAAAGTCTGGAGGTTCGATTTTCTGTCAAGTTGCTGGAATATATATTCTCCAGGCAGGACCATACAATTTCAGCCAGGCAGGTTATTTTGCTGGCATCTTTTAAAAATTCAGGAAACTAACCAAAGTCTTCATTATTTGATAGCTACCCCGCTAATATATGAGGATAAAGCCGAGAGAGTAACTGCAGGCAGATTCATAATTTTTCTTAGAAAATTTAAAGCGAACAATCTGGTGGTATCTAGTACATTCATAATGCTGAGCCACAATCACCTCTATCTAGTTCTAAGACATTTCTATCACTTCAACAAAGTAAAACCCCTTACCCATTAAGCAGTTTTTCTCTATTTTTCCCTTCCCTATTCCCTGGCAACCACCAGTCTGTGTTCTCTACAGATTTATTTATTCTGGATATTTCACATAAATGGAATAATACAGTATGTGACCCTTTGTGTCTGGCTTCTTTCACTTATCCTGATGTTTTGAAAGTTCATCCACGTTGCAACACGTATCAGTACTTCATTCCTTTTTACAGTTAAGTAATATTACACTGTATGTTTATCCATTCACATACTGATAGACATTTTGACTGTTTCCACCTTTTGGCTATTATGAATAATGCTGCTACTAATGTGTGTGCATGTACTTATTTGAATACTTGTTTTTAATTCTTTTGGGTATATACCCAGAAGTGAAATTACAGGCTTACATGGCAATGTTTAACATTTGAGGAATAGCCAAACTGTTTTCCACAGTGCTAAATCATTTTGCATTCCCACTAGCACTGTACAGAGTTCCAGTTTCTCTATAGCCTTGCCAACACCTATTTGCCACTTTTTTGATTACAGCCATCCTAGTGGGTGTGAAGTGGTATCTCACTGTGGTTTTGATTTACATTTCCCTAATGACTAATACTCTTGAGCATGTTTTCATGTGTTTGTTGGTCACTTGTATTATATCTTCTTTGGAGAAATGTCTATTCAGGTCCTCTGGCCACTTTTAATTGTGTTTTTTGTTGTTGAGTTGTAAGATATATATTCTGGATACCAGACATTTATCAGATATGACTTGCAAATATTTTCTCCCAGAGTCCTAAAGTTTTACACTAGCTTTCAATTTTTTTTCAAAAGCAAAACCATTTTTTCCAAATATGTCTTTGTTTGCCTTGCTTATATTTTTATATACAGAATGCCAACCCAGTATGTAAGAGATAAAAACAGAGCTGCTCCAATTGCAGTGGAGAAATCTGAAACCCTAATCACTTGGCATCTCTCTGTAGCAAATCCTAGAGCACATGCACAAAGCAAATGAAACACAAACAAATATATGTTTTCTATAGCACTGAATCATTCTGCACAAATTTTCATCTGTCTAAAACACAGTGAAACACAGTCTAAAAGATACTGTCCTACACCGTAAGTTCTCTGGTCGTTCTGTTAAAATATCTGAGACCGGGAAGACATGTGCACTAGGAAGGACTATTAAGGTCCACTTGCCCCAAATCGGTATCAGACCTACTTACTAACAATGCATAAGTTCTTTTAATGTACCCACCTCTCTGCCATTTAAAATTAAAATCTGAAATAAGGATCTTAAACATCAAATTGTCACAAACAGCAGAGTTTCAAGTATTTGTTTAGTGAGAGCCCATTATATCATTACAAATATCATTTAGAGAAAAATAATAAAGGATCAACAACAATTTTAGAAAGCACATATTTACAGCTGGAATGAGTAAAACTTGTACTGAGCTATCATCCCAGTGTTTGGTCTCATCACATATCCAATGACACTGATTTACCAGGAGATGATGAGTAGGATTGGCTGCCATGTAGGACTACAGAAAAGAAAGGTATCTGATCTACAAAGTCTTAGTCACAACACAAACAAAAACCAACTAAGTTAACTGATCTACATATATAGGAAAAATAATCCCTTTAATAATAAATGAGGACTTAAAAAAACTCATATATGCTTAAAATAAAACAAACAAATGCAAAAGTCCAAATTAAATTAAATTTCTAGAATTTCAAGTGTGTTCTACTAGTACTGGTATGCCATCCATAAAATGCAAAAAACTTTCGAAGTATATACTTGGTCACTGTTAATAGTGAGAGGACTATTGATATTTTATTTATCCATTGCTATATTATAACCTAATTCTTATGTCTGAAAATATTTCAAACACATGGTTAAGACAGTATTTCCTTAGGAACAATTTTGTGAAAATGTTTTTACCTCTTCTTCCTCAATTTCAGAGGTGTTAAGGTCATGTTTCTGACAGTAAGGACCCTCTTTCCAAGCTTCAGTATCACCACAGTCACAGAAACCTCCACCTCCTGATGTTGTCATCTTGAAAAAAAATTGTAAAGTATCTTGTCAATAAGTATTTACTGAGGGCTATTGGATTATAAATAGGAATATCAAGTGCTAAGGAAATAACGTTGCTGAAGTGTTAATTTCTTTGGAGGGATAAAATTAAATAAAATACCAAACCTCTCAATGTTTTAAAGCTGATTTTAAATAAGCCTATAGGCTAATTTAAGTGATTTCAAAATAAAATAAGCTATTCTGTAGTGTCTAGCAAGCTACAGCTATTTTAAAGAGGTAAAATATGTCCACTTGCATGACTTCCTAATTAGGAAAATAACAAGGGCTTTCTTAATAGGTTTTGGCTAAATTGGATGCTACCAGGTTATAACGTAACAGATTCAAGAGTGACAAAGATTCCTATAGCTGCTATCTTCTACGAAAGTCTAATAAGAGTGCATCTGCATTAGAGAAAGTGACCAAAAAAACTACAGAAATAGTTTATTTTTCTTTTCTAACACTCTCTAAATAGCGTTCTTTGAAAAGGAAACACTGAGTGCCTAGTCATAAAACCTTTTACCACCTGTGGGCTTCAAAATTATTCATGCTTCCTTAAGATGTAGCAATGATTCAAGGAATCTAGCAAGATAAAACCTATTATTTAATAATTAGTAGACTGGAAATTTTGCTTTTTTAAAAAATACTGTGAGAGTTTATGGATGGGTATGAGAAGGAAATTTTAGAAAGAGCCTTTCATATTTTGCCCAAAGTATTTGTGTGTTACATATCACAAGGTAATTAATGTAAACTCACAAATGACAGTTATTCTTAGGGGCTGCAAAGATATATGCCAAGAAACGTGGGCAGGCAGCCATATGGAAAATAACATCACCCTATAGCTTTTATGCGTGTTCTGGTAACCAAAGATAGGTAGAACAGTTTAAAGCAAACTAGGATTCTCTTACTGATTTATGAAAATAAAAAGAACATATAGGGCTTCACTGGTGGCACAGTGGTTGAGAGTCCGCCTGCCAATGCAGGGGACACGGGTTCGTGCCCCGGTCCAGGAAGATCCCACATGTCATGGAGCGGCTGGGCCCATGAGCCATGGCCACTGAGCCTGCGCTCCGCAGTGGGAGAGGCCACAACAGTGAAAGGCCCGTGTACCGCAAAAAAAAAAAAAAAAAGAACATATAAAAATATGAATTCAATTTTGCAGCTGTTTTAGTTCACTGTTAACAATACTCGGGTAGAGGAAATAAAAACAAACAGGAGGAAAAGTCCTGAATCAAAAGTCTTGAATTAGTAAGATTGTAGTATTTCTTCTCTAGTTTTATTTGAGATTAGGGTGAAAAGTTCCAGCTACTAACAGTTCCCTAAATTTTTGAATGTTCATAGCTCTGTCTTCAGCTTCCAGTAGAGGAACCAGGACAGGCTTAGCAATAATCTGCCTATGTATTTTGTATCCCTGACTTAAAAGCAAACATACTTGATTTTTGGAAAAGTACTGATTGCATTACAGCAGTTAAAAAAAAAAATTGATTAGTCTTATGTTCTGAAGTTGGCCCTTTTCTACATTGTAGTAGATGCCTCTTTAATATTAAGAAATGACAATTCTGTAGAAGCTGACCAACAGATAGAACCATTTCTTAATGGTATAATCCTGTCACTTTTACTTCATTGCTCACTCATCTCCCTTCAGAACCTCCCTCTTGCATTTTAACTCTCACCTTTATCCTCTAATTTTTGATAACTTGCTTTATAAACCTAGAATTATAAAGATAGTAAACATTAAAAAAAATAACAAAACAAACTAGTTGAAAACCAATACTGAAAGAGCTGTTATCTATAGTCTTTTAATCTTAAACCATGTGTTCCATGAAATCTGGATTCATAATTCATCTCTACACTGCCATCGCATGTTTAATGGTATTTGAGTAACACATTTCTTAAACCACTTTCCCCTGTTTCAGTGTTAAATCTTGGAATTTTGAAAAGAAAAGGTATTGAGTATAAAATTCAATACTAGGTGTGGTTATTATCTGGATATTACTAACCCTATATCGATGGTCTCTGTGAATACTTCCCAAAAAGCACTCCATGCATAAAACACAAGTTGGATCAACTGCACAGTCTCTGTAAAGTTAAAGAAAAAAAAAAAATCAGAGTGTCATAAAATAACTGTATATTTTACCACATAATATTTCAAATTGGAATCCATCTTGGAAGAGCCAGAATAGTGAAATGCCTTAAGTGTTAGAAGAAAAGAAATTATTTTTCCCAAATGCAGTCAGCTTAAGAACCTGCTTCTCATACTGGATGTGCACTAGGGGGTCTTAGAAGGCACATATTACTAGAATGGCAATTTTCCCTAAAGATTTGGGGAAATCCTATTTTATATTAAAACACACAGATGTATATGGAATAGATTTTAAATATTATAAATTCTTAAGATATTTTAACTAATTTAAATGGCAATAACGTATTAAGTGTTCAATATACAAGCTGACATGGGTCTCCACACTCGGTCTGTATATCTGATGGTCACACAAACCTATGGTCCATAAGACATCCTGATGGGGGAGTAGGAGTTCCACAAAGTGAATGGGTTGACAGTGGTGCCTTCGATCATTTCATTTGCTTTTATCATACTGCCATTTAGATACATTTACAGATCATATCTTAAATAATTTCTATGATTCTATGAAATGAGATGAGGTGTCATGAAAATCTTTAAATTTCCCCTTATCCTTGTTTCTGTATCCTCATAAGCAACCATCCTACTATGCCTATTGTGTGCCCTTTAATTTGTATGTGTTCTTGCAAAATGTTTTGAATGCATGTATTTAAAAAAAAATTTATTTTTAAAATTGTAGTTGATTTACAATATTTTATTAGTTTCACGTGTACAGCAGAGTGATTTGGATATATATATGTGTGTGTGTACATACATATATTTCAGATTCTTTTCCATTATAGGTTATTACAAGATGCTGAATATAGTTTCCTGTGCTATACAGTAAATCCTTATTGTTTACTGAATGCATGTATTTTTTTTTTTTTTTTTTGTGGTACGCGGGCCTCCTACTGCTGTGGCCTCTCCCACTGCAGAGCACAGGCTCTGGACGCGCAGGCTCAGCGGCCATGGCTCACGGGCCCAGCCGCTCCACAGCATGTGGGATCTTCCCGGACCCGGGCATGAACCCGTGTCCCCTGCATCGGCAGGCAGACTCTCAACCACTGTGCCACCAGGGAAGCCCCGAGTGCATGTATTTTTGATGTGTGTAAATCTTACTGTGTTATATCTCATTCTGTTCTTTTTCAATTCTGTAACATAATTCATTCATTTTGTATGTGCACATTTGATTTGCTGTTTCTGATTGGTATATAATATGCCATGGCATGTATCCAAAACATTTTTTCTCTCTACTATCCCTGCACCGGACACCTGGATTACCTCTAATGCCTTTCTACCACAAATAATGCTGCAATGAATATCCCTGTAAATGTTTTCTTATGGATCTGACTGAGACTTTCTTCGGCATATAAACGCAAGAGCAGAATTGCTGGGTCATATACATATAGAGTTTTAATTCTGAGTGCCATGCTACTGTCCAGAGTGGCTACATGTGCCCCAGCAGTGTGTAAGAGTTTTTTTTTGGTAAGAGTTTTTATAACCTGCATCTTCATTAGCATTTGGTTTTTATCTCGTTTGCTAATATGTGCCAGCTTAACATATATGAAATATCTTACTGTCTTGTTTTTTTTTTTTTTTGGCTGCATTGGGTCCTCATTGCTGCACGTGGGCTTTCCCTAGTTGCAGCGAGTGGGGGCTACTCTTCATTGCAGTGCATGTGCTTCTCATTGCAGTGGCTTCTCTTGTTGCAGAGCACAGGCTCTAGGTGCGCGGGCTTCAGTAGTTGTGGCACACAGGCTCAGTAGTTGTGGCTTGCGGGCTCTAGAGCACAGGCTCAGCAGTTGTGGCACATGGGCTTAGTTGCTCCGCAGCATGTGGGATCTTCCTGGGCCAGGGCTCGAACCCGTGTCCCCTGCACTGGCAGGAGGATTCTTAACCACTGAGCCACCAGGGAAGCCCCTATCTTACTGTTTTAGTTTGTATTTCTCTGACTGCTAATACATTTGAGCAACTCTTCATATGCTTACTGCTTTGAGGATTTCCTTTTCTATAAACTGCCTGTTTATATCCTTTGCCCATTTTTCTGCTGGGATTGCTTCCTTTATCTTGTTTATTTGCAGGAGTTTCCTATAGAGTCTAGTATAGAGGACATTAATCACTTGGCAATTTAAACATTGCAAATATTGCCTCCCATTTGTCACATGTATATTAGTTTTGCCCATGGGGTCCTTTGTTAAATAGAGCTCCCTATTTTGATGCAATTAAATTTACACAAAAATTCGTTTGTGCTTTGAGGTTTTAGAAGTTCCTTCCCCAACCCTAGGTCACAAAAATATATATGTTTTTAAAGAAAATAATTTTCTTCTATTAAACCTTTTGGTTTTATCTTCCCCATTTAGGTGTTTAATCCATCTGGAATCTACCTTTGCATATGACATAGGATAGAGATACTGTTTTACTTCTCCATATATAATGAGCTGCTTTTTCTAAAACCATTTACTAAACAACCTAACTTTTACCTATTGATTGTGCTGTCACCTATATAACATATTAAGTTCCCATATATCCTTGGGTCTATTATCTAAGCTCTCTAAGAGTGATCTATTTGTTTGTTCTTATACTATTCCACACGGTATTACTATGGCTTTTTGTAGTATTGATATATCTTAATATCTGATAGGGTAAATTCCCCGTTATTCTCCTTTTTTAAAGGTTGATTTAACTATTCATGAATTATTATTTATTCTTCTACACAGTAAGTTTACAGAGTTCCTCGAAAATACCCAGCTAAAATTTTGACAGAGATTATTTGGAATTTATTGATAAACTTCAGGAGTAATAATATCCTTATAAGAGTAAATTATCATGTCCATGATTATTTCCTATATCTTTTATTGAAGTTTAAAATTTTTCTTAATGAGGCCTGTGTATTCTTGATTAGACTAATATCTAGGTACTTTCTAGGTTTTGTTGTTTTAATGATACACATTTTTTAAAAATTTCATTTTCTAGCTGGTTAAGGATGATGAAAAGAAATAGTATTGATTTTTAAGACCCTTGATGAACTCAAGGCAGTTTTAATAGTTTGCTGATTCTGTTTTATTCCCCTGAAGTAAATGTGTATAGTCTGTACATAATGACAATTTTATCTTTTTCCTTACAATAGTTATTCTGATTCCCTTATACTGTTGACAAGAACTTCTAGTAATATGTTAAACAAGAGCAGTAGTAGTAGGCACCCTTTTCTTACTTTAGATATTAAAGTAAACACATCTAAGTATTATGTTCACTGTAGGTTTACTAAGAAAGTGCTCTTCTAGAAAGAATCAAGCATTTATCTTGTCTTTCCTATATAAACTGCCTCAGGGTTATCGAAGGATCGATGAGGACTGTTTCTTTCATAAAAGACTAGCTTATAAACAAAGAAGAGATGATAAATTAGAGTAGCAACATTTTGCTACCCCCTAATGAATAACGATCCAGGCAGCAAGCATCAGTGACTGCTAAACCATTAGGTAAAAAGGCTGATGGAGGGACTTCCCTGGCAGTGGTTAAGACTCCGTGCTTCCAACACAGGGGGCACAGGTTAAATCCCTGGTTGGGGAACTAAGATCCCACATGCCACAGGGCGCGGCAAAAAACATCAATAAATAAGAGGCTGCTGGAGACCTTCACGATGGTTACTTGTGCCAGGTGCCTAAACCCACTGATCAATTTTAACAAAAGCAGCCAAGCATCATATACTTCCTGATATTAAGAATTAAGAAGTTATGCATCAGGCTTCCTTGGTGGCGTCGTGGTTAAGAATCTACCTGCCAATGCAGGGGACACAGGTTCGAGCCCTGGTCCGGGAAGATCCCACATGCCGTGGAGCAACTAAGCCCGTGCACCACAACTACTGAGCCTGTGCTCTAGAGACCTTGAGCCACAACTACTGAGCCCACATGCCACAACTACTGAAGCCCACGTGCCTAGAGCCTGTGCTCCACAACAACAGAAGCCACCGTAATGAGAAGCCCGCGCACCACAACGAAGAGTGGCCCCTGTTCCCTGCAACTAGAAAAAGCCCGCGCAGCAACGAAGACCCAATGCAGCCAAAAATAAATAAATAAAAATAATAAAGTTGGGCTTCCCTGGTGGCGCAGTGGTTGAGAGTCTGCCTGCTGATGCAGGGGACACGGGTTCGTGCCCCGGTCCGGGAAGATCCCACATGCCGTGAAGCAGCTAGGCCCGTGAGCCATGGCCGCTGAGCCTGCGCATCTGGAGCCTGTGCTCCGCAACGGGAGAGGCCACAACAGTGAGAGGCCCGCGTACCGCAAAAAAAAAGAATAAAGTTCGTTAAAAAAAAAGTTATGCATCAATAATTATGAAATTATTATCCACTCCCCCCCCAATAATAGAAGTTAATCAAGCCTAACTACCTGTTTCGAGGAAAGACAGGGAAAAAAGAAACATTTAAGCAACACCATGGGGCCACAATCAGCCAAATCTAGAATGTGGAAAATTCCATAGAACAAATGACCTGGTTTCTTAGTAACATAATGGAAAAAAGAAGGAAGGAAAGAGGTAAAAGAGCTGTTATAGTTTAAAAGAAAAAATGAAGAATAACAGCCAAATGCAATGTGTGAACTCTAAATTCACAGTTATGAGTCAATCAGGACAATTTCAACTCTGCTAGACAGCAGATAATATTAAGGAATTAGTGTTAATTATTTTAGGATATTAATGGTTATAGAGAAAAAAGGTACATACTCAGTATTGATTAAAAAGAGCATGTTGTCTGGAATATGCTTCAAAATAATCTAGCAGGGCAGGAAAAAAGTGTATGAGAGTGTATGTGTGTGTATATAGATTAAAAAGAGTTGCCATATATTGATAATTGCTGAAGCTGAGCAATGATTCCCTGTCACGTCTATTGTACCACTCACCCTACCTTTATTATGTTTGAAACTGTCTATAATAAAAAACTTTAAAAAATCTAATATACAAATACTCAATAAAGTTCCCTTATATATTCTTTGTTTGCTAAGAATTAAATCACAAACAATAATTGAAATACATAAAATGCTTTTCTGAATCAAATCAGAAAAACATTTTTCTTTTCTCAACTATTAAAATGGTGAATTACATCAATAATTGTTTTAAAGATGAACTACCTTTGGATTGTTAAACTAAATTCCATTTGATCATGATGCATCACTCTTTTAGTATATTCTTGGATTCAGATAGCTAATATTTTATTTAGGATCCCTTTCATCTACATTAATAAGGGAAATGGCTTTATAATATCTCCTTTTGAATTTATCAGGGTTTCAAATCAAGCTTATTAAGTAGCTGCATAAAGAGTTAGGCAGTATTCACTCTTTCCCTCTTTTCTGCAGTAACTTGTTTAAGAAAGGAATTAACTGTTCCTTCAAAATTTGATAGAACTCACCCATACACAGTCATCCAGGTATGCGATTTTTGGGAGGGAAGATCTTTGATTACCATTCCAATGTCTTCATACTATATTCAAGTTGCCTATCATTTTCGTACAAATTTATCCATTTCATCTACATTTTCAAGTTCTTTTTAGCATTTACTTATTCATAATTCTCATATTTCGGAGGCTGTCAAACTTTCTTAGTTCATGGCATCTTTAGTGTCTCAACAGTTTCTTTCAGGGTATCACTAGACCAAATGAAACACCTAATCATTCTATTTATCAAACAGTTAGACTCAAAGAACTTAGTACCTGTTAGGCACTGCACAATTTCTCAAATCTCAGAATCAGACTGGATACCACCACCCTCATTTCTTATTCCACAGGTATTTGCTTTTTAATCACAACAACGGAGAGGGCCCAGGTTCGGCAAGAAATGACATCACTAAAAGGAATGCAGTGAGTGTACGTCTCAATCTTCATTCTGAATTTTATATATGTGTATCTTCTCTTTTCTTACTCAGTCTTCTCAGAAAACTACCTTAATAATTCCAGAGAGTAAGTATCTCAACTTTTTACTTTTGCTTCATTTTCTGATCTTTTTATTTCCTTTCTTCTTTTACCTTTGAGTGTGCTCAACTGTTCTATTTCTACAAACTTCCTGAACTCGATGTTTACCTTATTTTTCTTTTTTATCTTTGAAATAATTTTATTTATAGAAAAATTGCAAAAATAGTAGAGTTCCTTTACACCCTTACCAAGCTTTCCTTAATGTTAACCATAGTACAAGGAAATTGGACAAGGAAATTGTACCAAAAACATTGGTACAATATTATTAACTACAGACCTTATTCAAATATCATTGGTTTTCCCACTAAGGTCCTTTTTTTCTTTTCTGGATCCAACACAGGCTCCCACATTACATTAAATGTAATTTCTCCTTAATCTCCAAAAGATTGACAGTTCCCCAGTCTTTTCTTGGCTTTGAGACCATAACCCTTTTGAAGAGTACTGGTTAGTTATTTTGCAGATGTTCCACAATTTGCGTTTGTGATGTTTTCATGATTAGACTGAGTTATGCATTTTTGGCGAAAACACCAGAGGAATGATGCTGTGTCTTTCTCAGTGCATCATAACATGGGGCACGTGTTGATCTGATATGCTTTATTACTGGTGATGTTACCTTTGCTCACTTCATTAAGATGGTGTCTGCCGGATTTCTTCACTGTAAAGTTGTTATTGTTCCTTTTGTAATTAAATATATTTGGGGAGATACTTTGCGACTATGCAAACATCCTCCTATTTCTCCTCAAAATTTCATCCACTAGCTTTAGCATCTACCAATGGATCTAGACTACAATTATTACTGTGTTACTTGCCTAATGATGATTTTCTGTTTTATTTATTAACTGTAACTCTTCAATACAGGAAAACTACTGAAAACATCCCTTCTCTCCCACTTATTTACTCAAAGAGTACGGACTCATGGATATTTATTTTATTCTATGGGTTATAATTTAATACTATCATTACTTATTTCATTACCCAAATTGTTTTAGCTATGGCCATTGGGAACTCTTTCAGTTTGGTCCCCATGCCCTTTCAACAGGCCCTGTTCCTTTTTGAGGACTTTCTTACCTCTGGCAACATAACATGTTCCAGGCTAATTTTTTATCTTCCTTGTCCCAGCCCTGGAATCAATCATTCCTCCATAGAACTCTGATTCTTTTTATTGGTCAACGGTATTTAGAAACCAGTATTTGGGTACCAGGCATGCTCACTGCTATGGTAGTTTCATTGTTTCTAGGCCCTTTCAGCAGACACAGCCAGGAAATGTATGTTTGTATAGTTTATTTTTAACCTTTATTTTTTTGGGCAAACATTTTAAAGTTATACATTTCCTTCTAAATACTACTTTAGCTATGCCCCCCAAATTTCAACATGTAATCTTATATTCAGTTCTGTTTCTAAATTTCCTCAGTAATTTCAGTGATTTTCTTTTACTTAATGTTAGCAATGTTAGTTCTCAAACTTTGTTTAACCTACTCTTTTGTTATTTGTTTCTAATTCTTTTTGCAATAAATATAGTGGGAGAACAATCTGCATGGCTCTAAGCCTTGAGAATTAAGTGAGGTTTGGTCTTTAAGACAAAATATACAGATCACTTTTTAATTTTATTTTATTTTATTTATTTATTTATTTTTGCGGTACGTGGGCCTCTCACTGTTGTGGCCTCTCCCGTTGCGGAGCACAGGCTCCGGACACGCAGGCTCAGCGGCCATGGCTCACGGGCCCAGCCGCTCCGCAGCATGTGGGATCTTCCCGGACTGGGGCACGAACCCGTGTCCCCTGCATCGGTAGGCGGACTCTCAACCACTGCGCCACCAGGGAAGCCCCAGATCACTTTTTTAAAATTGAGATATAATTCACATATTATAAAATTCGCCTTCTTAAAGTATACAACTTAGTGGTTCTTAATATATTTACAAGGTTGTGCAACTATAACCAACCGGAGCATTTAGAGAAATGTCTATTCAAATCCTTTGCCCATTTTTTAATTGGGCTGTCTTTCTGTGTCCCTTACGTTTTCTACCATAAATATTAAATTTGTCAAATATGAAAACTGCTACTTTAGCTTTCTTTCTTTTTTTTTTTTTTGCGGTATGCAGCCCTCTCACTGCTGTGGCCTCTCCCGTTGTGGAGCACAGGCTCCAGACGCGCAGGCCCAGCGGCCATGGCTCACGGGCCCAGCCGCTCCGCGGCACGTGGGATCTTCCCGGACCGGGGCACGAACCCACGTCCCCTGCATCGGCAGGCGGACTCTCAATCACTGCGCCACCAGGGAAGCCCTTTAGCTTTCTTTTGTATCATACTTTTGGCCTGGTATATTTTTCTCCACTGTTTCTATTCCTATTTTTAGCGACTTTCTATTTTACTTTGCCTCTCACAGATAATATTTTGGGATTTTTAAAAATCTGAGAACCATTGTCTTTATATTTTTATATAATTATTAAGAAAAGTAAAGCCAGTGGCTTGTCCTCTAGGAGCCCATCATTTAACAGAAAAGACAAATGTGCATAGTTACTGTACCAGTCGTTAAATGGCATTATATTAAAGGTAAGTTGGGGGTTGGTGAAAGCACCCATCTCCAAACTCTCTTGATCATGGATCCCTTTTATTAGAATGTTTAGAGCACGCACCATCTATCTATATGTAAATATACTCATATTACATATATATTTATATTAATAAATTTATATTGATAGGTTATACATATGCACTGCTGTACTAATTACAGTCCCTCAATTATACTGTAACTGGAGTCCCAAGAGTGGCAAAAACAAGGCAGAAAATATATTTGAAGATATAGTAACCTAAATTTCCCAAATTTGGTTAAAGACATCAACTTACAGATCCAAGAAACTCAAGGAGCCCCAAGAAGATAAATACAAAGAACATATAGCTAGGCGTATCATAATCAAACTGTTAAAATTCAAAGATAAAGTAAAAAACTTGAAGGCAGCTACAGAAAGCCAACACATTTCACATAAGGGAATATAGATATGCTAATAAAAGCTGACTTATCATCAGAAACCATAGAGGTCAGGATCTTTAAAACACTGAAAAGGAAAAGAAAGTATCAACCCAAAATTCTATATTCAGGAAAATATGCTTTAAAAAAATGAGCACAGACTTGCAGTTTCCAGCCCAGCATGTAAGAAGTTTGGAGGTCGCCACTCTGTCCTAACAACAGTAAAAAGCTGAACAAACTGAAATATCAACAACTCTTCTTAGACAAGTAAGACAAGTGAAGTCATAGGGCAAACTGCTAACCCCAAAATTGGAGAGACCAACAGGAGAGAACAGGAGAGAACACAGAGAATAACAACTTATGAGAGCAGAAAGCCACTAGCACAAACCTCCACAGGAACCAGTGCTGAGGTAGGGAAACATGAACTGTAATTAACCAACTGTTGAAGGCTCAGTGTGATCAAGTCTGAAAAATTAAAAATTCCAGGAGGACTTCCCTGGTGGCTCAGTGGTTAAGAATCCGCCTGCCAATGCAGGGGATACGGGTTCGATCCTGGTCTGGGAAGATCCCACATGTCGTGGAGCAACTAAGCCTGTGCACCACAACTACTGAGCCTGAGCTCTAGAGCCCGTGAGCCACAACTACTGAAGCCTGTGAGCCACAACTACTGAAGTCCGCGTGCCACAACTACTGAAGCCCGCATGCCTAGAGCCCGCGCTCCGCAACGAGAAGCCACCGCAATGAGAAGCCTGTGCAACGCAATGAAGACTCAACACAGCCATAAAAAAAAAAAAAAATTTCCAGCGACCTGGTCATGGGGGTCTCATACTTTAGTGACTTTAATTTCCTGGAGTTCTACTAGGTTCTCACAGTGAATATCAGAGAAAAATTCTCTCGTGCTTCCAGCAGAAGATGGGTAAAATGAACCACTTTGTAATATTCCAGAGCATTCTATTCTTAACAAAGTCTGCCTGCAGAAGAAACTATTTAATCAGAGCCTAACCTGCTGGGGTATTATCAGTCAAACTGACCTGAAAAAAGGGAAATACCCAATTCCAGCCCACTCTAGCCATCCTGTCCCAACTAAAGGGGGAATGCAGGGGCATTGAGAAACACATGTGAAGTTCACAGCTCAGAGGTACAGGCACACTAAAAGACTGAGACTTAATCACACAACTATGGAATGCTTCTACTCCCTGACCCATTACCACCACGTTATTTTTTTTCCTGTTACACATTTTCTAGCAGATGCTTTTTGTTTTTTTTAAATTTTATTGAAGTATAGCTGATTTACAGTGTTGTGTTAATTTCTGCTGTACAGCAAAGTGACTCAGTTATACATATATATATATTCTTTTTCATATTCTTTTCCATTATGGTTTATCACAGGATATTGAATATAGTTCCCTGTGCTATAATGTAGTACCCTGTTGTTTATCCATCCTATATACAATAGGATTGCATCTGCTAAGCCCAAACTCCCAACACTTCCCCCCCTCACACCCCCCTCCTCCCTTGGCAACCACAAGTCTGTTCTCTATGTTTGTACCACCACATTATTAAAGGACTATTTACAAGATCCCTTTTACCCAGTATATCACATGTCTAGCGATCAAGAAAAATTTATAAGACACACTAAAAGACCAAAAAATACAGTTTGAAGAGACAGAGCAAGCATCAAAATCAGACTCAGATATTGGAATTACCAGACCTGGAATTAAAAACAATTATGATTAATATGCTAACGGCCCTAATGGATACAGTAGACAGCCTGCAAGAACAGATGGGCAATATAAACAGAGATTGAAATCCTAAGAAAGAACCAAAAAGAAATGCCAGAGATCAAAAACACTGAAACAGAAATGAAGACAGACTTTGATGGACTTATTGGTAGATTGGATATAGCCGAGGAAAGAACCTCTGAGCTTAGGGATGTCTCAACAGAAAGCTCTAAGGCTCATGTATGGGAGGGGAGTTTGGGGGAGAATGGATACATGTATATGTATGGCTGATTCCCTTTGCTGTGCACCTGAAACAATCACAACATTGTTAATCTGCTATACTCCAGTATAAAATAAAAAGTTAAAAAAAACCAAACCTTTAAATATACGTCTTGGGGGAAAAAAAGAAAGCTCTAAGGCTGAAAAGCAAAGAGAAAAAAGACTGGAAGGAAAACACAACAGAATATCCATGAACTATGGGACACCTACAAAAGGTTTAACATGTGTAATAGGAATACAAAAAAGAGAGGAACGAGAGAAAGGAACAGAATATTGAAAACAATATTTATTGAGAATTTCCCTAAATGAATAGCAGGCACCAAACCATAAATCCAGGAAGTTCAAAGAACATCAAGTGGGATAAACACCAAAAAACCTTGTACCTAGGCATATCATTTTCAAACTACAGAAAATCAAAGATAAAGAAAAAATCCTGAAAGAAGCCGGAAGAGAAAAACAACTTACCTACAGAAGAGCAAAGATAAGAATTACATCTGACTTTTCCTCAGAAACCATGCAAGCAACAGGAAAGCAGAGTGAAATATTTCAAGTGTTGAAAGAAAAAATGCCTACCAACCTAGAATTCTGTACCTACAAAATTATTCTTCAAAAGTGAAGGTGAAAGGAAAACTTTCTCAGGCAGCCAAAGTGGACTTGGGTTAGTTGTAATATATCACAAATTCTAGGGCAACCACTGAAAAAGGTAAAAAGTATATATAACACTGATATGTTATGAAAGGAGTGGCTATATCAACATCTGATAAAATAGACCTTAAGACAAGGACTAAGTACAAGAATTAATAAAGGTCACTGACATTTCATAATGATAAAATATATCAGTATATAGCAATTATAAATATCTATGTATGTGGTTAATAAAAGAGCTTTTAGATACATGAAACATAAACTGATAGAACTAAAAGAAGTAAACAAATCCACAATCACATTTGGAGATTTTCATACCCCTTTCTCAGTAATTGAAAGAACTAGTCATAAAAATCAGTAAGTATAGAAGACCTGAATGGCACAATCAACCACCTTGTCCTAATTGACATTTATAGATTACTCATCCAGCAACTGCAAAATACACCTTCTTTTCAAGTGCATATGGAATGTACAAGACTGACCATGTTGCTAAGTCATAAAACAAGTCTCAATAAATTTAAAGACTGCAACCTTACAAAACTTTAATTGTGTTAGAAACCAGTTACAATATATCTAGGAAAGTCTCAAATACATGAAAATTAAACAATGCGCTTCTAAATAACCCATGGATTAAAGAATAAAATATGAGCACATTAAATCAAAAGTTAAGTAGAAAGAAGAATAAAAGTAGAAATCAAAAAAACAAAACAGATAAAAAAGAAAACTAACAAAGCCAAAAACTGATTCTTTAATCAGTTTTATTAATCTTTTCAAAGACAGAAAACACAAATTACTAATATCAGAATGGAAGAGGGGACCTCACTACAGATACCACAGATATCAGCAGCATAAGGAAATATGCACAGCTCTATGTCAATAAATTTGACATTATACAATGAAACATATTTCTTGAAAAGTACAGTGTACCAAAATTGCACAAGATGAAATGAAGCTCTAAATAACTCTAGTAAGCATTAAAGAAATTTAATTTATCAAAAACTTCCTCTGAAGAAAATACCAGGCCTTAGTGGTTTGTTTTACTGGAAAATTCTTCAAATGCTGAAGGAAGAACTCATACCAATTTTATACAAATTCTTCAAAAATATAGGAAAAAGGAATACTTCTCAATTCATTTTATAAGGCCAGCATAACTCTGCTCTACCAAAACCAGATGAAGACATTACAAGAAAGTGCAGGTTTATATTATTATTTTCTTTTTTAATTTTTAAAAAACATATAAATGAACTTATTTACAATACAGAAACAGACTTACAGATATCCAAAACAAACTTACGGTTACCAAAGGGGAAACGTGTGTGGGGGTGGTGGTGATAAATCAGGAGCTTGGAATGAACATAGACACACTACTATATAAAAGACAGATAACCACCAAGGACCTATTATATAGCACAGGGAACTCTACTCAATATTCTGTGATAACCTATATGAAAAAAGAATCTAAAAAATATATGTGTATGTATAACTGAATCACTTTGCTGTACACCTGAAACTAACACATCATTGTAAATCAACTATACTCCAATGAAATTAAAATATATATATATTTTTTTGTGGTACGTGGGCCTCTCACTGCTGTGGCCTCTCCCGTTGAGGAACACAAGCTCTGGACACGCAGGCTCAGCAGCCATGGCTCACGGGCCCAGCCGCTCCGCGGCATGTGGGATCCTCCCAGACCAAGGCATGAACCAGTGTCCCCTGCATCGGCAGGCGGACTCTCAACCACTGCGCCACCAGGGAAGCCCCTAAAATATTTTTTTAAAAAAAAGAATGGCAGAGGACAGGGAAAAGGAAGCTGAGCCCTGAATGATATGATTGAGCCACTGAATCAAGCAACCTGAGAGCTTGCCCCATCTCTGCACTTGCTGTTCTGACAGGTTTATGTTATAAGTGACAGTGTTATATTAAGGTTTTTTTGTGTCTGTAATCCATGAAATGTACAGACACAAAAACACCTTAATATAACACTAGCAAACTGAATCCAGCAATATATAAAAGTTACAATACATGATAATCAAGTAGAGTTTATCTCAGTAATGAAAACCATTTGGAAAAATATCAGTCAATGCAATCATTAATGGAATAAAAACGGAAAATTATGACAATCTCAATAGATGTAATAAAAGCACCTGACAGCATTCAGTCATTTATAAAAAAACAAAAAACAACCAAACAAAAAACACCACTCAGCAAACTCAGCAAACTAGGAATAGAAGGGAAAGTCCTCAGTGAGATAAAGGGTGTATATCAGAAAACTATACCTAACATCATATGTAACAGTAAAAGACTGAATACCTCCCATCCAAGGCAAGGATGTCCTACTTTCACCAGTGCAATAAGGCACAAAAAAATAAAAGACAGAAAGACTGTAAAGGAACAAATAAAACTGTCCATTCAGAGAGGACACAATTATGCAAAAATCCTAAGGAACAAAACCCAGAAGATAACAAAAACTACTAGAACTACTAAGCACATTTAGCAACGTCACAGGACACAGGATCAATATTAGAACCCAACTGTATTTCTTTATATTCACAGAAGAAAACTGAAATTAAAACTAAGAAACTAGGGGCTTCCCTGGTGGCGCAGTGGTTGAGGGTCCGCCTGCTGATGCAGGGGACACGGGTTCGTGCCCCGGTCCGGGAAGATCCCACATGCCGCGGAGCGGCTGGGCCTGCGCGTCTGGAGCCTGTGCTCCGCAACGGGAGAGGCCACAGCAGTGAGAGGCCCGCGTACCACCAAAAAAAAAAAAAAAACAACTAAGAAACTAAAACTAAGAAAAAAGAATACCATCATAAAATACTTAGAGGTATGTATAAATTCCACATAAAAACAAAAGACACGGTTAAAAGAGATTAAAGAAGATCTCAATAAATGGAGAGACACAAGATGTTAATGGATTGGAAAACTCAATATTGTTAAAACGTCAATTCTTCCCAAATTGATCTATAGATTCAATGCAATCCTGATCATAATCTCAGCAGTCTTTCTTAAAAATAAACATTGACAAGCTAATTCTAAAATTTATAAAATGCAAAGGATCTGAAACAGACAAATGAAACTTTAAAGGAACAAAAATGGAATCAACTCAAAGTTTACTACAAAGTTACAGTAATCAAGTTAATGTGGTTATTGGCATACGAATAGCCATATCAATGAATGGAATTGATTAGTGTTCTGAAATACACCCACACTCATATGGGCAAATGGTTTTTGATAAGGTACCAAAGCAATTCAATGGGCAAAAGAATAAACAGTGCTAGAACAACTGGATCCCCACATGTAGTAAGTAAATGAAACTCAACCCCTACACCTCAAGCCATACAAAAAAAATTTAGTTTTGAGACAGATCACAGACCCACAAATAAAATCTAAAATTTCAAAGTTTATAGAAGAAAACTGAGAGAATGTCCTTCCCACCTGGGAGAAGGCAGACATTTCTTTAACCCAGGAAACAATCATCATAAAATTTAAGTTGGTAAGTTAAACTCCATCAAAATTTAAAACCCCTGCCATCAGAAGACACCGTACAGGGACTTCCCTGGTGGCCCAGTAGTTAAGAATCCGCCTGCCAATGCAGGGAACATGGGTTCGATCCCTGGTTCGGGAAGATCCCACATTATCATGGAACAACTAAGCCCGTGCACCACAACTACTGAGCCCGCGTGCCACAACTACTGAAGCCCGCGCACCTAGAGCCCGTGCTCTGCAACAAGAGAAGCCACCACGCCACAACAAAGAGTACCCCCACTTGCCGCAACTAGAGAAAGCCTGCGAACAGCAACGAAGACACAGTGCAGCCAAAAAAAAGACACCATATAGGCAAGTCACAGACTGGGAGAAAATATTCACAAAACATGTCTGACAAAGGACTCGTATCCAGAACACATAAAGAACTCCAGAGAATTCCCAGCAGTCCAGTGGTGAGGGCTCTGCTCTCTCACTGCCGAAGCCCCGGGTTCAATCCCTGGTTCGGGAACTAAATCCCATAAGCTGCACAGCACAGCTGAAAAAAAACACCACAAACACAAAGAAACAGAACAGATAAAAAACTCCAAAACTCAGTAATAAAAAATATACAGAAGCCAATAAAAAACAGACAAAAGACTTGAACAAAAACTTCATTAGTTAAATGGGCAATGAACACATGCAAAATTGCACCAACATCATTAGTCATTAGAGAAAATTAAACCCATATTGAGATATCACTATATAGAACAGCTAAAATTTAAAAGACTGATAACATCAAATGTTGGTGAGAATATGGAGCAAGTGGAACATTACTGGTGGGAACAAAAAAAAATTTTAGAAGAAGTTTTGGCAGTTTCTTGTCAAGTTCAAATAGACCTGCCCTTTGACACAGCAATTCTACTCCTGGAGATTTATCCATGAATATTTAAACATATGTCCACAAAAAGACTTGTTTTGCAAATGGTTGTAGCCAGCTAAGGGTGCCTTCTCTTAGATAACAGTTTAGAAAAGCCTATTTTAATGGTGTCTTAATATTCCTAAAATGTTTCATAAAAAGCTGAAAATTTTTAATAGTGCAAGATTTATTATCTGTTATTTTATTTTATTTTATCTTATCTTATTTTTGTTTGGCTGCGCCGTGGAACATGTGGGATCTAGTTCCCCAACCAGGGACCAAACCTATGACCCCTGAGGTGGAAGTGAGGAGTCCCAACCACTGGACCGCCAGGGAATTCCCTTATTTGGTATTTTAAACACACAGATTTATAGCCGAGTACAAAATAATAATGCCTAATACTTTAATATGTTGCATTTAATATAATGTTGGCATAAGCTGATATGATTCATGAAATAAACCATTTTCCTTAGCTCTAAATATTTAAAGTATCTACCAAAAAGTAGAATGAGCTGATAAAAAAGAAGTCATAGAAGCCTTATTTATGATACCCTCAAACTGAAACAACTCAAATGTTCATCAGTAGTACAATGGATTATGGGCAATTGCAATACACTCATACAATGGACAACTACTCAGCAATAAAAATGGAAACAATCTCTAATAATCATAGGATCATGAATGAATCAGATATATATTATGCTGAGTAAAAGAAGCCAGGCACCAAACAGTATAATTTCATTTTGATGAAGTTCTAGAATGGACAAAACTAATCTAAGGTGAAAATATCAGAATAGTGGTTACCTAAGGGCTGGAGCTGTTAACAAGGAAATCTCTAGTTAGATGAAAATGTTCTCTATCTTGGGAGGATGTGAGTTACATGAGGTTAACTATTGTCAAAAATGCACAATTAAGATTTGTGCCTTTTGAAATATATAAATTTTCCCCTAAAAAATAAAGAACTCAAATAGGGTATCAATAGGAAAATTTTGTTGATATAAATCCAAGTCTCCTTACCCAAAAGGATTACCAGTAATCTATTCATACCTCTATTATTTCCTAACATCTGGACAAAGGCATACGTGTAAAGTTGATATTATACCCCACATACTCCTATGTTCGATCTTGCACCAAACTGGTGCATAAAAAATAAATAAATAAAAATGATCACAAATATCCAAACCAAGAATACAAGATTCATTTTAGACAACCACAGGAATCCAACCTATCTAGAAGATATCAACTTCCCACTCCCTGTTATTTTCCTAGGTTGGAGAGAGCAAGGTAGACAAGGGAAATTCCAATATATTGAAGGCCCCAGTGATAATATACAGCATTGAAATTTTATTTCTAGGTATCTCCCTTGGAAAATACTGAAATGGGTATAAAAAGAGAAGTATACAAATAGGTACACAGTGTTCTTTGTGGTGCAGTTTGCTACAGAAAAAAAAAATCCTAAAATATACTGATTTCTAATTTCATTAATAAACAGGGCAATCAAATAAATCATGGCCTGTCCTTACTATGGAAACACATCAGTTAAAAGAATGATGTAGATTTATATATACTGACTGGGAAAGATCTCTAAGACAAATTGTTTCATGAAAAAAAGACACATTTACAATACATACAGTATAATTTCATTCATGTGTCACATCCATAATTAGAGGTAACCAATATTTTTTAAACTAACACAGCATTCATTACAATCTCTGGACCATTCATGTTAAAAAGAAACAGTCTTAGGAACTTCCCTGGTGGTGCAGTGGTTAAGAATCCACCTGCCAATGCAGGGGACATGGGTTCGAGCCCTGGTCCGGGAAGATCCCACATGCCACAGAGCAGCTAAGCCTGTGTGCCACAACTGAGCCTGCGCTCTAGAGCCCGCGAGCCACAACTACTGAGACCGCATGCTGCAACTACTGAAGCCCGCGCACCTAGAGCCTGTGCTCTGCAACGAGAAGCCACCTCAATGAGAAGCCCGTGCACCACAACGAAGAGTAGCCCCTGCTCGCCGCAACTAGAGAAAGCCCGCATGCAGCAATGAAGACCCAATGCAGCCAAAAAAAAAAAAAAAAAAAAAACCAGTCTTAAAATAGAACTCTCCTAAAAAGAGATCAAGTGTTCAAGTTTTTTAAAAAGCAAGAAACTAACAAACAACTCTTCTTACTAGAAATAAGTGGTTCTTCCATATTAGAGCTTTATATTTCCAAACAGAAAAGGAATGAAACCATCTCTATCCCTCTGCTTAAGATATTTATTACTCATGGCTCAGTAATGTATTTTAAGACTGAGTATTCCGCTTAAAAAATCTTACATACAAAAATTCCTTATAGGGCTTCCCTGGTGGCGCAGTGGTTGAGAGTTCGCCTGCCGACGCAGGGGACACGGGTTCGTGTCCCGGTCCGGGAAGATCCCACATGCCGTGGAGCGGCTGGGCCCGTGAGCCATGGGCGTCCGGAGCCTGTGCTCCGTAATGGGAGAGGCCACAACAGTGAGAGGCCCGCGTACTGAAGAAAAAAAAAAAAAAAAAAAAAAAAAAAAAAAAAATCCTTATAGCTCCCCAAGTGCTTTTATACACATTATCTCATTTTATCCTAACAACTCTGTGAGGGAGGAAAAATAACCCCCAAACCCTGAAGATCACTGAAAACACTTCTAATGTTCATCCACTTCCAAGTTTGCATCTCTTCCAGACATAGGAGAATTACACTTCCCTGCCCTGTTTTGCAGTTGGACAGAGGCCTTCTAACTAGTTCTAGCTAAAGGGATGTAGGCATGGTCATCATTTCTGAGCCAGAGCAATTTATCTGCTGTGCAAGACCCTCCTCTTCCCTTGCTGTGGTGAACCCTAAAAACATTAAGTTTATGGAGATGTTACACGGTATGAAGTAACTACCTAGAGTAGAACCCTCCACTCATCACCCCCACTGATCTGAATTGGTCACACAGTCTGAATAATAAATGTATTTTGGATATTTAAAGTCTCTGAGATTGTAGGGTTGTTTGTTATTTTTAGCATAACCTTATCCATCATTATTGACAGAACTGGAGTTAAAAAAAATTAAACAAGCAAAACTGTTTAATAAAGTTTATAATAAAGCATCATAAAGTACTATCTGGAAACATATGCTAAGAATATTCCTAACTGGTGGCAGCATAACTCCCAACCCCAAATTCTGGTAATCTATAACATTCACGCAGTAAGTTTTTAAATGTTAAAAAAGAATGTTTTTAATTTAACTATACAACAAAAACAATGGAACTAAATCTAGCTTAGTTTAAGTTAAAATGTAAACCATACACCAAAGTATGATTTCATATTTTACTAGTATTTTATTTTTCTTAATGGTTATGAGATGTCAAAATATACATAGCTATGATCAACATCAACACTAAGATGATTGCCCCTAATAACAATCACCTCACAGGGTGATAAAGATGCAGACGTAGAGAATGGACTTGAGGACGTGGGGAGAGGCAAGGGTAAGCTGGGACGAAGTGAGAGAGTGGCATGGACATATACACTACCAAATGTAAAACAGATAGCAAGTGGGAAGCAGCCGCATAGCACAGGGAGATCAGCTCAGTGCTTTGTGACCACCTAGAGGGGTGGGATAGGGAGGGTGGGAGGGAGAGGCAAGACGGAGGAGATATGGGGATATATGTATATGTATAGCTGATTCACTTTTTTATAAAGCAGAAACTAACACCATTGTAAAGCAATTATACTCCAATAAAGATGTTAAAAAAAACACAAAAAAACAACCACCTCTATTTAGAAAGAAATAACAAGTGACAGGTTTGATTACATTTTTCCTAATAGAGAACTAAGTACAGACAAATATAAACATTAGCCCACTGCCTGAAAACACAGCTTTTTCTGACATCACAGAGGCTTCAGAGAGATAATTTGGGGCCTACACAATTTTAGAAACAATGAACAAATAACAGGAAAATTAACCTAATTCCCTTCACAGACTCCTTTTCTAAGTACTAAACATATAAGACTCCTGAGTATCATTTTTTCTGGCTAAAGAAAACCTCCACCCTATAGACATAAGTCACCTTTATCCTGAAGGGTCTAGTTTACAAACTCTCCCAGAATTCCAACAACCATATTTCATCTTTCCAAGTAATAGACTCCATTGTCATTTTATCAGGGTCCTGGGTTTCATGGGAACACCTACTTTTAACATAAGACATTCATCCTGGGGCTTCCCTGGTGGCGCAGTGGTTGAGAGTCTGCCTGCCGATGCAGGGGACACGGGTTCGTGCCCCGGTCTGGGAGGATCCCACATGCCGCGGAGCGGCTGGGCTGGTGAGCCATGGCCGCTGAGCCTGCGCGTCTGGAGCCTGTGCTCCGCAACGGGAGAGGCCACAACAGTGAGAGGCCCGCCTACCACAAAAAAACAAACAAACAAACAAAAAAAAACATTCATCCTCAGGACCCCAGCATAGCCATTTACTAAGAGTTTACTATGTACCAAGTACTGTGGAAAGCCCTACACAAAGGACCTCATTTACCTTCTCAACAACTGTGTGATAAAGAATTTGGCTGACCTTTGTCTAGGGTTCCTAGGAGGTAACCTGTAAATCCTTGAACTTTCCCATGTGATAGCAGTGTCTTTGCTAGTCATGCTCCCACCCGTCCCCCACATATCTGAAAGTTTATACTAATGAGATAACTTAGAGTGAAGGTTGGCCATATCAGAAAAATCAAGCACGTAATTAAAGGGCTGGGGTTTTCAGGCACATAATATTAGCCCCACCTCTGGGAAGGGAAGTGGAGCTGGATATTGAGTCATGTGGGCAATGATTCAATTAATCATGCCTATATAATGAAACCCAATAAAAACTCTGGACACCTAAGCTTGGGTGAGCTTCCCTGGTTGGCAATACTCTGTGTGTTGTCAAGCATTAATGTGCCAGGAGGATAATAACATGTCACTGAGAACAACAAAAACTTAGCACTTGCAAATCTTGCCCTTTGGCTGGTTTTGATTTGTGTCTTTTTGCTATGATAAAACTTTAATCATAAGTGCAGCATTTTCCTGAGTTGTGAGTTGTTCTAGTGAATTATGCAACCTCAAGTAGTCTATGGAGATGCCTGAAATTTGTAGCCAGCTGATGAGAACTGAGGATGGCTCTGGGGTTCCCCAAACTTGCAGCTGTATTTTAGACAGTCTTGTGGAAGTCTGGGCCCTTAACCTGGAGTCGGCCAACTTCAAGCCACAACAAAGTTTAGAAATATCCTCTAAGAGTCTGGTTCAAACTTGAGTCCTAGTGGGGCCATCATATATTATATCCCTCTCCCCCATTCCAGGCTACTTGTCTGTCCAAGTGCAGGACCCCAGATACTGCTTTCTTTCTTCAGTAGTTCAGGGAATTGGCCAATCTGCCTCTTCTTTCTGGCTGCCACAGCCTATCCTCTGCTCCCTGGTTTCTTCCCCTCATAAGGCTGGCTGAAAGGCATTTTCCAATCTCTTCCATCATAACTATAGCAGTTTCTGTTGTTTGTTTTCCACTCTGCCTTTCCTCCTCCAACTAGCGTATTATATCTCCTTTTCATTTGTAAGTTTTTGCTACTGGCTGTTAAAAGGAAATAAATGCATGCATCCTTCCGCCCCGAAATTCTACTTCTAGGAATGTATCCTGTGTATATACTTCTACACGTGCACAAAGACACAAAGTATAATAATGCAGTATTATTTATAGTCCCAGAAACAACCTAAATGTCTACTAATAGAAGACAAGTAGGTAAAGAACAGAACATCCATACAAGAGAATAATAACCAGCCATTAAAAAGACAAAGTCAGCTCTCTCTATATATGTTATTTAACAATGTGATGGACAAATTTTAAATGAAATAAGCAAGATGAAAACAGTTTATGTGGTATGCTAGCATTTACTGAAAAAAGTATAAATGTTTGGATCTAGATATTCATATGATATCTAGATGAATACCAAGAAACTAGTAACAGTGGTCACCTCTGGATAAGGGAACAGGGAAATTAAGGGATGAGTGGGAGAGGGTACCTTTCATGGCATATACTTTTGTACCTCTTGAGAGACATAACAAAATACATGTTTTGCCTATTATATTAGTTTTTCAAGTCAATTTTTAAAAAGCAGTGGCCAATGCTGTTCTTGGTGTTGTCTATCCTTAATAAATGTATCCTTGTGACCCTTTAGATGATGTCATGAAAATGAAAATCCTCTCCTCAAACCATGAGGCAATCCCCTTACTCAAGGTGCCTTCCTTTTCATTAATTCTATACATCCTCTAAATATACAGTTAGAGTCCCAGGACAGGTATGAATGGATTAACCTATACCTCCATGCTCTAGTGAAATGATTTTATATCTCAAAGAAACTCCAGACTGACACATCCAAGTCCAAACTCCATCATGCACATACAGGAAAACTCTGCTGAGATCATCCCTGACTTGGTTTCATCCACAAATCCTTTAGGCACACTTAATCTTCAAGTACAGGCAAACAGCTTTTCAGTGCACCACTTTCACTGAGAGAATAGATATACTCCTCCTCCCGTCATCCCACCTCCACTCCTCCAAACTCCCAAAAGCCTATTCCATGATCACTGTTGAAAACACAGTTCTTCCTACTTCTTCTTCTAGTAATGGAAGCTCTCAGAACTCTGTCAATTTAATCAAGGCCTTCCTACAAAGCATTCAAACCTGCACGCAACCTGTTCTCCCCTGGGATGGACCCCACACATAGACACATATGACATCAGCAGAGAAGGGAGTTAAAATATGCAAAGGAAGAAAACAAGAAAGAATCCTGTGGTGTTGGACTGGAACTAGAGAGACCTACAGATACATAGATCCACTGACAGGGCCTGGGATTAGTGACATACCAATGGCAACAGGCACACTTAGTATCTTATTTCTGAACATTAATCTCTACTAAAAAAGAACTAGGCTCCTTAGAGAAATGGTTCATTTCAGGGCTGGGGTAGGGAAAAGCCCAAGATGTGTCCAAAATATCTTGTGTCAGAAAGAAAAAGGAAGTGCTCAAAGAATGATGGGGACATGAAGAACAACAAAGACATCTTGAAGGGTCTCCCACTGGTCAAATCTAGAACAATTTTGACCATAAGAATAATGGAGCTCCATGAACATATACTGATATAAATAAATTAAAAAACTGAACATTGATAAGAAACAGGGTATTTAATAGTCTCAAAGTATCTCCCCACCAAATACTTACTGATTAAAGAGGGAAAAAGAGTAACTTTACAGTGGAGAAGCCTTGCAGAAATCCCCTTAATCAAGTGATCAAATTTAAAGAGTTATTGAACCAAATCAAAACCATATGCTACTAGATAGGATACAATGAGAACACGTGATTTCTGCAATATTTCTGTGAAAGAGGCAACCTGACTCTAATCATGAAGAGTATCAGACAAACCCAAATTGATGTACATTTACAAAATAAATGGCCTGTAATCTTCAAAATGTCAAGATCATGAAAGTCAAAGAAAAACCGAGGCAACATTCCAGATTGAAGATTAAAAGACATGACATACAAATGCCTTCTTTGGAACTGGATCTTTTTGCTACAAAGGATGGTACTACAACAATTGGATCTCAGTTTTCTCATCTGTAAATCATGAGGCTGAACTAGATCTATTGCTCCAAACACCAATAAAGGACTCAAAGAGGTTTCTGTATAGACAAAAAACTAGATCTAACAGCCTTTCAATATATAAAAAGATCTCTATCAGTATTCTAACCATGCTGATAAAGAAAGATTACCATAGACACCCAGAGGTCTTACCAAAATTAAGCTTATTAAATTTAAGTTGTATGGGAAAAAGTCTTAAGAAAAAAAATGACTCTATCAATAGTATATCCAAACAGTGGAATATTACCTAGCTATATCAGCTGATATGGACAGATGTCAATGTCAAGATTTTGTTAAATAGAGAAAGGAAAATTTAGCCCAGTATAGCTAACGTATTCCCTTTTCTATGTATGTCTGCGTATGTGTATGTTTAAGATAGCCCCATATGTGGGCATGTACATGCATAGAAAATTTCTGGAAGGACATATAAAAGTATGTTAACAATGATTAGTTCTGAGAAACAGGAGTAGATAGTCATAAAGGGAGACAGAGCACTTTCCTCTCCATCTTCTACCCTTGTATACTTAATTCTCAACAAGAAATCAAAAAAAAACAAAAACAAAAAAAACTCAACCTAGTAGCAGTAAGTACATATAGCACCCACATCATGATTTCTAACTAACATTCCCAACTAAAAGGAAATTCCCTGCATAAATGGCTGATTCTACACATGGGTCAGAGTAAGTACAAAGTGAGGTGTGGACATCTTATGCCAGAAAGCAGAGGCACTCAAAAACTAATAAAGGCATGTGAAAAGGGCAAAGAAGCTAGTGTAACGGGGTTCTCAAAGGTCAAATGTAGGATAATTCGAACATCAAAAAGAATCACTGTAACCATCAAGAAAAGCAAGGAAGTGGGCTTCTCTGGTGGCGCAGTGGTTGAGAGTCCACCTGTCGATGCAGGGGACGCGGGTTCATGTCCCGGTCCGGGAGGATCCCACATGCCGCGGAGCGGCTGAGCCTGCGCGTCTGGAGCCTGTGCTCCGCAATGGGAGAGACCACAACAGTGAGAGGCCCGTGTTAAAAAAAAAAAAAAAAAAGCAAGGAAGTGATTATTACAAGAGTCAAGGTAGGAGCTAATTATGGGGGAGGCATAAAGTACACAATGGGTTTCTGGAATGCTGGTGATGTTCTATATCTTGACCTGGAAAATAATTATATAATGTTTATAATAATTTATTAAGACACATATATTTGTTGTGGAAACTAACACACATATATACATATATAATACTGATATTTCATAATTTGAAAACAAAAATGTAAGGTTTCAGGAATAAAAAAGTCAAGTAAAAACAAGGAAAGAAAGAAAATGACAATATCTTACCTGCAAGAGTATGTAGGTTCTCCCACTTTAAAAACACGACCACAAAGATGAGAAGGTTTGTTTGTTTGTTCAAGTTTTGAAAATCCCAACTCAGGATCTTCACCACAAAGGTACCACTCCATTGGTCCCAACAAAACTTGGTGTGCCAACATGTCTTCTTTCTGTGGAAAAGGGTTGGGACCCCTGCAGTAGATTTTGGGTACATAGTGAGCCAAATGCTGGTTCACTTCTCTAGTGAGGTCAGTTGCTTGCAGCCATTTCTTTAAAAAAGAAAAAAGAAAAAATAGTTTTAAACAAGGTCAATAAACTGCTAATTTGAATAAACATACTCTATTTTCTTTTAGGTGCAAAAATAATGAGTCTTATAAATTATTTTATTGACATTCATCACTGCATGTCTTCTTTCCAAAAAAGGATAAAACTCAATTTAGAATTTTACTAAAATGCCCAGTATTTTAAAATTCAACTTAAAGTGGAAGTAAAGTGGAACGAGCCCATCTCCTCAAAATGACTCTTGAAGCAACCTTCTGTAGGCAATACAGGAAAATGACCACAACATATCATCTTATAAGACACTAGCCATTGAGCCCATCTGACTTTCTTTCTAATTTCTAATGCTTTGCTCAAATGATATTCTGATTGTGATCTGGATTCTCCTGTCGGTTGGCTGACAGGAAGAGCATACAGTGAACATGAACAGCCAATACACTAATTCTATTTCTCAATGATTATAAAGGACACGCCAGTCTCTTATGAATGTCAGTCCATAAGAGAGTTCGTTCTATCGATATCTTTATGCCCTGACCAACATCTCTATAAGCCCTTTCTCCTTTGCTCTCCCTGTTAAAAACATTTTAAAAAGTCACTTTCCCCTGTCCCCAAACTTTCATGTCCTACTACCTGTGATAATTATACTTAGATATCTAATAGATACTGTGATATTATGATAAGAAAAACATATTTGGTCTTCTCATTCCTAGCACAGAGCTCTTAAAAATCTTCCAATTTCCTAAGTGATAAGTGAGATAAAAGTGAAAGGAATGTCTTTTGTTATTCATAACAAGCCCCCTTCATTCAGACCTGAGTTGATATTACTAAGGTGACTTTTGGAAAGCCCCTAAAGATGGGAAGCTAGTTGCCAGGGGAACTAGCCACATTATTAGTAGGGTGGAACTTACAGTCTCCACCCCAACCAACTTCAGGGAAGGGAGAGGTGCTGGAGGTGGAGTTAAGCACTAATGACCAATCATTTGATCATCATGCCTATGGAGGCACAAAGCCTCCATAAAAATCCAAAAATGTCAGGGTTCAGAGATCTCCTTGGTTGATGAACAAACAGAGGTGCTGGCACGCCCAGAGAGGGCATGGAAGCTCCACACCCCTTCCCACATACCTTGCTCTATTCCATCTGGCTGTTCCTGAGTTGTATCATTTTATAATAAACAAGTAATCTAGTAAATAAACTGTTTCCCTGAGTTTTGTGAGCCATTCTAGAAAATTATCGAACCCAAAGAGGGGGTCATGGGAACCCCTTAATTTGCAACATAAGTTGTGGGTAACCTGAGGACCCACTGCTTGTGGTTGGCATCTGCAGTAGTGAAGCGGGGCAGCCTTGTGGGACTGAGCCCTTAATCTGTGGGATCTGATGCTGACTGCAGGTGTACAGTGTCAGAACTGACTGAGTTGTAGGACACCCAACTGGTGTCTGCTGAGAACGAGAGAATTGCCTGGTGCAGGAAACCACCCCGCCACACACACACACGTTTGGCGGCCGGAAGTATTGATGTGAGAATAAAAAGAAAAGGAAGAAACAGTTTTTCCTTTCAGACACCAACTCAATATGTCCAAAATTGAACTCATGATCTCCCACACCACAAAAAACACCCTGCTATTTTCTCCATTTCTCTATTTCAGACACCAGCATCTACCCAGGTATCCAAACCAGAAAAACTGAGAAATCTTTTTTCCTCACCCCAACATCCAATTAGTCATCATGTCTTGTCTATTAGGCCTCCTAAGTATCTGTTGAATCCATCCATTTCTCTCCATCTCCGGTGGCACTACTTCCACTACCCTAGTCCAAACTCCCCACTCCTGTCTTTTGCAAGGATTAATGCAACTGTGTCCTAACTAGTAATCCCCACTAGTCTGGTCCCTCTACAGTCCATTTTTCCAACCTCACTACCAGAGTGTTTCTTGCAAAATGCCAGTCTGATCATGTCATTCAGCTTCCCCTTCTATTTAGGATCAAATCAAGTCCACTGACATGGTTTACAACAGCGGTCCCCAAACGTTTTGGCACCATGGACTGGTTTAATGGAAGACAATTTTTCCACAGACGGCGGGTGGGGGGGTGGTTCAGACGGTAATGCTAGTGATGGGGAGCGGCAGATGAAGCTTCGCTGGCTCGCCTGCTGCTCACCTCCTGCTGTGCAGCCCAGCTCCTGACAAGCTGCGGACCACTACCGGTCCTCAGGCCGGGGGTTGAGGACCCCTGGTTTACAAGGTCCTTTGCCTTGTATCATACTTTCCAGTTTCCTCCTCCTGATCAGTATTGCTCCTCTCTCTCTGCTTTACAGCACTGTTATCTACTCATTCTTCAGATCTCAGTTTATGTTTCACTTTCTCTAAGACGTCTTCTTAGCCTCTTTCTCACCCTCATCTCCTGTTCCCCTACCCCCCATGTCTAAAACAGAACCAAGCCCCAGTGGGCAGTTAGTAAAATCCGTTAACTGAATGACTATAAGTATGTATACACTACTGACTGTCACTTAACATTGACATTACAGAAAGATGTTTGGCTTTAATGGAACGTGGCTTCAATGGACACAGAAATAAAGCAGATCCAGGCCTGCAAGTTCTTAAAAACCAAACCAAATAAGCCCTATATAGGCATCCTTCAAACCACCTCCTTTCTTTTCCCTTTCTATTTCCTTAAGTCCTAAGGCTTTCCCCTATATTCTGTCATTTATTTATTCCTGCTTCCCATGCCAATTCCATCTGTGTTTATTTGTCCTCCAAATAAACATAATTTATTTAGTTACAAATTATGTAATTAAGACCTGCTCATTTTGGCTCTAAACCAAGTGAAAATTTGAAATCAGAAAATATGAAACAACTCACTTCTACAAAAATGCAGTTAACTGTTAACTCATAAGTCCAATGTTTACCTATAGATTACAATCTAAATTTCAAATTACATCCTTGTTAAAAAAGAGTTTATGAAGATTGGGATTGACACATATACACTATTGATAGTATGTATAAAACAGACAACTAATGAGAACATACTGTATAGCACAGGGAACTCTACTTAATGCACTGTGTTGACCTAAATGGGAAGGAAATCCAAAAAAGAGGGGATATATGTATATATATAGCTGATTCATTTTGCTGTACAGGAGAAACTAACACAACATTGTAAAGCAGCTATACTCCAAAAAAAATTAATTAAAAAAAAAAAGTTTACGTTTATGTGATGTCTAACACTGTTAAGACAAGAGTATAAGGTCTTCTTTTTAACTATTACTTGCACAATCTTCAGCTCACTTCCTTCCTTTGAAAAAATAACATATAGAGAGATTTTACATATTCATGAGGTGATATATACTACCTTTCTAGTCAATTTCACATTTTAGAGAACCTTTCCTAAAAATGTAAAAATCTCTTCATAAGTTAAGGGGCTGGATGGACACTTATAACAGTGAAAAACTTTTCACCCCGAAAGTGAAACAATCCTTTCTAAATGTTACTAATTTTGCTGTGTTTGCTTTATGCAAGTAGGAAAGAGACTAAATTACTCTTAAAACAGTAATTCTGGTAAGACAATCCCATAGGTTTAAAGATTGTTCAAGTGATGTCTAACACTGTAAGACAAGAGTATAAGGTCTTACAAGGAGAAGTGGAGAAGTGGCTCCAAATCAAAATTATACACACACACACACAAAGTTCAGTAATTATAAAACAAACGAGAAAAAAAAAAAGTAGTCAATAGTAAAAGACAGAGTCAACCAAAAAGCAAACAAAAATCTAATTCTTTGAGCTAAAAAACATGTTTTTGGCCACATCAAAGGGGTTTTCACCCATTGTCAGCAAACCCTAATTCAAAATATGAATGCAGTCAAATTATCCTAAGCAATTTATTGTTTATGGATGAAAAATTAAGCATTCAGATTCAAGAATTCACCTCCACAATCCTAGAAAACTATGCTTCAATTTTAATTTACAACACATTTAAAGGTTTTATTTTAACAGCAATTTTTTGTTTTATATTTTATGTTCCCATTTCTCTTAAAATTTCACTTTTGCAGAATTTTAATCCAGGGAGGATAAAGGGTGATGCTTTCTAAAAGAAATTATGTTGTCTTGTGGCTCTAACAACACTGATGGGTCAAATCTGTTCATAGATTTCTTAAACAAAAAATTCAGAAACTAATATCAGCTTCTGTTTAAGAAAAAAAAATCAGCTGCCTTATACAAAATATATCATTAGTAAAACAAGCATTTTACTCTAAATATCTTTTATTATATATTATTATAAATTATTAACAAGACACAAAAGGCTGTTTCAAGAAAGGCAGGCATACGCTCCATTTAAAACCACCTAACAGGACTTCCCTGGTGGCACAGTGGTTAAGAATCCGCCTGCCAATGCAGGGGACACGGGTTCAAGCCCTGGTCTGGGAAGATCCCACGTGCCACAGAGCACATAAGAGTGCACCACAGCTAATGAGCCTGCGCTCTAGAGCCCGTGAACCACAACTACTGAGCCCGTGTGCCACAACTACTGAAGCCCACACGTCTAGAGCCCATGCTCCGCAACAAGAGAAGCCACTGCAATGAGAAGCCCACACACCACAACGAAGAGTAGACCCCGCTCACCACCAACTAGAGAAAGCCCACTTGCAAAGCAAAACAAACAAAATCAAACAAAAAACCACCTGATTTGGGATTTTAACTTCATTAAATTTAAACACTTAATATATAAAGCAAGACACCTTTACATGAAAAAAATCTATACCAGAAATATAGAATTAGTGGTTAGCGACACTATAGATTAAAAAAAAAAAGTTGTGAAGAGAAAATTTCTGGCTGCCAGAAAATTTCTGGCTGCCTTTAAGAATAATGGTTCACATATTTCTCAAAAGAAAGAAAACCTATAGCTTTTCATATCAGATCTCAGTAACATAAGCTAACTGTAACTGTTTCTTCAACATGAAGAATTATTGATATTTCTAATTTGGTTGCATGTTAATCTGTCCTTATTTCAGACACTTGTGGCTGTCACACTAACATGCACACCAGAGTAATAAGCACTATCTTATTAGAAGTCCTCAATAACGGAAGTAGAGAAACTGTCAACTCATTCCACTAAAGTAAACATGTTATGACAATGTTTGCAGGAGCTCGCCTTTTTTTGAAAGCTAATTTCAGCCTTGGGATAGAGAGCAAGTACAATAAACACAAAAATCAAAGAATCCCTAGGGGTTAGCCTTTTATCACAGTATCTAATTATTCTATGCCAAATTAAAATTGTACTCTATTTAAGCACATTTGATTTTGCTTTCGAACAAGGATAACCAACATGTAAGTTAACTACAAAACAACAATCTAAAACAACAATTGCTAGGGCCAAAATGGAGCTTTCGGGACTATACTAAGAAAAAATTAGAACTAAGAAAAATTTAAAACAAATCATATTAAGAGTTCTAGAAATGAAGTAAAAACATTCACAAATCAAAATAATACAGAAACTCAGTAATAAAAAACAAGAGAATCTAATTTAAAAATAGGCAAAAAACAAAAAATCAGAAGACAAAATGAAAAAATAGGCAAAAGATCCGAATTGACACTTCCAAAGAAGATATACAAATAGCCAATAAGCTTATGAAAAGATGTTCAACATCATGAGTCATGAGGGAAATACTGATACAAATCAAAACTACAAGGAGATGCCACTTTACACCTAACAGAATGGCTATAATCAAAAAGACAGACAATTAACTAGTGCTGGCGAGGATGTGAAAAAACCCACTGAAAACTTCACATCTGCTAGTGGGAAGGTAAAATGATGCAGCCATTTTAGTCTAGCAATTCCTGACCCAGCAATTCCACTCCTGGGTATATGCCCAAGAGAAATGAAAACATATGTCCCCATAAAAAATTGTACAGAAATGTTCACCATAGCACAATTCATAATATCCACAAAGTAGAAATAATCCAAACATCCATCAACGGATGAATGGACAAATAAAATATGGTATATCCACGTAATGGACTATCATCTGGCAGTAAAAAGGAATGAAGTATTGATGATACATGCTGCAACATGGACGAACCTTAAAAACTTATGCTAAGTGAAAGAAGCCAGTCACAAAAGACAACATATTACATGATTCTGTTTACATGAAATTTCCAGAATAGACAAATCTATGGAGACAAAGAAATAGGTCAGCAGTGGGCCTAGAGTTTGGGAGGTTAGGAGAAAATGGGGAGTGTATAGCTAATGGATATAGGATTTCTTTTTTGCAGTGATGAAAATGTACTAAAATTGATTGTGGTGAGGGCTGCACAACTCTGCATATACTAAAAACCACTGACTTGAATTGTAAGATACGTGAATTTTATATAAAACTGTTGAAAATTTTAAGGCAAAAAGTAACCAATATAGGTATAATACTCTACATAAGACTTCTATAATGAATATGTATTTCTTTCAGATTTGGGGAAAAACAATATATGTACCTCTTAAATCATAATCATCCACTGGAACATATAATCAAATCTGTGGAGCATGAAATGTAGATAGAGTCAAGAAGTGTTGGGGAAGTCATACTTGTAGAATCAACTCTATCAAGGAAAAGAAAAAACTACAACAGAGGGCCACTTTAATATCCTAAACTTAAAATTATTGAAGTGAGTACTTAAATACTTTTATTTGTGAGGCATTCTAGTAATAATAGATGGGATCACAAAAAGTCCTTCCTCCTCATAATATAAATAAGAAAAGCAAGTGTGTAAATAAATTGTGTGAAAAATGCCACTAGTCATTATTAAGTAACTTTAGATGGATGTGATCCCAACAAATTATCAGCAACAGAGGTCTAAAGGCTGTTAATAACTGCTTTGCTTGTTTACCCTCTCTAAAATTTATTTTTACCGGAGAAAACTTTATTAATTCATTTTAATTTTTAAAAAAATATTTATTTTTTTGGCTGTATTGGGTCTTAGTTGCGGTAGACGGGATCTTTGTTGCAGCATGCAGGATATTTAGTTGCAGCATGAGAACTCTTAGTTGCAGCATGTGGGATCTACTTCCCTGACTAGGGATTGAAACTGGGCCACCTGCATTGGGAGCGCTGAGTCTTAATCACTGGACCACCAGGTAAGCCCCCCAATTAATTTTAATTTGTGATAAATGGCTGGGCTGGGGCCTAAGCTGAAAAAACAGTAAAGTGTTATGCTGTTTTAATCAAATACAAACAATAAACTCCTCACAAAGTAAGGGCAAATTATACTGCTGCAAGAATCTTGTATTTTAATATTAGATGAACTCTTCTTTAAGAAATCTTGTTGGCCTTCAGACTAAATTTTTTTTTAATCTTATTTTTCAGAAAGTCATTTAAAAGTAAACAGAGCAAAGGGGCTTCCCTGGTGGTCCAGCGCTTTAAGACTCCATGCTCCCAATGCAGGGGGCCTGGGTTTGATCCTTGGTCAGCGAACTAGATCAAGCATGCCGCAACTAAAGACCTGGCGCAGCCTAATAAATAAATAAATAATTTTAAAAAGAAGAGTAAACAGAGTAAAACTAAAATGTAGCTCAGACTGTGAACTTCACAAACTCGAATTAAGTCCAAATTTATAAGTTTTGACTGCATTTTCCTTAATTTCCCCCACTACATCTGAGAATTTCACTACACAAGGACTAGGAGCATTGCTCTCTAGCACCAGTTTTATAACTAGTTTCCCCAGGAACCTCAACAAACTGGAGAAGCTCTAATCACTTGATAGCTTGCACTTTTGTTTAATTTTTATTCTATATTGGAGTATAGTCCATTAACAATGTTGTGTTAGTTTCAGGTGTACGGCAGCTTGCACTTTTAGAATTGGAAAAACAGAGCACATAGCCTGTATCACTGGGGTCAACAGACAAAATTTGGTGGGAGTAAAAAAAAATTTTTGAGGTAAATAACAGATTAGCTATCAATCTAGATATTGATAAGATCACATGGATAGGGAATAGCTGTCATTACCATTTTACTGTTTACTTTGAACACTGCTTTCGTTTTCTTTTTCAAACCTCTTGATAAATGAAAAGGCAGATGGGGAAAATCCTTGGGTTGTTGCAATACTAAGCGGAAAGTAAATGAAAACAGAACTAGACTAAACAAGTTGGTTTAAAAACAAACAAACAAAGATGCATCATCCAACAATGTATTTCTTTAAACTTTTCACCTCTACTCCTGACATTTATTTCCACTATGACTTTAGTGTCCTCATCAATTCACCCAAAATAACTCCTCACTAACCAACAGCCCCACAGCGCCCCACTACAATTTTGCTCCTAACATTCAGATTGTTGACTTGTGCTCAAAGGTCACTCCCTTCCTATCAGCTTTTTAAATTGGAGGCCCTAGAGGTGGGGCCTCAGCTGTTTTGGCCCATTCAGAATCATTATGGACAATTTGTTCTAGGGGGTGTTCCCTGTCCTTGAGGAAAGATACCATCGAGTTTTATTAATTATTTTACAACTCTGCTACTTATACAGCATATTCGTATTACAGTTTAAGTACAAGACTAGGTCTGAATGCTTTAAGTTTGGGGCATAACTGCTCCCACTATGCTGTGACCAAACCTCACATTATTAGCTTCCATTTACTGAGAGGTGCTCTCTCAAAGTTATATAACGTTTGTTCTCCATCCAACTTCCCCCAACTCCTAGACAAATTATTGTTTTAATCTCCCAGTCTCCACTACCACTTTCTCACACTCAGTTAACGTGTCAAGACACTACTTTCCGCACATTCATCAACGTTGTAGACTGACCAAACCGGTGCGAAAACGCACTGAAGAGGTAAAGAGGGTGAACAGTGTCGCTGGCATCCTTTGGTGCCTAGGGCGGTCCCAGAAACAAAATAAGGTAGCAGGTTTCAGAGGAGGAGGCAAATGAATCAGGAAGACAAAGTACCCAAAAAACCAGGAAGCGTCTTTCCCTCCCCTCTTCTAAGAGTTGACATAAAGGGCAAAGGCCCTGTGCTGGGGACTTACTGGGAGTGTGGGGGAAAGCAGAAATAACGGAAGAGCGAAAGGGTACGTGAGGGTGGCTGGTGCACCCAGCAGCCCTGCGGGCTACTCGTGGATAAAGAAGGAAGGAGAGGGGCAAGATCTGGGACCTCCCCAGGCCGTTACCCACAAGGCGAGGCCGGCGGGGCCAGCGCGGTCGTCACCCCAAGTCAGGGCCCGGCCGCTCCGGGATTTCCAGTAATCTGTTCCTCCCCCGGGGCGCGGCCTGCGACGGCCGGACGTCCCCGCCTGGGTCCCGGCACTCACCCCCGCGGTCTCCTCAGCCGAACATTCCAGCAAACTCCGGTCTAGGCCCTGCACCTCGGGCTCCAGCTCCGACGCCATCTTCCCTCCTTCGCCTCCCCAGCGCTGGCGCCGCTACCGCCGCCCCGAGGGCCGCGGCCTCGCCACAGCCCCGGCGGCCGAGACCGCCACCGCTGCCCCGGGCGGTCGGTCCCGAGCCGCCCAGGCGGCCGCGGGTGGAAAAGACGGAGAGTAGCGTGAGGTGAGCCGGGCAGAAGGGACGGCGCGTCCTGCGCTCCCTCGCGGGCTCTGCGCCCAGAGTCAAGTCACTGCCTCGTCCCTGCCCCGGGGAAGGACACAGAGAACCCAGACCTGGCACTCTTGCCCGCTTCTACCGCGTCCCGCTCCGGGAAAGGGGCAACAACACCCAAAAGGCGAAGCGGCGCACTCTGGGAACTGTAGTCGTCCTCCGCACGGCCAGGGAAAAGGTGGAGCCCTTACAAGGAGGCCCCAGGATGGCATTGTGGGAGTTGTAGTCCAGCTCCTCCTAAGAGCCTTGGGCAAACGGCAGATAAGCGGGCGGGCGGGGCTTTTGTGCCCAGCAAGAATCATAGACTAAGCGGCGAGAGGCGCCCGCCAGGGAAGAGGCAAGAAGCGCGAGGTCGTGTGTGGTACTGAGTTTTATTCCCTTAACACCCTTTGTTCATTTTTGTATCCCCAGAGCTTAGAACAGTGCCTGGCACGTGGCAGAACTCGAGTACTTTTCAAAGCCTGGCATATGTACGAACTCAAATACTTGTCGAATGAGCGAATTACGTTCTATCCCTATTGTTCTAAGGCCCTGTCATCCATCAACCCCTCATTCTTTAGACTGGTAACCGAGGTGTACATTTCTCAGGTTTTTAAAGGTTTTAAAACATGTTAAAATGGTGTTAAAGGAAACGTTTCCAAGTGATTTAGATATGACCGTTTATTAAAATTTATAACAAATCTTGCTGCAGAGGAGAAGGAGTCTACCAAGCCAATTCAAAGGTTCACTCTTGATAGGGACATTTTATAGAAATAAATAATCATTGTTAGATTAGATACAAAAGAAAATTACGTTTCGGTAGAGGTAATTAGGCTCTTGACTGATAGGTGGGTGAGTGGGTTTCTTAGAACAAGTCTCCAATTCCTTTAGAGTTATCAGAAAATTGCTTAACATTTTATTAGGTATGCTGATTTATTCCCACAAAGAAATTGTGAATTACATTAGGCAAAAAAAATTCTGAACCAATCCAGGTTTGGGACATGTTTTTGTTGTTATTGTTGTTGTTAACAAAAGTATAATATTAACCAAGTTTTTTTTTTTTTAAGGAAATAAAAATTACCCATCATCCCACAGTCCAAATAAGCCTTGTTATCATTTAAAAAAAAAACTAATATATGTATAAGATTAGAACTTCAAGCTCAATGGAAATATTCAATATTTTTAAAGGAAAAAAATTAAAACTATGCCTCTTACCCCAAGTCCCTCTCCCCAAAGAAAAGCCTTTTTAATACTTTCTTATGATTCTATCCAGAAAAAAAGGTATGCATCTATCTGCATAGATATCTAGAATGAGAGATCTTGAAATGTTCTACTATATGTTACTTTCTTCTTTGCCCAACTTCCTTGCACTGATGCACTCCCTAGTCAGAGTCAACCTGGAGGAAAACTGGGGTTGTTACAACCCAGAAGCAAAGATAATGCCTCTTTAAGAGTCCTAATATAGAATTAAAGCCATTAAAATACATTGTAAAGAAATTTTTATTATTTTTTATTCTTTTTGGATTGATTTTAATGTCCTTTTTTCGAAATTCTTGAGTTGGATGTTTGCTATTAACCATTCTCTTTTTTTTCAGTATGTACATCTAAGGCAGTGGTTTTCAAACTTGAGCATGTATCAGAATTACCTCGAGGTCTTGATAAAATACAGGTTTCTGGACCCCACTCTCAGAATTTCTGATTCAATAGATTTTGGCTGGAGACTGGAAATTGCGTTTCTGTCCAGTTCCTGGTCATTCTGTGGGCCTGGGGACCAACTTCAAGAATCACAGATTTATTAACGCAGTACATTTCCATTATATAATGCTTTAATTACATTACACAAATTTGGGTATATAGTGTTTTCATTATCATTCTTTAGTATGTTTTTAAATTTTCATATGTGTATGGCATTGTGATCTTTTCTTTTCTTTTCTTTTTCATATACATGACTCATTTATTTTGCAACTGCAAGGTTATACCTCTTAATCTCCCTCACTTTTTTCTTTCCTCCTCCCACCCACTCCCCTATGGCAACCACCTGTTTTTTCTCTGTACCTATAGCACTGTTTCTGTTTTGTTATATTTCTTCATTTGTTTTGCTTTTTAGATGCACATATAAGTGAAATCATGCAGTATTTATTCTGTCTGACATATTTTTCATAGCATAAAACCCTCTAGGACCACCCATGTTGTCACAAATGGCAAGATTCCATTCTTTTTTGTGGCTGAGTAATATTCCATTGTATATGTGTACCACATCTTCTTGATCCGTTATTGATAGGTGCTTAGGTTGCTTCCATATCTTGGCTATTGTAAATAATGCTGCAATGAACATAGAAGGGCATATATATTTTCTAATTAGTGTTTTCATTTTCTTCAGATAAATACAGAGGAGTGGAATTTCTGGATCATATGGTAGTTCTGTTTTTAATTTTTTAAGGAATCTCCATACTGTTTTCCATAGTGACTGCACCAATTTACCTTCCCACCAACAGTGCATGAGAGTTCCCTTTTCTCCACCTCCTGTTATTTACTGTCTTTTTGATAATAGCCATTCTGACAGGTGAGAGGTGTTATCTCATTGTGTTTTTGTTTTTCATTTTATTTTTGGCTGCACTGGGTCTTCTTTGCTGCACACGGGCTTCCTCTAGTTGCGGCAAGCAAGGGCTCCTCTTCGTCATGGTGAGCAGACTTCTCATTGTGGTGGCTTCTCTTGTTGCAGAGCATGGGCTCTAGGTGCACAGGCTTCAGTAGTTGTGGCGTGCAGGCTTCATTAGTTGTGGCTCACGGGTTCTAGAGGCTCAGTAGTTGTGGTGCACGAGCTTAGTTGCTCCACGACATGTGGAATCTTCCCGGACCAGGGCTCAAACCCATGTCCCCGCACTGGCAGGCGGATTCTCAACCACTGCGCCACCAGGGAAGCCCCACTCATTGTGGTTTTGATTTGCATTTCCCTGATGATTAGTGATGCTGAACATCTTTTCATGTGCCTGTTGGCCATCTATTTGTCTTCTTTGGATAAATGTCTGTTGAGATTCTCTGCCCATTTTTTAATCAGGTTGTTTGTTTTTCAGATGTTGAGCTGCATAAGTTCTTTGTATATTATATTTTAGATTTTAACCCCTTGTCAGATATACTGTTTGCAAATGTCTTCTCCCATTCAGTAAGTGGCCTTTTCACTTCGTTGATAGTTTCCTCTGCTGAGCAAAAGATTTTTAGTTTGAGGTAGTCCGATTTGTTTATTTTTGCTTTTGTTTCTCTTGCCTGAGGAGACATATCCAAAAAAATATTACTAAGATCAATGTCAAGAAACTTACTGCCTATGCTTTCTTCTAGAAGTTTTATGGTTTCAGGTCTTACATTTAAGTCTTTAATCCATTCTCAGTTTATTTTTGTGCATGATGTGAGAGGGTAGTCCAGTTTGGTTCTTTTGCATGTAGCTGTCCAGTTTTCCCAACACCATTTACTGAAGAGGTTGTCTTTTCCCTATTGTGTATTCTTGCCTTCCTTGTCATAGATTAATTGCCCATATAATGTGGGTTCATTTCTGGGCTGTCTTTTCTGTTCCATTGATCTGTGTGTCTGTTTTTGTGCCAGTACCACAATGGTTTGATAGTTTAGTTTGAAATCAGGGAGCATGATAACTCCAGCTTTGTTCTTCTTTCTCAAGATTGTTTTGTCTATGTGGAGTCTTCTGTGTTTACATACAAATTTTAGAATTATGTATTCTAGTTCTGTGAACAATGTCATTGGTATTTTGATAGGGATTGTATTGAATCTGTTGATTGCCTTGGGTAGTATGGTCATTTTAACAAAATTAATTCTTTCAATCCATGAACACAGTGTACCTTTCCATCTGTGTCATCTTCAATTTCTCTCGTCAGTGTCTTATAGTTTCCCAAGGACAGGTCTTTTACCTCCTTAGTTAGATTTATTCCTAGATATTTTATTCTTTTTGACAGGATTATAACTGGGATTGTTTTCTTAATTTCTCTTTCTGATAGTTCACTGCTAGTGTATAGATATGCAACAGATTTCTGTATATTAATTTTGTATCCTGCAACTTTACTGAATTCATTGATAAGTTCTGGTAGTTTTTTGTGGCATCTTTGGGATTTTCTACATATAGTATCATGTCATCTGCAAACAGTGACAGTTTTACTTCTTCCTTTCCAGTTTGGATTCCTTTTGTTTCTTTTTCTTGTCTGATTGCTGTGGCTAGGACTTCCAATACTATGTTGAATAGAAGTGGTGATAGTTGACATCCTTGTCTTGTTCCTGATCTTAGAGGAAATTCCTTCAGCTTTTCACCATTGAGTATGATGTTAGTTATGGGCTTATCATATATGGCCTTTGTTACGTTGAGGTATGTTCCCTATATACCCATTTTCTGGATAATTTTAATCATAAATGGATGTTGAATTTTGACAAAGGTTCCTCTGCATCTATTGACATGATCATATGGTTTTTAGTCTTCAATTTGTTAATGTGATGTATCACACTGATTTGCAGGTATTGAACCACCCTTGCATCCCTGGGATAAATCCCACTTGATCATGGTCCTTTTAATGTATTGTTGAATTTGGTTTGCTAAAATTTTGTTGAGTATTTTTTAAAATTTATTTATTTTTGGCTGCATTGGGTCTTCGTTGCTGCTCTAGTTGCGGCGAGTAGGGGCTACTCCTCGCTGCAGTGCGTGGGCTTCTCATTGCAGTGACTTCCCTTGTTGTGGAGCATGGGCTCTAGGTGCGTGGGCTTCAGAGCGCAGGCTTAGTAGCTGTGGCGCATGGCCTTAGTTGCTCCGTGATACATGGGATCTTCCTGGACCAAGGATTGAACCCATGTCCCCTGCATTGGCAGGTGGATTCCTAACCACTATGCCACCAGGGAAGTCCATGTAATTTTCTTTTTGTTGTGTTATCTTTGTCTGGTTTTGGTATCAGGGTGATGCTGGCCTCATAGAATGAGTTTGGAAGCCCTCCTTCCTCTGCAGTTTTGTGGAATAGTTTGAGAAAGATAGGTGCTAACTCTTCTCTAAATGTTTGGCATAATTCACCTGTAAAGCCGTCTAGTCCTGGACCTTTGTTTGTTGGGAGATTTTTTTTTTAGTTTTTATTTTATATTGGAGTATAGTTGATTAACAATGTTGTTTTAGTTTCAGGTGTACAACAGAGTGATTCATTTACACATATATGTGTATCTAGTCTTTTTCAAATTCTTTTTGTTGGGAGTTTTTTTTTATTACATTCAATTTCATTACTGTTCATATTTTCTATTTCTTCCTGGTTCAGTCTTGGGAGATTGTACATTTCTAGGAATTTGTCCATTTCTTCTAGGTTGTCCATCTTATTGGCATATAGTTTTTCATGGTAGTCTCTCATGATACTTTATATTTCTGTGGTGTTCATTTTTTTTAATATATTTTACATCCTTATTGGAGTATAATTGCTTTACAATGGTGTGTTAGTTTCTGCTTTATAACAAAGTGAATCAGTTATACATATGTTCCCATATCTCTTTGTGGTGGTCATTTAATTTCTCCTTTTTCATTTCAGATTTTATTGATTTGGTCCCTCTTGCTTTTTCTTTTGATGAGTCTGGCTAAAGATTTATCAATTTTGGTTACCTTTTTGAAGAACCAGCATTTAGTTTCGTTGATCTTTTCTATTGGGCTTTTCTAGTCTCTATTTCGTTTATTTCTGCTCTGATCTTTATGATTTCCTTCCTTCTGCTAACTTTGGGTTTTGTTTGTTCTTCTTTCTATAGTTCCTTTAGGTGTAAGGTTAGGTTGCTTATTTGAGATTTGTCTTGTTTCCTGAGATAAGCTTGTATCGCTATACACTTCCTTCTTAGAACTGCTTGTGCTATGTCACATAGGTTTTTGATTGTTATGTTTTCATTTTTATTTGTCTCTTAGGTATTTTTTAATTTCCTCTTTGATTTCTTCAGTGATCCATTAGTTGTTTAGTAACATAATTTTTAGCCTCCATGTGTTTGTGTTTTTTGCATTTTTTTTCTGGCAGTTGATTTCTAGCCTCATAACGTTGTGGTGAGAAAAGATGCTTGATATGATTTCAGTTTTCTTAAATCTACAGAGGTTCGTTTTGTGGACTACCACGTGATCTATCCTGGAGAATATTCCATGTGCTCTTGAAAAGAACGTGTATTCTGCTGCTTTCAGATGGAGTGCTCTGTATATATATCAGTGAAGTCTGTTTGGTTTAATGTGTCATTTAAGGTCAGTGTTTCCTTATGGATTTTCTTTCTGGATGATCTGTCCATTGATGTAAGTGCGGTGTTAAAGTCCCCTAGTATTATTGTGTTATTATCAATTTCCTTTATGTCTATTAATATTTGCTTTATGTATTTATGTGCTCCTATGTTGGGTGCATATGTATTTATAATTGTTATATCTTTTTCTTGGATTGATCCCTTGATCATTATGTATGTATAATAATGTCCTTCTTTTTTTTTTTTTTTTTTTGCGGTACGCGGGCCTCTCACTGTTGTGGCCTCTCCCATTGCGGAGCACAGGCTCCGGATGCACAGGCTCAGTGGCCATGGGTCACGGGCCCAGCCACTCTGCGGCATGTGGGATCCTCCCGGACCGGGGCACGAACCCATGTCCCCTGCATCGGCAGGCAGACTCTCAACCACTGCACCACCAGGGAAGCCCCAATAATGTCCTTCTTGGTCTCTTGTAACAATCTTTGTTTTAAAGTCTATTTTGTCTGATATAAGCATTGCTACCCCAGCTTTCTTTTGATTTCCATTTGCATGGAATAACTTTTTCTATTTTCACACTTTCAATCTGTGCATCTTTAGATCTGAAGTAGTGTCTTGTCAGCAGCGTGTAGATGGGTCTTGTTTTCGTATCCATTCAGCCACTTTGTGTCTTTTGGTTGGAACATAGTCCATTTACATTTAATTACTTATAGGTATGTACTTGTTTTGGGGTTGTTTTGTAGTTCTTGTTTGTTGTTGTTCCTTTCCTCTTCTTTTGCTCTCTTCCCCTGTGATTTGATGACTATCTTTAGTGTTATGTTTCATTGGCAGTTACCATGAGTTTTATATACAGAAATCTATATATATGTGATTATTTTAAGTTGTTGATCTCTAAAGTTCAAAAGCATTTTAAGAACCCTGCATTTTTACTGTCCCCCACCCACGTTTACTGTTTTTGACATCATATTTTACATCTTTTTGTTTTGTGTATCCCTTAACTATTTAGTATGGATATGGCTGATTTTACTACTTTTGTCTTTTAACGTTCCTACTAGCTTCATACATAGTTGATTTAATACCTTTACTGTATATTTGCCTTTACTAATGAGATTTTTCCTTTTTTAATTTTCATATTTCTGGTTGTAGCCTTTTCTTTTTCACTTTAAGAAGTACGTTTAACATTTCTCAGAAAAACGGTTTGGTGGTGCTGAACTTGTAGCTTTTGCTTGTCTGTAAAACTTTTGATCTCTCCATCAAATCTGAATGAAAGTCTTATTGGGTAGAATGTTATTGGTTTTAGGTTTTCCTCTTTAATCGTTTAAAGTATATCATGTCACTCCCTTTTGGCCTCCAGAGTTTCTGCTGAAACATCAGGTGATAATAGCCTTTGAGACTGTCTGTGAATCCTGAACCTGGATATCTGTTTCCATTCCCAGGTTAGGAAAGTTTTCAGCTATTATGTCTTCAGATATGTTCTCTGCCCCTTTCTCTCTTTCTTTTCATTCTGGGACCACTGTAGTGCAAATGTTAGTATGCTTGATGTTGTCCCAGAGGTCTCTTAAACTGTCCTCATTTCTTTTTATTCTTTTTATTGTTGTTGTTCATCTTCAGTGATTTCCACTACTCCGTCATCCAGCTCACTAATCTGTTCCTCTGTATCATCTAATCTACTGTTGATTCCTTCTAGTGTCTTTTTCATTTCAGTTACGATATTCTTCATCTCTGGTTCTTCTTTACATTTTCTAATTCTTCGTGAAAAACTTCCAACTTCTCATTCTCTTCATCCAGTTTTCCCCTGAGTTCTTTGAACATCTTTATGATTACATTGAATTCTTTATTGAGTAGATTGCCTATTTCCACTTTACTTAGTTCTTCTTCTGGGGTTTTATCTTGTACTTTGTTTGAGACATATTCCTCTGTTGTCTCATTTTTGCGTAATTTGCTGTTTTTATTTCAGTATATTTGGTAAGTGCTTGTGTTTCCTGACCTTGGACAGGTGGCCTTTTTTAGGAGGCATCCTATGTATCCCAGCAGTGCACTCCCCTTTGGTCACTAGAGCTATATGCCTTAGGAGTACCCCCTATGTGGGCTGCATGGGTCCTCCTGTTGTGGCAGGCTGATTACTGTGGGTGGTCTGATAGGTGTGGCTGTCCCCCTATCTGGTTGTTTGCGAGGCCCTGCATTGTGTGGAGGCTGCCAGCTGCTGGTGGGTGGGGCTGGGTCATGAGGCAGCTGACTGTGGAGCCCCATGGGTCCCAGGGCTAGTGCTGGCACACTAATGGGTGGAGCTGGGTTCCAGGCTGGTTGGTTGCAGGGAAGAGGGTTCTGGGTCTAGTATCAGCCTGCTAGTTGGTGGGGCTGTGTTCCCCATCCCCCAGCTAGTTTCTCACCCTGAGGTGTCCCAGTACTGGTGCCAGCAGGCTGGTGGGAGGGGCCAGGTCCCAGCTCTAATAAGCTAGAGGGAGGATTCCAAAATGGCCCTTGCCAGCACCAGTGTCCTTGTAGAATGAGCTCCCCAAAATGGCTACCACCAGTGTCTGTGTCTCCAGGGTGAGCTCCGGTTGCCTCCTGCCTCTCCAGGAGACTCTCCAAGATCAGCAGGTGGGTCTGACCCAGGCTTCTTTCAAATTATTGCTTTTTCCCTGGGTTCCAGAGCATGTGAGATTTTGTACACACCCTTTAGGATTGGAGTCTCTATTTCCCACAGACCTCTGGTTCTCCCAAAAGTAAGTGCTGCTAGCCTTCAAAGCCAAACATTCTAGGAGCTCGTCTTGCTGACGCAGGACCCCTGAGCTGGGGAGCGATGTGGGGCTTCGACCTCTTGCTCCTTGAGGAGAACCTCTGCAAGTGTAGTTATCTTCCTGTTTGTAGGTCACCCACCCAGGGGTATGGGTGTTGACTATATCACGTCTCCACCCCTCCTACCTGTCTTGTTGTGGTTCCTTCTTTATATCTTTAGTTGAAGAAGATCTTTTCTGTTAGTCTTCCAGACTTTTTCATCAATATTTGCTTAATTTTATCATAGTTCTGGAGTTTGTAATTTTGGTGTGCCTGTGGGAGGAGGTGAGCTTAGGGTTTTCCTTCTTTGCAATATTGGCCACTTCTGGCATTGTTATCTTTTGTTATTGATTTCTCATTGTATTGTACTGTGGGCAGAGAACACGGTCTATATGATATAGATCTTTGGTATTTGATGACATTAACTTTGTGGACTAAGGTATATGGTCAGGTAACTCTCCAAAGCCATTATTTCTTCAAATATTACCTTCCTTGCATTCTCTCTATTTCCTCTTTGTGGAATTCTTTTCTTTTTTTTAAATTTATTTATTTTATTTTATTTTTTATTTTTTGCTCTGTTGGGCCTTCATTGCTGTGCACAGGTTTCTCTACTTGCGGTGATCGAGGGCTACTCTTCGTTGCAGTGCGTGGGTTTCTCATTGCAGTGGCTTCTCTTGTTGCGGAGCACAGGCTCTAGGCACACGGGCTTCAGTAGTTGTGGCATGTGGGCTCAGTAGTTGTGGCTCACGGGCTCTAGAGCTCAGACTCAGTAGTTGTGGCGCACGGGCTTAGTTTCTCTGTGGCATGTGGGGTCTTCCCAGGCCAGGGCTTGCACCTGTGTCCCTTGCATTGGCAGGCAGATTCTTAACCACTGAGCCACCAGGGAAGCCCTCTTTGTGAATTCTGTTTGACTTCCTTTTATATTTTCCATGACTTTCAATCTCTTTTTCATTTTCCCATACTTTTAACTGTTTTGCATTCTAGTTTTATCTTCTAGCATACAAATTCTCTCTTCAACTGTGTCTAATCTGATATTAACTATCTACTGAATTTTTATTTTCAGTGACTTCATTTCTCATTTCTAGAAATTATATTTAATTCATTTTCAAAGATTCCTGTTCTTTTATAATGTCTTATTATTTATTTATGGCTCTGAATCTTTCTTTTATATCTTTAATACTTAAGAAAATGCTTATTCAGCAGTGTTCAGTAGATTGTTGTATTTATAAAGACCTTGCGAATTGAATCTTACTTTCTGTGTCTGTGTGGATCCTCATTTAAATGATTGTTCCTTTGTGCTTTGTGATTATCAAATTTGAGATCCTTTTCACTTAACGTTAACTGTGGGAATCTTAAGAGGCCTGTGTTAAGAGCATGTATCTTCAAAAAAGTTTTCCCTTTGCTTCTACAAGGCCAGGTATTCTAGGAATATCCTATACTCAGGACCAGGCACACTAGGAGTATCATATACCCAGGACCAATTTTTACATCAGTTTCTTGGCTTGGTGATTCCCTAATAGTATTAATTCAATTGTGTGGCATTGTTCCTGTTTATAAATTCCTAAGGGAGAGTTATTTTTCCTACTCAGAGTCCAGTTTAAAAGCTTCTTTGTCATTTTCCTCTGCCAGTCAATGAGTTTTTTCCTAGTCTGTCCTTTCACTGATATTCCATTCCTTTGAAAACTCTGGCTTTATGTGGGGATCTCAGTTTCAATTCATGTTTCTTGGGTCCAGAGTCTTATCTTCTGTTCCCATGTGGGCATTAAACCCTAATCTCGAGCATTCAGTTAGACATGGCACATTGAATACCTCATGACAGTAAAAGGTGAAAAAAAAGAAAGGTAGACTAGGTATGGAGATGACAGCACCAAACTTTTGGAAGATAGAAAGCCCATGGATGAGAAGTAACTGACTTAGCAACCAGTGAATGCTGAAACCTAAGACAGCAGTAGAGCAACACAGACTCAAGCTAATTCATATCCAGAACTCTGAAAAACTTAGAAAAATGAAGCACCATGTTACTCTGAAAGTGGGTGAGGATGATGCTAAGAAGAAGAATATGGTTTGAAAGTCTGTATACAAGAAGTTGGGGACTTCCCTGGTGGCTCAGTGTTTAAGGATCTGTCTGCCAATGCAGGGGACACGCGTTTGATCCATGGTCTGGGACGATCCCACATGCTGCAGAGCAACTAAGCCTGTGCGCTACAACTACTGAGCCTGTACTCTAGAGCCCGCAAGCCACAGCTGCTGGGCCCGCGTGCTGCAGCTACTGAAGCCCAGGTGCCTAGAGCCCATGCTCCACAACAAGAGAAGCCACTGCAGTGAGAAGCCCTCACACTGCAACGAGGAGTAGCCCCCACTCACCTTAACTAGAGAAAGCCCACGCACAGCAACAAAGACCCAATGCAGCCAAAAATCAATCAATAAATAGAACTTTAAAAAAAAATTATTTTTTTTAATTTATTTTATTAGATAGGTTGGTCAGGGAGGCATATCTGAGGAAGGGAAAATTGTGTTGAGCCCTGAGTGAAAAGAAAGAGGTAGTCATGTGAAAATCTGGGACAAGAGCATTGAAAACAAAGGAAAGAGCAAGTGCAAAGGCCCTGAAGCTGAAACAGACTTGGAATAAATCAAGAACAATAAGAAAGCTATGGCTTTACGGCAAAAAGTTTTCGGATAAACTGATAAATGCTATGCTCACTAGTAATAGTAACTGTTATATTATTTCTATTCTTTTTTTTTTTAAATAAATTTATTTATTTATTTATTTTTGGCTGCGTTGGGTCTTAGTTGCTGCGCACGGGCTTTTCTCTAGTTGCAGTGAGCAGGGGCTACTCTTTGTTGTGGTGCGTGGGCTTCTCATTACGGTGGCTTCTCTTGTTGCAGAGCACAGGCTCTAGGTGTGCAGGCCTCAGTAGTTGTGGCTCGTGGGCTCTAGAGCACAGGCTCAGCAGTTGTGGTGCACGGGCTTAGTTGCTCCGTGGCATGTGGGATTTTCCCAGACCAGGGCTCGAAACCGTGTCCCCTGCACTGGCAGGTGGATTCTCAACCACTGCGCCACCAGGGAAGCCCTATTCCTATTCTTTACTAAAACCGTTTCAGGGACTTCCCTGGTGGCGCGGTGGTTAAGGATCCGCCTGCCAATGCAGGGGACGTGGATTCGATCCCTGGTCTAGGAAGGTCCCCAATGCCGCTGAGCAACTAAGCCCGTGTACCACAACTACTGAGCCTGCGCTCTAGAGCCCACGAGCCACAAATACCAAGCCCGTGCACCACAACTACTGAAGCCCACATGCCCTAGAGCCCGTGTGCCGCAACTACTGGGCCCATGCACCGCAACTACTGAGCCCCTGTGCTGCAACTACTGAAACCCAGGCTCCTAGAGCCTGTGTTTTGCAACAAGAGAAACCACCAAAATGAGAAGCCCATGCACTGCAATGAAGAACAGCCCCTGCTCACTGCAACGAAGACCCAATGCAGCCAAAAATAACATAAAATTAAAAAAACAACCTTTCAGATACATGTTATTATTTTCAGTTAAGATGTGATGAAACTGAGGCTCATGAAGATAAGATAACTTGCCCAAAGTCACTGTGGTATGGATTCAGTTTCACAGCCCTAATTAATGGCCTTTCTGTACTTACTCCCTTGGCTGTGTGACTCTGCCAGTCTTTAAGTGGCGTATTTTCCCAACCTTTGAACCCGGGCTGGCTTTGTGACTTGCTTTAGAGAACAGAATGTGGTGAAAGTGACAGTATACCAATTCCAAGCCTAGGTCCCTAGATGTGGTCTTGCACACTTCCACCCTCTCTCTTGGACCTCTGCTTTCTCTGTGATAACATATTTGGACTGACCTGCTGGAGAATAAGAGCACAGGAAGGAAAGCGGCAGTACACAGGTTAACAGCCAGCCAACTCCTGGAAGCAGAGCCACCTAGCTGACCTGTGGGTACCTGCAGGCACCTGAGGGACTCCCGGGAGACCAGTAGAACTGGCCTAAATTACTGACCTGCAGAATTGTGAACTAAATGATTGTGGTTTTAAGCCACTGAATTTTGAGGTGGTTTTATACACAGAAATATCTAATCATTTCAGGATACATAGTTTGATTAGTAGCAGAGCTGGCGTTTGAACTCAGGTCTCTCCTGAGTTCCAGGGTCTCCAAGGCTCATAATTTTTCCATGCTATTTTGCTCCCCCATGGACCTACTTCTAGGGAAATTAATTTATTATTTTTTTTAATATTTAAAATAACCAAGCTCAAGTATAGTATGTCAAAATCCAGTCTCCCTTTTCCTTGACAGATCCTAAAATAATTAATTGACCCTTCTTAAAGGCCATGGGTAAAAGTTTGAGAACTTTTGTTCTTGAATTGTTTCAAAACACTGAGCTGAGATCTTCCCATCTCAGGAGAGTCACACCAAGGTAGGTCCATCTATGGTTAAGTCTGTGGATACCTGCTCTGCTTTTCTTGGGGACAAGGTTATCCACCTCCCTCTTTCATACTGAGATAATTGACCGTGATGACAGTAAATTGCAATTTTTTTTTTTCTCTTTGGGGGTTAAGAGTAGCTTTCCTCTAATCTTTAATAGGAAAGTTATAAAGCAGCTGGTCTCTAAAAAGCCCTCAGGCAATGAAAAAAAGTAAACAAATGAATACATTATATAGGCAAAGATTTTGAAGAATATTTCATATTTTCTGTATCTGTTGTCACTGATATAAATGATCTCCTCCAAGTGTGGTTTTCTGCTTCTTAAAGTCAGCTTGTCAAGGCCATCTTTCTTCTAGATGTGGGAAGGATTGTCACATGGCATGTTCTGAGGCAGAGTCGTCCAACTAGCACATTCTATCCCCTCTCCAATTATTTCTGTCCATTGGGTACTGAGCAGTGTGACAAAGACTTTCTCCCTGACCAATCTCTCGTCAGGTTCCTCTGAGTCCACTTTTTGGCTCCGAATTGGGCTCTGTCCTTAGCCTGCTTCTTCCAGTTTTAGCAAGAATCCTGCTGAGTCAGTTTAGCAAGAAACTCCTACCCTTGGTCTGATCACGTTGATATTCGATCAAATTCCTCATCCCCCATCCTTGCTGTCTTATCGCCCTGGCCTGCCTTCAGCAAGAATCCTGTTGAGCTGGTCTAGCAAGAATCTCCCTAGCCCTGATGTCCTCTTAGTAATTTTCCACTCATTGACCCCACTCTGCTCCTTGGCTATAAATATCTGTTTGTCCTTGTTTTCAGAGTTGAGCTCGTTTTCTATCCTCAACTGCAAAACCCCATTGTAGTAGCCCCTTTTGAATGAAGTCTTCCTTACCATCTTTAACAAGTGTCAGGAATAATTATTTTTTCGTTGACAGGTGCAATATATTCTTTAAGGCATGTAAATTATTGTACTTGGTCATTATGGGAGGCAAAATGAAAGAAAAGTTCTGGTGCCTTTCTGGCTTTGCAAAGGCATTAGAAAACTAATGACACCGAGCCCAAAAAGGACAAGGGCTGAAGGCTGCCAGGTATGGTACTATTATATCAGAGTCTCAGAAACCACCTTCACAAGTTTAGTTACTGCGGCAAATGCTGTGGATTGGCTTCCCCAGACAATGTCATCTCCTGATATGCTTTCATTCACTATAGAGTGTGGTAAGCTAAACATACTGCCCACCCTCCTTTGCAACTAGAGTCCAGGAAACAAATTAAATTTCATCAATTATATGTGCTCTGGTGAGATTTAGAAGTTGGAAGTGAATTGGAGGCTATCTCTTCCTGTGGCCGTTACTGACATCAAGCTTGGTGGTGGAGATATGTACCTATTGGTTCTGTTTCTCGGGAGAACCCTGACTGATACAGTTACTAATTAGCAAATATCCATTTGCCTTGTCTTTGGGTTCATTTAATTAATTCTGTGTTGTTCCATTTTGTATTAAAGTTTTTTAATTTAAATTTTACTTTTTTAATAGATAATGTCACATGGTCTGCAGTTTTAAAAGTACAGAAGGGTATAGTTAGGAAAAGTAAGTCACTATCCTATCCCTTCCATTAGCCATTAAGTTCCCTCTCCTGGAGACAACTACTGTTTCCATTCCTTGTCTGTCCTTCTAGAGAGTTTCTGTACATTACAAGTGTGTTTGTTTTTGTTTTTATACCAGTGGTAGCATGTATGGAAATTTTCTGCATTCGCCTTTTCATTTAGGAGATTCCTCCATATCAGGATACATAGAGTTGCCTCATTTTTAAATAGACTACCTAGTATTCCAATGGAGATGTTTCATTTATTTAACAATCCCTTATTGATGATGTTTAAGTCATTTCCAATCTTTTGTTCTCATAGACCATAGGCAATAAACGACCTGGTACAAATGTAATTATGCACATGTGTGAGTATGTCTGTGGGTTAGATAAAATCTTAGAGCTAGAATCCCTAGATTACAGGATAAGAGTGTACTTTAATTTTTAATTTTTGTCAAAATTATTTATGTGCAAATTTCAACAGTTATATAGTTCTACAAAGTTTGTTAAAAAAAAACAAAAAACGAAAGAAAAGATAAAGGAAAAGAAAGCAGAGCAGTCCCTAGTCCCTTTCCCCCAACTTCTGCCTTCTCAGAGGCAAACACTGAATTATTTTAACTGCTTCCACATCTCAAAATAGCTTCCTTGTATTGCTTCTTTTTTGTTGTTTTGTTTGTTTTAAAGATTTTTTTTTAATGTGAACCATTTTTAAAGTCTTTATTTGTTGCAATATTGTTTCTATTTTATGTTTTGGTTTTTTGGCCACGAGGCATGTGGGATCTTAGCTCCCCGGCCAGGTATCGAACGCGCACCCCCTGCGTTGGAAGGCAAAGTCTTAACCACTGGACCGCCAGGGAAGTCCCCCTTGTACTGCTTCTTGATTTTTTTTTTCCATTTTAAGCATCATTTATGCACTTCCTGTTAGGAAAGATGAGGATTTCACTCTCTTTCATCCCCTGCCTGCACCATGTACCTATACCCTTCATATTCCTCCACCCTCCTAATGCAGTTATATTGTAATTTAGATAGGCAAACTTTCAGAGCTTACATTATTATGCTGATAAAAATTATTTATAGCTGAGCCATCCAGTAAAGTTTGATGACTTTTCTTTTCCTGAACAACTTTTTAGTTTCCATGGAGTTAATAATTATCTTATTTTTCATTTTCATCATTTTCTCTGAGCACACCAGAATGTTCAAGCCCTAATTCTCCACCAATTGTCTAAGTCTCTCATTATACTGAGTCACCTCCAGTTGTCTATAAATTTTATCTTGTAGAAATCTCTGCTGGAGTTTTCTGACCTCCTCCAAAATGGACTGGCTGCCCTGTCAGCCTAGAGCCAGCAGTGGATTTCCCATGACACCATGAAGCTTAAGCTTCAAGGTCTTTCATTTGCCTTAGCAGTGTATCCACATGATGAGTTCCGTATAATTTGCAAAGTAAGATATGTTAACTTTGGTTAAATACATTGTCTCTTTCCTATCCAGCTTTCCCTCTGTCACAGTTTCTCTCACGTTGCGGTTTTGGAATCCAACCAAGGGGAAGTAAGTTGGAAATCCATTTAACTTGGATTGAGTTGGATTTATTTATGTAATTTGAAGTCACATCTGTATAAAGTTAAGTTATTGTCAGTCATCCCAGTAGGAATTGCTATAGGAATATTCCTACCTTCTACTGTGCTAACTCACCCTGGGTTGTAACGTGAAAGTGCAGGGTCAGAGGTTATAGCAAGATATGAACATGTCCTATGGTGCCAGACAGCAGAAATAGGTGTGTAGGGGCAGAGAAACAAGATCTGAATGTAAGGAGCCAGAAGCTAGTCAGTAGAACAGTTTTTTCCATTCACCAGATGTAGGAGATTATAAGTGATGGATTCAGCTTCCAGCCATTTAGTTTTCTCCTATCAGGAAGATACTGATGGGTGCAACACATACAGTTATAATTGCACTGTACAGTTTTTCTTCTTTGGTGGGAAACACAAAAATAGAATTTATCAGAATTCTGCTTGAGCCTGTAGCACTATTACAAACAGTACTATGTATATGTAAAAGTTGCTTATTTCATACATCTCTACTATTGATAATAAAAACAAACTTTGATTAACCACAGTGGAGAAAAGACTGAATTATCTCCATATTCTCTCTAGAGAAAAATATCACAAAATCCTTGTCATATGTAGAGATGACCAAAAAGTATACAGCGTACACTTAAGATTTTTACATTTCATTGTATGTAAATTTTACCTCAAATGGAAAAAAGGCAAGGATTGTAAAAAAAAATATTGATCTCCTATTAAGGATAGGCATCCTGAGGTAGTTGGTGGGAAATGTACTGACATCTGCAAATTGTTCGGTCTGATATGCATCAAAAAAATAAGATGAATTGATGGACAGAGAACTGGATAGATGGACAGATTTGTGATAAAGTATAGTAAAATGTTAAATGTAGAACTTAGGTGGTAGGTATATGGTATTGTAAAGTTCTTGTAAGGTTTTTTTTTTTGGTTTTTTTTTTGCAGTACGTGGGCCTCTCACTGTTGTGGCCTCTCCTGTTGCAGAGCACAGGCTCCGGACGCGCAGGCTCAGCGGCCGTGTCTCACGGGCCTAGCCGCTCTGCGGCATGTGGGATCTTCCCCGACCGGGGCACGAACCCGTGTCCCCTGCATCGGCAGGTGGACTCTCAACCACTGCGCCACCAGGGAAGCCCTCTTGTAGGTTTTTCTATAGGTTTAAAATTTTTCATAATAAATTATTGGGAGAAAAATTATGCAGCTGAAAAATATAGAGTAAAAAGTATTAGGGACATGAATCAAGTAGGTAACTCATAAAAATAATATTCTATTTTTCTGGATTTGTGTGATGTTTGTGGTATTTGTCAGCTCTTTAAAATTTATAGTTTGTTATGATTTATTTTCTCATTCTACATATTCATTTTCAAACCTAACTTTGTATTTGTAATTTTGTATTTTATTTTCTTAAAGAGGATCCCCAAATTGTATAAGCTTCAAGCTCCACAAAGCCTGGATCCACCCCGTCTGGTACACAGCCAACATTCTGAAATCTCTTTTCACATTCTCTTTGGAATCTCGTCTCCATTATCCATTATCTCGTCCTCCATTATCCAGGTTCCCTTCATCCTTCCTGTGTTGAAGCTCCTGTTTACTGGATCCTATGTCTTCTTATCTTCTTCATTCTTGAATCCACCCCCCTTTTGGACCATGTATTCCAGTAGTTTCCAAAGAAGGGTTGCATGAGAAATTCATTTTTGGGACCTTGCAATTACGAAATTATCTTTATTTTATTCTCCAACTTGACTGATAGTTTGTCTGAGTATTGAATTCTAGGTTGGAAATAATTTTCCTCCAGAATTTTGAAGCCAGTTCCCAGTTGTCTTCTATCTTTCAATATGTTTACTGAGCAATCTAAAGTATTCTGATTTCTTTTCTTTTCTTTTTTTTTTTTTTGGCTGTGTTGGGTCTTCGTTGCTGCGCACGGGCTTTCTCTAGTTGCAGCAAGCTGGGGCTGCACTCTTCATTGCAGTGAGCAGGCTTCAGTAGTTGTGGCACATGGGCTCAGTAGTTGTGGCTCGCGGGCTCTAGAGTTCAGGCTCAGTAGTTGTGGCACACGGGCTTAGTTGCTCCGTGGCATGTGGGATCTTCCTGGGCCAGGATCGAACCTGTGTCGCCTGCATTGGCAGGCGGATTCTTAACAATTGTGCCACTAGGGAAGTCCCCATTCTGATTTCTGATTCTTTATTTATGATCAGTTTTTCTATCTCTGGAAGTACAAAGGAGCTTCTTTTTATTCCTAGAGTTCTGAAATTTCGCAACGATGTGACTCAGTGTGGGTCAATTTCCATTCATTAATGCTGAGCACTAAGAAGGCCCTTTCAGTATGAAAACTCAAGTCCTTACTGTCTGGGAAATTTTAAAGAATTCATTTTTAAAAATAGTGTTCTCTCCTGTTTTTCTTTCCTCCTGTAATTCCTGGGCTAGTCTTCTATTTCTCTTATCGTTTGTCTCTTATTTCCATCTCTTTGCCTCTTTGCTTTTCCTTCTGGGAGATTTCCTCTTCAGTCTTTTTTTTTTTTTTGCCGTACGTGGGCCTCTCACCGTCGTGGGCTCTCCCGTTGCGGAGCACAGGCTCCGGATGTGCAGGCTCCGGATGCGCAGGCTCAGCGACCATGGCTCACAGGCCCAGCCGCTCCGCGGCATGTGGGATCTTCCCGGACCGGGACACGAACCCTCTCAACCACTGCGCCACCAGGGAAGCCCCATCTTCAGTCTTTTTAGTGAATTTTTCACTTCTTCTTCCCATTTTTCACTTCCAGGAATTCAGTTTTATTCATTGACTCCTTTAAAGAACATCTTGTTCTTTTTTTTTCTTTTGAATTTTATTTTATTTTTTTATACAGCAGGTTCTTATTAGTTATCTATTTTATACATATTAGTGTATATATGTCAATCCCAATCTCCCAATTCATCCCACCACTTGCCCTCCGCCCCTGCGCCCCCCCCCCCCGCTTTCCTCCCTTGGGTCCATATGTTTGTTCTCTACATCTGTGTCTCTATTTCTGCCTTGCAAACCAGTTTGTCTGTACTATTTTTGTAGATTCCACATGTATGCATTAATATACGATATTTGTTTTTCTGACTTACTCAACTCTGTATGACAGTCTCTAGGTCCATCCACATCTCTACAAGAACATCTTGTTCTTATTTTATGGTTTCAATAGTGTGTCTCTGAGGGTATCAATTATAGGTATGGTTTTGGCTTGGTTTTGTTTTGTTGTTGGAGCTTTCTTCCCTCCTGTATAGCTTCGGTTTTATCCAGGTTTCTTCTTTTCTGTTACTTTTGGTCTCTATTTCTCATAGTAGAGGCTGTAATCTGTGGTTGTTGGCTCATTTTTAAGAGGGGGAGACTAAAAATCTGATGAGATGCTCTGAAAGCATGAGTAGGGTGTGTCAATTGTGAAACTTGCTGTAGGATGATCTGCCTGGGACGTTTTGCTGGGAAACCTCTGCTGTCAATATCTTTAGGTCTTTCCTCTTAGTCTTGCCAGATTTCTCATAGGAGACACTTATTCTCTTGCCTGGATGGTAAATGGCGCTATCTTTTCCCACTGTCAAGGGAGTAGTTCAATATGGCATCCAATATCAGAACTTGCAGGAACAGAATTCCCAGCCTCCCAAGTTGAGTCAGTTAAACTCATTGTAGACTAGAAGGGATGGATGTGTTCACTTTTTATTGCTAAAAGGGCACTAGTGTATGTATATTTTTAAAAATCACACCCAGTCATCTATGGTCTGTAAACCTCAGTTACTATAGGCATTTGTTTCAGTCCATTACTTATTGTTGCCAATGGTTACAATAGTTGAATTCTTCCATAGCTGAGCTTACACCCATATAACTTTCTGTCTGCAAAGACTGTGAAATTGAATATTATTAATTAGAGTAAGTGGCTGTTCTCTATTATACATCCCACCCTGGTCTGGGAGATTCTTATGTGTTCAGTTTGTCCACAGCTGATGCATAAGGAGCGACCTCATGCTGTAAGGTTATGCTGCTTCCCAATGGAGGGAATAATGCCACATACCAAGGATTGGTCTTTGACCAGCAGGAGCCATCATGAAAAGATACAAGATCAGAGGAGCTATACTAGAAAAGGAAAATTCAATCAAAGACTTTTCAGATGATTTGGGGGATACTAAATGTGTGATTATGATCATATTCAGTGCTTCCTGGGCCTCCCTACTTCTCACCTTCCTGATTTGATTCCCGGATAGTAAGTTTATAATTTACCTACCATTTGGTTATAAGGAGTTTTAATTTTACTTTAATATTTCTGGTGAATTGTGAAATCATAAGTTCCTGTCCCAGATTACTGAGTGAATTATCATCAGAATGGTCGCCCATATTGTGTAAAACCCAAAAGGGAGAGGGAACTTTCATTTTAGACTCCTATGTTTAGTTGTTATTTTTCCCAATTCATAATTATTTTCCCACTGTGCCTCAACCCTTCACTTGTGCTTTATCAAAGCTAAGTTTAAAACTCCTCATTTGTATTTATCAGGCTCCTTCACAGGTAGCATCATCAGATATAAGGTATCAGGAATGTCATATTTCTGCACAACTTTCTAAGTAAGCTCCCTAAGAGTTGATTCCATAATGACTGTTTTTACCTAGTTAAGCATAAATTTTTCTGAGGACATACTTTTGGCCTTGATAGGCTGGGCAGCAGGGAAAATGATCTACCTTTCAGCAATGCTCAGGACGTCACCTCCAGGCTCAGATGTAGGTAGGGGAAGGCCAATCTCACAGGGCTGTTGAATGTAGCACATTAGTTGTTAAATACTTCAGACCCTTGCCCTTGCCAAGGCAGCATCTGTTTCCCTGTGATCACTGTGTGATCACTCTTGTGTCCACTTGCCTGCCTCCCTCATCTTGTCAGAATGTCTCCGGCTTTGTTCCAACAGGATTCCTTAACAAGGATTTGGTGGCATCCACAAGAAGAACCAGGAGCTTAATTTTGTCGGGATTGCCAGTCAGTTGAATCAAGCAGCCAAGCCAATGGTCTAAACATTAATCACTGCCCAGGAACTTGAATACCTGAGAGAATTTCCTGTTTTTGTCTCTAGAGCCCAGTTTCATGTCATGGGACTGCCTTTAATCTTGCAGTGGGATGAGACCCCCTCATTCTCCTCTCGAAACAGCCCCCTCCCCCCCCAGGCTAGGTGTAGATTTTAAAGTGAGGTGGCAGAGCCACCCGTACATCCGGCAGCAGGTCTAAGAAGACAGCGCTTCCTCGGCAATGATGCCGGTGTCTGCAGGGGGCGCTCTTGCCCAGGGCTGGCCTTGCAGCACCGGGAAGAGCGACGAACGTTGGTGGGGCTGGGCTTTCCTATCCCTGGGGTTCCTCTTCTTTAACAATGGAGCTTGCATTTATTTGAACGTGACCTATTCCCACTGCACAGCTTGGGACGCAGAAATACTTGATGTCCATTTGTTGTTTTAGATTCAATAAGCAGCTGGTAACTGACATTCAAAGGGAGAAAGGGGTCAGGCATCCTCAGGACCGGAAGCCTGAGGCCAATTCCTTCCTCTCCCTCAGGAATCCCAAAGAGGCTCTAGCCTCCATTAGCCAAGGAGGCACACCTCCTATACTGATGGATGATATGGACCCAGAGGAAGAGCAGCAGGTACAGCTGTCTATAAGGCTTCCGAGGCAGTGTGTGGTTCAGACCCTATACAAATTCTGATACAACACCGAAATGTGGGGCGTCTGTCTCCAGGGTCCAACATGACCATTAAAATCTATGCCTGCTTTTTAGTGGCAAGGTGCTTGAAGAACAAAAGCCTCTGCCTTGTCCCTGGTGAATGCCTCTACGCTCCAGAGATAGAGCCAAGCTGTATCTTTAAGGGCCCCTGCATTTTCTCCTGGTGGATAATGCATCCCTTTTCAGTCAAAAAAACAAGGGAAGACAGAGCTTCAGGCACAGTTGTTTCTGAATCATCCCTAATTAATAAGTCATAAGTTAATCAAGTAACTTCAATATCTGAACTAGGCCACCTGTTGAAATCCTGCTTTATCAGATGTGGCTCCTGGAGAACTAATATTTCACTGTGGCAGGACCAAGGGAATTGCTGCCCTTGCCAAAGGAAGGGTCATTATAAGTAGGTTGTCAGATTTAGCAAATAAAACTATGGTACACCCAGTTACATTTGAATTTCAGAGAAACAAAAATGATTTTTTGTGTGTGTGTGTAAGTATCTCCCAAATGTTGCATAGGATGTACTCACACTGAAAATCAATTTTTTTTCTAAAATTCAAGTGCTAAGTGGGTGTCCTGTATTTTATCTGGCAACCCTAACTGTAAAAAGAAAGTTCAAACAATCTGAAAACTAAGATCCTGCAAGCAGCGCAGCACAGCCAAAACAAAACACAGCAAAACAAAACTTAGATTCTCAATCTCACTGGGCAGAGATAACCAGCATTAAGTTTCTCTGGATCTTAGTTTCCTTAACTGTAAGGTAGGAATAATAATATTATCAGCCTTATAGAGTGTTAATGGGGGTTAAATGAGTCTGGCACATAGAAGGCACTGAATTATCTGTTATCAATTATGATAATTATTAATCATTAATATCATATATCATTCTTAAAAATTCAAATGGAGACATGTTATATGAATTGTTCTATACCTTGCTTTTGTTCACCTTTTATATCTTACTTATTCTTTATCACAGATGCATAGAATTCCTTTTTAAAAATTAATTAGTTGCTATTGATGGTCATTTATTTTCAACCCTTTTCTATTTGATTACTGCTTCAGTGAACATCTTTGTGCTGCAAGGATTGTCCAAAGGCACTTCTTCTGGGTAGTCTAGGCAGTGAGCCAGTCACACTTGGAGCTGACCTCCACTCTACTTCTCCTAGTGGGCGGGGCTACAACTGAACTCCTTGCCGGTGGAACCGGAAACCGGGCTCCCTCATCTAGGTGCTGGCAGTTGGCTTTCCCAGAGAACACAGTAAACAATGGCAAAAAGGCTGAGACTAGGATGCTTGGATGCAAAATTAAGAGGGTACTCAAATCTCAGTAATCAAGGAAAATAACATTTAATGCAATACTTTTTTTTTTTTAAAGAAGATGTTGGGGGTAGGAGTTTATTAATTAATTAATTTTTGCTGTGTTGGGTCTTAGTTTCTGTGCGAGGGCTTTCTCTAGTTGTGGAAGCGGGGGCCACTCTTCATCGCAGTGCGCGGGCCTCTCACTATTGTGGCCTCTCCTGTTGCAGAGCATGGGCTCCAGACGCGCAGGCTCAGTAGTTGTGGCTCACGGGCCCAGTCGCTCCGCGGCATGTGGGATCCTCCCAGACCAGGGCTCTAACCCGTGTCCTCTGCATTAGCAGGCAGACTCCCAACCACTGCGCCACCAGGGAAGCCCCTAATGCAATACTTTTAAAAATTAATGTTAATTGCAAAAAAAAAAATCCACGATGAGCAAAATATCAAAATTTTAAATGAAGACAGGATCAGTAGTAGTGCTATGCCAAGTCCTTTTGGATTATACATTAATTTTTACTTTAAAATATTTTATTAAAATATAATTCCTCTTGATTACTGTGTTTTTTGGTGCCCTCTTAAATTTTGCACCAGAGATGAGAGCCTTACTCGCCTCACTCTAATGTCTAGACTCTGGCTGGCACCATATCCAGGTGGCACAATGTCCAAGCTTGCGCTTCATTGATAAGGTGGTTCTCATGCTTGCCCTAAAAGAAGGGAGCCCCTCATGGCAAGGGGGTCCCTCCTATGGAACACAAACCCACATTGCATATACAGTAGACTGCTTGGTCCTAGCACACCTCTCCAGGGGCAAATGGGTTGATGAGGATCACAGGCCTTCTCTTGCTGGCCTTGACTTTTCTTTTTCTTTCTTTCTTTCTTTTCTTCTTTTTTTTTTTTTTAGTAGAAATGTATTTTTACAAGCTCAAGTTTTAAAAATGTTGCTTATTACAGATTGATTCGGGGGAATGCTAGGTGTACTCAGTTGAATGCAAAAATATGCATTCTTTAAATGTCTATTCTTTATCCTGAGTCCTGTTACACAACAGGAGTCACTCCTGAAGGGATCTAAGACAACAAATCTTGTTTACATGGTTTCGTAAACATATAAGAATATATCTACAGTATAAAGAACTGCCAGTCCAAATGGTGTGTACACCACAAGTTTTGATAAATACAACCAATTTCCTCTCCTATGATAATGTATTGATTTACATTCCCACTAAAAGTATGTGGGAATAACTGTATCCCCATATTCTTTTGTTTGTTTGTTTGTTTCCCCATATTCTTGACAACATTGAGGATTGTGGCACTTCTTAATCTTTGCTAATTTTACAGATAAAATAATATTTCATTTTTGTTTTAATTTATAGTTCTTATTTATGAGCAAAACCAAGCACTTTAAGTCTTTTTATTTACAAAAAAATATATTTTTTTATAAATAAATATTTTTATTTACAAAAAAATAAATATTTTTTTATAAATAAATATTTTTATTTATAAAAAAATTTATGAAACATTAATATGTTCTTCTGTGAGTAAGTTCCCTGGTCCCATTTTTCAAGTAGATTATTGGTCTTTTCCTTATTGATTTGTTAATACTCTTTGTATATTAAGGAAAATGACTCTGGCTGTTATATATATTGCAACTATTATCCCTGATTTTTTTTGTTGGTCTTTTGACTTTTTAATGATTTTTTTCACCTGAAGGAATGCTTTACATTTTTATGTAGTCAAAGTTATTAATATTTTTCTTTGTTGTACTGGAATTTGTATTTTATTTAAAAGTTGTTTCTCACAATGTTTATATACTGTCTACCTAGGTTTTCTTCTAGTACCTTTTATGGCTTTATTTCATCTATTTACATCCATCTAGGATTTACTTGGGAATAAAGTAAGAAAGACATCTACCTCTTTTCTCCTAAATGACTAGCCAATATGATTTATTGAGAAACTATTTTTTCCCCCACTGATTTGAAATGCCACCCATATCACATTTAACATTCTCATTTGTATATGGGACTTGTCCTGAATTCTTTAATCTGTTATAATTGTGTATTCCTGAACCAGCACCAAATTGTTTCAAATAAGGAAGATTTGTAATGTGTTTTAGTATTCAATATTTGTTTTCCCTGGAGTTAATTATTGCCACCACCACCCCTGCATTTGTTTAGTTGTTTTTCTTAATGTCTTTATCATTAATTCACTTCAAAGTCTTTGCCAGTGTATAAAGCTCTTCTCAAGATTGACTATTTTATCAGTTTTAGCTTCCTGAAAAAAAATCTGGACTTGTTGGTCTGTATGCCTGGTGCATATTTGTCTGCCTTTGTCATTTGTCCTGGGGATTCCCTTGGCCTTTGTCCTGTGATAGAGCTCCAATTTTTGGACATTAGACCTTCCTTTTTCTTGGTTTACTATCATGTTTTAGTAAAGCATATCCTTCAATAGCTTCGTAAGGAAGGATGCTTTGGAGGTAAATTTTTTCACAACTAAAAATGTCTTTACCTTACTCTCATACTTGAATTGCTAGGCATGGTACTCCAGGTTGAAAACCACTTTACTCCAGAATTTTGAAGACATTGTTCCGTTGCTTTCTAGCTTTCTCTTATAGAAGTCAGAGCCATTTTTATCCTTCATCTTTTATATAGGCCTTTTGTTTTCCTCTCTAGAAATTTGGAGGATTTTTTTTCTTTGTCCCCTTTGCTCTGAGATTTTGCAATGATATGCCTTAGTATAGGTCTATTTTAATTCTTTGTTCTGAACGCTTTCAGTTTGGAAACTCATGCTCTCCAGTTCTGGGAAATTTTCTTGAATTACTTCTATAATGGTCTCCTCCCTTTTATGTTCACTGTTTATTCTTTCTGGAACTCGTATTGTTTTTGTATTGGGCCTCCTGGACCAGGCTTCTAATTTTTCTTGTCTTTTCTCTCTTATTTCCCATCTCTTTGTTTCTGTGCTGTACACTCTGGGAGATTTTCTCAATATCATCTTCCAAACCTTCTGTAGATTAAAAACAAATCTCTGATATCATGTCTTTAAATTTCAAGAGCTCTCTCTCACTCTTTTTCTCTGAATATATTTTCTTTATAGCAGCGTATTCTTATTTTATGGATGCAATATCACAATAGCTTTTCATCTTTCGAAGGATATTAATGATAGTTTTTGTTTTGTTTGTTTTTGTTTTCCTCTCCTTGCATAATGGCCGTAATCCATTTCCTCCAAGTTCCTTTTTCTGTTTTCACATTTTGGTTTCTATGCTTCATGTTAGAAGTTTTCTTCAGATGCCTGGTGATCTTTGGTCATCTGCTCCTATTTAAGCTGATTGGAAGCTTTGATGGTGCTGAGAAGGATTTGTTGGGTGCTGTCCTTGATATATCTTCATGTCTTTCCTTGTGAGCTGGTCAGATTCCCCAAGTAAGTCTTCTCCAATCTCCTCGTGGAAAGGTGAAAGGCACGCTGACATCTTCTAGGAGCAGAGACAGAGGAGGGCAGAGGTTTCAGCATCCAGTACTTACACCTAACCCTGTTTTCTGGTACCCCTGCCCTCAAGTGTGCCTAGTGTCCTCCAGACCAGAAGAGCCGCCCCCTGCCCCCCAGGTTTTCCCTTTACAGAGAATAAACCTGCAGTCTTTTGCTGTGGTGGGACAGTTGGGAGAGTATTTAGGTCTCTAACTGCCTCTTAAACAGTATTTCAATCAGTTTTCTTTGTTTTATCCCTCCTTCAACCACCGAATGTAACTAGTTCCACCAATTCCTGAGCCTTTGGGGGATTCTGTGCTATAATTGGTTTGATCATTTTTCCCAATGCCACCTTAGAATCTTGTTCTCTCAGGTGTGAGTCCTTTACTTATGGAACAGCTGTTCATGTTTGTACATTTATTTTACAGTTAGACACTGTAGTGCATTTTCTTACTCTTAGGTCTTCAAAGTATACAATCTCGACATCTGCAAATAATGAAAATTTTCTTTCCCTTAACAGTTTTTACACTTCTATTTCTTTCCCTTCTATAGTTGCATTGCCTTATACCTTCAGTACGACGTGAAAGAGCAGGGGCGATGTGGGCATCTTTGTCTTTTTCTAGGTTTCCTGGGTGTCCTTTTAGAATTTCACCATTAAGCCTGACGCTGGTTTTGATATGACTGCATACATTTATTATGTTGAGGAAATATTCCACATTTCTATTAAGATATTTTTATCAGAAATCACTGTTGAATCTTTCAGATTCATGAGTGAAATCTGTCTGTAGTTTTCTTTCGGCTGCTGTGTTTTTCAGGGTTTGGTATCAGTGTAATACTGGTTTTGTAAAACAGTCTGAAAGCTTGCTTTCTCTCTTATGCTTTTGAACAGTTGAACAACATTGGAACTATCTGATGGGTAAATTTTAGAAATAATAGTGTCCAGTACTTGAACAGATTGGCGCTACACCATCCTTCAAATCAAATTATAGTTTGTAGGGTGATGCCTACCTCTAAGCAGATGCATATTATAAGCTGTAGTATCAGCAGGCACAACAGAGGTAATATTGAATGAAATATGTAAAATTTACTTTCTGGAAGCTTCAGGGAGCCGGAAAAGGAGGAGAAGGAAAAGGAAAAGGAGGAGGAGGAAGTTGATTGTATTGTTTGGACAAGAATTTAGTTCAGCAGAACCATGCTTCTCTTCAGCAGGCCTGATAACATAGGACAAAGGAAAAGGAATAATACTACTCCTTTCTCCACTGTCCTCAGACTTGGCCCACTATTCTGTGGTCTCCCCAGTCACCTTTGTAGAAACTTTCCCAGAGGAAACATGTGAGGCTGTCTTTGTACCACTGGAACAAGGTCTGGGGTTGCCACGTGCTGACAAACAGAAAAGCTCTGTGTTGGTTTAGGGACTCGACCAGCCCTTTCTCTGCTGAAAGATGGTGTTTGATACATTCTACCAGATTGACTTGGCTGTCTAATTCAAGACCTAATGGCTTTTCAAAGTTTGTCTACCACCAGGAAAAATGCTGAGGTGGAAGGTTCTCGAAAGAGTTCAGTATGTTATAAGTGAGAAACTTCTGGCTATGTTTGCAAATGGAAGTTGCTGCCTCTAGAGGCTGAACAGGGTGTCTGGGTGACTCTTGTAATTCTCTAATGTCCACAACTCTATGACATGGGGATGTTTTGAAGATGTCTTCGTATTTTAATTAGGGCTTTGCACTTAGATCGTCTCTACCTTTAACTGTCATAATTGATGAGAGAGTCAGTAGAGTTCAAGTGACCAAGAACATAGACTCTGGATTCAGACAGACACAGTGTGAATCCCATTTCTGCTCTGATTAGCTATATGACCTTGGTCAAATTAATGAGCCTCTCAGAGCATCAGCTTATCTATAAAGAGGGGACGTCCTAGTACCTACTTCATAAGGCTGATGTGAAAATGGAATGAATATTGGTGTCTTATTACAGGACTTATTATATAGAAGCTATTGTTAATGCTGTTAATATTATTCTGTAAGCCTTCTGAGACTGATACTTATATCACGAAATAGGAGGTTTTGGAGAGATACTGGTAAAATCCAGGCCTATCTGGGAGTAGATGGGAGCTGAGGACCTGTCAGTCAGTCCTGTGGTCCATCAGAAGACCCTGATCCCTGACTCTCCACTTCTTGCTCCTGAGTCTTTTGTCTTAGGGAAAATGGCAGAGACTTTTTGGATGCCTAAGTTCTGTCCTCTGAATGTAGACCAGACTCTTTTGTTTCCAGCTAGAGACTGGACTCTAGGTCTGCAAATCTGGTTGCTACTTCTGATTGGTCATCAAAAGAACAAAGGTCACCTCAGGGGAGTCGCTGCTCCCTGCGCCATCTGAGCTTTCTCTGGTCATCACAGTGTCCCCTCGCACCTTCTGGATAACACTGTGCAGCTCAGCTTCCCTTCCCTTTGACTCCAGCCACCTGTTGAGTCCTTTTTCTAACTGGTCAGCTAGGTTCCCAGGGATAGCCTAGACTGGCTACAGATGAAGAAGTTTGTTCCCTTCTCCCCCCACTCTACCTTCTCTGCAATGTCCCCTCTTGCTCCCCCAGGGATCCCCCAGTCCCCACCTCCTTCCGTTACCCTGTGTTTACATTCTTCTTCCCATTAAAATCAGATTTTATATCTTCTATTCACAAAATTTAATAAGTGAATCAAATTACTGGGAGTGCGTGTTGGGCTCTTTTGCTGGTAATAAGGAGTCTTCCTCTGTTTACCACAAATAATTCCCTTACCCCCAGTGGGAGGGTGGGGTACACAATTATTGCAAGGAGTCCACATGGTAATTAATCAGGGCTCTACAGGCACCTACAGTAGTTTCCCAGCTGGGCTTCATTGGAATTAGAACACAGCTCAGAGACCGGAAGGGGGTTCAGGACCCAGAGCTCTAAGGACAGTGATGTGTCCCCACCTGGGCAGGAGACTGCCCACTCCCCAGCATGACAGTGACACAGCCCCCTTCTGCCTCTGCTTCTCACACTTCTGTCACTACCAACCTACCTCTCACTCTTCTTTTCTCTGCCTCATGGCTTCTGTTCTCTCCAAGCTTCTGCTTATCGAGAGTTCTGGGCCTCTATGGTGTCTACTACCTCGTGATACTGCCTCCTGTCTGATGAGCAGGAGTTTTCATAGCATAGCTCCGTGCTGCCTGGGCCACACTCACTGTGTTGGTTTCCCACCTCTGGTCCATCCATCTGTGGCCGTGGAAGATCTGTGGTTCTGTCTGGGGCTTTGCTCCTCTGCACAGGGATGTGGCAGGGCCATGACTGTGCCCAGCACTCTGAACTTGGCTTTATTCGGGAAACGCTGTTATCCTTCCCAGGAGCACAGAAGGGTTAAATTGGAATTTCAATGATTCCCAAACCGAGTGAATAGCAGACTCTCATGGGCAAATTTTTACAAATTCAAATTTCTAGAAGCCACTCATCTGTAAAATGGAGACAGTAATAACACTTACTAAATTGATGTGATCTATTCTTTTTTTTTTTTTCCAGAATTTTTTGTGTGCTATGTTTGTTATGAAAAACAGTTGGAAATCTAATGCCCCCCAAATAGGAACTTGTTAAGTCAGTGGTTTTCAAGGTCTGGGAAGAGAGAAAGGAACAGTATATCAGAAATGCTTGGGGAGCGCCACCCCTGATCTATGTCACCAGAATGGAGGCAGGGATTGAACTTCCCAGATTATATACTAGCTGCAACCCCCAGCCCCCAAAGCACTGCACTAAGTGACCTACAGTAATATATCCTTAAAATGGAATCTCACGTAGCCAGTCAAAACGATCTTGCAGGCGTGTATTTTTTTTTAACATGCAAAGGAGGTCATGATGGATTATTGAATAAAAAGGGCAGATTATAGGGGTAGGAATTTTTAGAGAAAAGGTACATATAGGTATTTATGAATAATGAAGCATATGGAATATTAAAAGTATGTTTGGCAGACCTGCTGCATTAGCATTACCTGGGAGCTTCATAGAAATGTGGAATCCGGGACCTCACTCCAGACCTACTCAATCTAAGTATGCATTTTTGACAAGATCAACACCTGGTTGGTGTGCAGAGTCAAGTCTGAGACTCGTTGCTCTAGGGCACTGGCTCTTGTATTGGGTGCTCATCAGAATTCACCTGGGGAGCATTAAAAGAAATCCTGATGCCCAGGTAGCACCCAGGCCAATTAAATCGCAGTCTCTGTGGGTGGGACTGGGCATTGTATATCTTGGAACTCAGGTGATGCCGAGGAGCAGCCTGGGTCGGAAACACCAGCTGTGAGACTACACCCCAGATGTTAGAGTGCTTATTCTGTGGATGGTGCCAACCTCATGCTTCTGATTTTGTTCTTTCTGCTTTTCTATATTTTCTGATTTCTGTTTAGGAAGCGTGCATTATTTTTATAGTGATAAAAAAAGTTATTTTAAATTAAAAAACCCTAAATGAATGCAAGGCTCATCTGAAGTTTAGACAGCAACCTTGAAGTGAGGAAGATGTTTCAGAGCAGGATTCAGCATAGAAAGGGGAGTAGAGGGCACATGCTCCCAGGTTGGGGGAGGGAGAGTGATAACAAAGCAATATGTTGTGCTATTTCTTTTAGTTTTAGTCATGATATTGAACTTTTAAAATTCTGTTTTGAAATAAAAACGATCAAAGAAAGCATGAGCTTTTAATGTTTAGCAAAAGGGAACATGGGTTAAATGTTGAAAAACCCTGTTTTAGAGGAAAAAGAGGAGTCATTCCATTTGCCACCTGACCTGGTGTATCTCTTCCCCTTAATAAAAGAAACTAAACGTTGCTGAGAGCTCGCTAACTGCCAGCATCATAATAGGCATTTCATTATCATTGCAATAATGCCGAGGAGCAGCATTACCATGTCCCCATTTTAAGGGAGACTGAGCCCTACAGAGGTTACTTAATTTGCATGTAACCCCTAGCCTTGCCAATATGGCAGCCACTGGCCACACACTGAGCACTTAAAACAAGACTGGCCCGAATTGATATGTGCTGTGAGCATAAAATAGGCACCAGATTCCAAAGACTTCGTATCAAAAAAAACTGTAAAATAGCTCATTAATAATGTCTCATATTCATTACACATGGAAGTGATATTGTTTTGGATGTATTGGGGATAAATAAGATATATTATTAAACTTTATTTCAGCTATTTCTTTTCCCCTTTTTAAATGTGGCTACTAGAAATTTAAAAATTATTTACGTGGCTTGCCTTTTGTGGTTCATACTTTATTTCTAGCCAGGCAGAGGCAACTAAGAGCTTTTTAAAATCCTGATGTTCAGCCACACTACTGTCGGATCAAATCAAAATCTCTAGAGAATTTCTATTTTCCAGGATACCGAGGTTCAGCCAAGATTGAGAACAATGGCTTTAGCCAGGTTTTTTAATCCATCCTCCCTGGGAACAAACTACAGCTGTCTAGGAAAGTAAGCTAGCAACTTTTAGAAAGCAGAGACCTTAGATGATGTTGAGGGGTGTTATTTGGGTCGTTATATATTTTCTTTAAGATTAAAAAAAATGAGGTTGCTTTATTTCTGTTTTGTGAATTAATCTTGAAAGAACGGGGTTGGTTTAGTTATCTTGAAAATTCAGTCTCTTGGCCACTAGGGGGACTGGATTAAAACACTTGCAGAAGGATAAGCCTTTGTCCCTTGGAGAAACTCCTTAGAGTGGAGGTAAATTGGCACTGTCATCCTGGTAGGCAAAGGAGCAGCTTGTATTGCTACTTTTTAACTTTTATTTGACTTAAATCCTATAGCTGAAAGGGCTTGACCTTTGTTTTGGTTTTTTTTTAATTGGGGTACAGTTGTTTTACAATGTTGTGTTAGTTTCTACTGTACAGCGAAGTGGAGTTCCCTGTGCTATACAACAGGTTCTCATTAGTTATCTATGTTATACATATTAGTGTATATATATGTCAATCCCAATCTCCCAATTCTTCCCACCTCCCCTTTCTCCTCTTGGTGTCCATACGTTTGTTCTCTACATCTGTGTCTCTAGTTCTGCCTTGCAAACCGGTTCATCTGTACCATTTTTCTAGATTCCACATATATGCATTAATATACAATATTTGTTTTTCTCTTTCTGACTTACTTCACTCTGTATGACAGTCTCTAGGTCCATCCACATCTCTACAAATTGAAAGGGCTTGACCTTTGTGTCAGTGAAAAGTGATATAATCTTTCTGAAGATCACTTTAGCAATATAATTATAGAAAATATTTATGGAGGGCTCATTCTGTGTCAGACACTGTGCTCAGTCCTTCACACACATTATCTCACTGAAATCCTCACAACAGTCAGATACAGCAGGTACAATTATTATCTTAATTTCAGATTAAAAAAACACAAGGGCTGGAGGGATTAGAGAACAAACCCCATGGCCACAGAGCTGGAAAATAAAAGATTTGAACCCAAGCAGTCTGTCCCTAGAACCTGCCTCTTAACCTCTAAATGATATCGTATAAAATATACATAGACTTTGCCCCGTGATTTTAGTCCTAGGACTTTACTCAAGGAAATGATCAGACAACAGCATAATTCAGAACACAACTAGATCTAGAAAAATCTCAATGTCCCTATTCTCGTAGGAGACTAAACAGATTAGTGTATCGCCATAAAATGAAAAAATATGTAACAGCTAAGAGTACTGATATAGAAGTGATGTACTGAAATGGAAAAAATCTTCATGAAGTATTATTAAGTTAAAAAAGCAATTTAGAAAACATATACAGTACAACATCCAGAAAGAAAAAGCCAGCAGGTATGTGTGTAGGCGGGAACACTAAAACATTAACAGTGGCTATTTTTACAGGGAATATCAGGAATTTTAACTTTCCTCTTTACATTTTTCCTTATATTCTAATTTTTTCATAATGTCTTTTCAGGCAGTAATTTTTTTAGAGCAATGCAAACGAAGATATTTCAGCATATGAAAGAACAATGCCTGCTTAAAGGAAGTGAAAGGAGTTAGTGGGAACATCATTGAGGTGGCCCTGGGCACTAAATTTAGCACTAGAACTCTGGCAGCCAAAGGAAAAAGAGAAACATGTTGGTTGTATAAATTTCATAGTATCTCATCTAGTGTTTTATGAGAGAGTCTCTTAGGTGGTTTTCTGCATTTCTAACTGTTTACTCTTGTGAACTTCAGAGCGTGCGACCCTGAATAGATGCTACACGCATATCCCAATTCTCTGATTCCAAGTGCCCTGAACTTGATTGAACTTGTGTTCACTGAGTACCTGCCATGTACCAGGCTGGGGGTCGAGTGTTAAATCTTCTCTTCCTTGCAACAAAACTCTGATTCATACCTTCCGCTCATCCCCCACCTGGAGTCCCATCCCATGCAAATGCTTCTGGTTCTAAAGTCTAGTTCAAGCACCACTACTAGAGCCTCCAGGGCAAGCCAGTCATCCCCTTTTGAGATGCCTATTGTACCACCAGTCCTCATGGGACAATTCAGTACGTACACATTCCCTCATCTTTTCATAAGCATTCACTATGTCTCCCCTATTAGAATGGAAACAACCTGGGAACATGGGCCTATTTTCTCTTATGTATAGAACTCTGGTATTCTAGCATTTTAGAGTTTGAAGGGGATGCCTGACAGCTGGGATGACCAATGCACCCTGGTTTGTCTGGGACTTTCCTGGTTTTAGCACTGAAGGTCCCATATCCGGAAAACCTACTTAATCCTGGCAAGACAGCTGGGTACTTCCTGGGTACTCACTAATTATTATTTGATTAGTTGGATTATTTTATATGGTAAAATGCCTACTGGGTGCATACCCATTTTTAGCTATATATTCACAAAATAATAACCCCTGTATTAACATGGCTCTCTCTACTGCTGTGTTAGTATAATCTTCAGGCAAACTCTGAAAGCAGGAAAAGGCAGGGGTTATTAGTCCAGCTGAGAAAAGTAAGGCAGAGAAGAGTTTTGTAAATTTTTCCAGGTATTAAGTGAGTAGTCAAAATTATGAATTGGGTCTTTTGATTCCTATTCAGGGCTCCCTGGAATTTGAAAATACCCACCATGGAGCTTCCATTGTTTTAAATAATTATGCAAGGCTTTTGTGAAGAAAAACACAAATTGTAGTTTGAGATCCAAAAGGCTTGCATAAATGGAACGTGGAATATCGTCATCTTTCTAAATGGAACAGTTCAATATTATAAAGATTATTTCCCCAAAATTAGTTAATAAGTTGAATGCAGTTTTAACAAAAATTCCAACAAGATTTTTCTTAGAACGTGACAAAATTATTCTTAAGTTCGTCTGCTTACAAGACCCACTGACGAAGAGTTCAAGAAAATTTTGAAAAGGAACAGTTGTGAAGGGGGTAATTGTACTTCTAGGTTTCAAAAGTTATTAAACCACAGTGCTTTAAGCAGTGAGGTGTTAGCACAGAATTGATTGATCAATGGAATGAAATAAAAAGTCCAGAAAGAGAACCCAAAGCATCTTAGAAATTTGGTATATGATAAAGCTGGTTCAGGTCAATGGGGAATGATTATTTTGTAAATGATGTTGGGCAAATAGACCGATCATTTAAATGCAAATAGGGACTTCCCTGGTGGCGCAGTGGATAGGACTCTGTGCTCCCAATGCGGGGGGTCCTGGTTCGATCCCTGGTCAGGGAACTAGATGCCACATGCATGCTGCACCTAAGAGTTTGCATGCCACAACTAAGGAGCCCTGGAGCCGCAACTAAGGAGCCCGCCTGCTGCAACTAAGACCCGATGCAACCAAATAAATAAATATTTTTTTAAAATAAATGCAAAAAATTTAGGGCAAAAAAAAAAAAAAATTTAGGGCTCTGGGGCTTCCCTGGTGGCGCAGTGGTTGAGAGTCCGCCTGCCGATGCAGGGGACACGGGTTCGTGCCCCGGTCCAGGAAGATCCCACATGCCGCGGAGCAGCTGGGCCCATGAACCATGGCCGCTGAGCCTGTGTGTCCGGAGCCTCTGCTCCGCAACGGGAAAGGCCACAACAGTGAGAGGCCCGCGTACCGCAAAAAAAAAAAAAAAAAAAAAAAAATTTAGGGCTCTATCTCTCCCAAAGTGCCCAAATAAATTAACTTTTAATGTAAAAAAAAATAATGCTGCAAAAGAATCAGAAGAAGAACCAGTGAATGTTTATGTGATCTTTGGGAGAAGAAAACCTTTCTAAATAAAACATGAAAGGCAGATGTCATAAGGGTGAAAACAGATTAAATTTGACTACATGAAAAATAAATTTTTAAAAGGTTTAATAGAAATGACAATGTGGGAAAAACCTTTGCTGTGTATATGACAATTTGAAAGAATTCTTACAAATCATTAAGAAAAAGATAAACATACTAATAGAAAAATGGTAAAGTACACAATTTGCCACGGAAGTACAAATTATTAAAAGTTCTATTTCCTTAGTAAGCAAATGAAAGTAAATAAAAACCAAAAAGTTCTCCCCCTCCATTTTTTATCTTACCTAATGATATTGGAAAAAAAAATTAAAACCATAATATCCTTTGCTGATGGGAGAATAAATCAGCAGCCTTCCTGTAAGGCCAGTTGTAATAGGAGTTAGAGCCTTATTAACCTGTGTTCATTTTGATCCAGCAATTCCACAACTATATATATTTTTAAGTAATAATAAAAAATATGTGCAGATACCTCTTTATAACTATGTGTGTGGGAATTTTATTTATTGTAGTTAAGAGAAAGAAACAACTTAATGTCTAGTTCTAGGGAATTGGTTGCATAAATGACAGAATATTGCTCCAGTAGAATGAGAGGCAATTATACAAATATACTTTGCAGTTAATGTTGTAGAAGAATATTTAAGGACATGAAAAATATTCACGATGATGTATATTGCTAAGTGAAAAAAAGCATGTTACTAGGCTGTATTCATAGCCTGATCCTGTGTTTGTTTACACACATATGTAAACATATACACAGAACATGACTTGTGCATTACAAATGATTTGTTCTCTTTTTACGTTTTTGCATTTCTACTGTACACATTAATGACTTTTTAATAAGAAAAATTAATAGTTACTATTAATTATTGTTAAAGAGAACTTAGATCCTGGGTTAGTGTTTTTTTTTGAGGGTATGGAATTGTTTGTGTGCTATGATATATATTTCTGTAATGCTTGAATTTTGTTTACTGAATTTGATCATTTTTATAGTCAAAAGGAAACAATTTTAAAAAATAAAAAAAGGGCTGGGGAACAAAGAAGTTCATACTCTTTAATCCAACAATTTAACTTTTAGAAACGTTCTTAACCCTGAATATGAGTAAATATTTATACAGAGATTGCTCATCATAGCAGTATTTACAACAGAAAAAACAAACAAAAACCTGATAAAAAACATATAAGCACCATTTAAACAATACAGAGCTAGATAAATTATGACAGGCCCATTAGATGAACCTACAGCAGCATAGTGAAGTCAGCATGAATCCAGCCTGCCTGGATTCAAATCTCAGCTCCACCACTTACTTGCTGTGTGACTTTGCACAAGTTACTTAACCTCTCTGTTTCAATTTCCTCTAGTAAAATGAGGATAACAATAGTACCTACATCATTGGATGGTTATGAGGATTTTGAAGTCAGAGCCCATGCAGGAAACAGATGACACACTCAAATTAGATAATTTGAGTAGAGTTTAATAAAAGGACTCTTTACAGAGGTGTGGACAGGGTGTAGTGAAACCACCAAGGATAGTGCAGTACTCTGGGCAAGTAGTAGTAGGAAGTCATAGGGAGCAATTGGGCAGGTATTGGAACCTGGAGAGAGAGAGAGTTCCTAGGAGGAGCTGTGCTCTTTGTGAAAAGCCCAGTGACCCTTCATACCTTAACCTCACCCTCCAGGCTTCTTCTGAGACATCTGTGATAAGTCTGTCACTGCTGCAATAATGGTGCATATAAACAACCCCAAATCTCACTGGCTACAGACTGCAGACATTTGTTTTTCTCACTCCCGGGTTGACTGAAGCAGCTCTGCTTCAGGCTTTGGGTTGTTTGGGTTCAGGTCAGCTTCCTGGGCCTCTTATTTTGGGAACGGCCACCAAGAGGCCAAACCAAACAGGCAAGTCCCTTTCAGGCCTCTGCTCACAACAAGTGTGCAAACATTCCATTGGCCAAAGCATGTCCCATGACTGAGACTAAAGTAAATAGAATAGAGCTATTTATATTCCACATACTCTAGTAGAAGGCAAACTCCCATGGCGAATCCTAACACAGGGAGAGAGGAAGAGAGTGGAGTTGGGAATGATAATCCAATGACAACTTGTCATTGGCCAAATCCAAGGAAGTGAGAGGGCACAGAAGCCGGGTGATGCAGTCTGTACAGGTCGGCCTCCGGGGGCACAGAGCAAGGTGGAAGAGGGTAGAGGGGTCTGGAGAGGCAAACAAAAATATCTATGCAGGATTACATGAGTTAATATTTTTAATGAGTTTAGCATAGTGACTGGCATGTAAAAAAATACTATATTAAGTGTTAAGTAATAAAATAGGGTGCCATTGGAAATGATGTTTTCAAGAATATTTAATTAAACATTTTAAATGTTTATAATTAACTGTTAAATGAAAGAGGTTATAGAGCAGGCGTACATTATAATATCATTTAAAAATACAATATACCTAGAAGAAAGACTGGGAGGAAACGTAGCAAAATAATAATGTTGTTGCTGGGAGGTAGAATCATGGGGAATTTTTTCCTTTCTGTGCTCTGTGTTCAGAAATAGGTTGCCACATACGATCTCATTGGTTGCGCACTGCACAACTCCAGGAGCCCCATTTGTCCCTCTGCACACCTTCAGCTTATACAACCTCCTTCATTGGCCACAGCTTCTAAAACACACACGTATTACTCTTGTGTAACCAAATAAATGCAATAAAAATTGCAACCTTGCTTTTTCTCCCTAAAACTCTTCAAAGACAACAGAAGTTGACCTAGTTTGGCATTTTCACTAGAGTGGCAAAGAAATTATTCCAGTATAGTTGTCCTTCAGGATCCTGGGGGAATGGTACCAGGACCCCCATGGATACTAAAATTCATGGATGCGCAAGTCTCTTTTATACAATGGTGTAGTAGTTGCATATAACCTACACAGTCCTCCTGTGCACTTTAAATCATCTCTAGATTACTTATAATACCTAATCCAATGTAAATGTTATGTAAATAGTGTGCAGCAAGTTCAAATTTTGCTTTGGGGAACTTTCTGGAATTTTTTCCCCTGAATATTTTTGATCTGTTGTTTGGTTGAATCTGCAGATGTGGAATCCACAGATAAGGAGGGCCGATTGTGCTCTAAGATGATTGTTATAAGGCACACTCACCAATGCTTGAGGCAATCGAGGTTATACAGTCACTGTTGCAGAACTGAAAGGTATTTCTTCACGCGTGTCGTATAAGTAGAGAAAACATGTTTGGCCTGAGTGAGTTACTACAATTTTTAAAATCCTGTAATATATCTTCTTTAGCGGAGAAATTCAGAACTGCTGGATCAGAAATGATGAATATAAGAATGGGATATTTCTACTAAATCCACAATGGAGAAGATTTAAAGTAAAATGAAAGCTTCTCTCCCCACGCCCGGGATGAAATGAGCCTAGCTCTTAAAGGCATTCAGGCCAACCCTGTACTTCCTGTCTCTGTATTTCTTATTATATGAGATGATAAGTATCTTTACTACTTAGGCCACTGTATTCTATTACTTGAAGCCAAAAATTATATGTATTCTCTTCAAAGCCCTCCCTTCCCAAGATAGAGTTAAACATCCCTTCCTCTGTGTGTCCACAACCCCTGTGTATGTACCTCTATTCTAGAATTTAACATATAGTGTAATAGTCATTGACATGACTTGTTTATGAGATCATCCAAAGAATTCATGGATTTTCCTTTCATTTTTGTAACCTCAGTATCCTTCTTGGTACCCAATGCAGAAGCATTTGTTGAGTAGGTGTCAAGACTTCCTATGTTCACTGTTCTGGGAGGGGCGGAGGGCACTGTCTCTTGAGAGTGTGGGACAACGGTGGACAGCCCATGTACATACTTGGGTGAGCCTGTTGGGAAAGGCTGAGTCACAAATACCCTAGAGAACCTCCAGCCCTGAGCCCCCAACAGCGCACTCCTGAAAACTGGGAGACAGAACCAAAAGCCATCCTAGATGCGGGGTGGGGCAATTCAGAGGAGTATGTCTCTTTTCCCATTTGATTCTTAGGATCCTTTTTAGGTATTATTTTTATTTTTTTATAAAAATATTTTTGGAGATTAAAATGTCGGTTTCATTGCAAAGTTAGATTGGAGGGTGTGGCTTGGTTGTGAAGTCAAATGGGTTTGCTAATACTCTCCTGTTTCGAACTTAACCCTCCAAAATGCCATCCTCCACCCCTGCTGGGAAAGAAGCTGTCCTGTTTGCCTTACCACATGGCTGGGGGTACAGACCAGAAAACACCTGCACTCCACAGAGCAGGTTCCCGAGCAAAAGTGAAGTCAGAAAGCCAGGCCTGCCAGGGGAGTATATACAAAGACATGAACTTCTACACTGGAGAACTGGTGCTGCACATTTTTTGTAATCTTTTTCACTTTCCTCTCCTGGGTTGGATCATTGAGAGGTCACAGTATTTAAACATTTCCCCCAACCTTGGTTTGGCTTTTTCTTTCTTACAATATGAAGAAAGTAGCCTCCAAACCAGCTGAGGAATGTGGGTGGCAGAGTGTGGACTGTTTCGTGTTTGATAGCATCATATTTTGATACTTTCTCCACAAAGTCTCAGTGTGACGGCTGGAATGATCATTGGCAGAAATACACAGGATTCTGAATTTGAAAGTTTGGGCCACAGGTTGCAGTAAAAGTAACCAGTCCAGGATGCTATTTTCAGAGTTCAAATATCCTAATGGGCAAATCTGCTAAACTAATTTGAAAAGTGTTAATGGGAAAGAATAGGTTTATGTGTTAGACCACCCAAACCTCATTTGCTTTTTTTATTTGATTTTTATTGGAGTATAGTTGATTTACAATGTTATATTAGTTTCTACTGTACAGCAAAGTGAATCAGTTATACATATGCATATATCTGCTCTTTTTTAGATTATTTTCCCTTATAGGTCATTACAGAGTACTGAGTAGAGTTCCCTGTGCTATACAGTAGGTCCTTATTAGTTATCTATTTTATATATAGTAGTGTGTATATGTCAATCCCAATCTCCCAATTTATCCCTCCCTCTGCTTTCCCCCCAGTAGTAAGTCAGAGAAAGACAAATATCATATGGTATCGCTTATATGTGGAACCTCATTTGCTTTTCAGCAGTCACTTTCAATGTCTTGCCTGAAAGGAGGGTGTCCCGTAGGAATGGTAAGCCATGTGGCAGGTCTCTTCAGGGAGGTGGCTTTATCTGGCACCCCTAAATCACGGCATATAGGAAGCTCCTACTTTATTCTCCCCCGCACAAGGCCATGTAAGATTGTAAGAATGCAGTGGAAAAGGGGGAATCTTCCAGGTTTAATTCAGAAGGAGCAAAGCACAGATGGCCCCAGAATAGGGACCCTTCCAGCCCCACGCCATCATGATACACTTCACCAGCTTCGGCAGAAACAGCAAGTAGGTGAGAGCAACACAGAGCCCTGAGAATGTGACCAGGGCACCATTTCTGGGTTCTGTAGAGTAAGTTGACCGGACCAGGCTCTCTCCAACCAGTTTGAGACTCAGCCTCTCCTGTCAGCCTCCTCAGTCTAATACTGCCTTGGGCCCCAAAAGTCCACAGTTCACCAGCCCCAGGCTCCATGACACAGCCACAGTCCCTGTGCTGCTAATCCTGGCCAATTGTCAAGTTAATGAGTCTCCGGGGTTCTTAGGGGACTGGGCAAGAGTGTGGATGACTCAGTGTGGCCCATCCCCGTTATTAGAGAAACAGCTCCAAGCAAATGGTTTGTGACGGTGAGTTAGTAACGTCAGCTTCATTAGAGAATATCTTGTGGAAGGTGCAGCAGTGAATAGCATTTGCAAACCTTTTAAGACTAATTTTTGTGTCACGGAAGAAAGGGGAAGTTAGAGTAAATAGCCTGAGACTCGGATGATTTATTTCTCAGTTTAGACTTGTGTGTTTCATTCACTTCTGGGACGTTTCTTCTCGACTTTCTGCCTTTGGGGATCAACACTGAAAGAGGAGTGAGTCATCATTTGGCCACGTCTTCTTTTCTGTGTTTAATCCCTTAATGGAAAAGAGAATTAGGCAAGAGGATTAAGAGAGATTAAACCAGATTCATTACTGAATTATTAAAAATTAAGCTGTGGCTTAAAACAGCCTAAGAGGAGGTGCATACAATAATGTAAGGGACAGAAAAACTCCACAAAAACTCCTTATTCAAACACAAGAGATGGTATCCATTTGTTCTTGATAAAAATCAATGGTTAACAGTAATACACTCAAAAGATATCATAATGTCTCTTCATTCACGAAGAGACCCTACCAACCCGCCTCTGGGAGGGTAAAGACTTAGAGAAAAATAGCTCTAGTCCTGAGATGGGTTAACCTGATATTTTTCTTCATCTGCTATAGGACCAGGTCTCCTTACCCAGTGGGTACTCAGCATTTCCAACCGATACGCCATCAAACGCTTGTAGGATTTATAAGTCCCTAAGTAGTACTCTAGGGCAGGGCTTGAGTGAGATACTGAAAATGAACAAACTTCCCCTTCATCCTTTTGAATCGCAGCCGTAGCCTCTGAGGTCAGCTCCTCAATCTCTTCAGGCCTTCAAGTCTTTATGTGGGAGAACCAGGGAAAATTCTGAAAAAATTAAAATTAGGTTTTTCTCAGAGAACCTCTCAAAAAATGAAAATTTTAGATTATAGAAAGATGTATAAAACCTTTAAGATAAGATGGTCATGGTTTGCACATTCAGCTTTATTCTTCTGAAGACATTTCTTTTTAAAATAATTTTATTATTTATGTACGTATGTATGTATGTATGTATGTATGTATGTATTTACTTGGCTGCGCGGGGTCTTAGTTGTGGCATGTGGGATCTAGTTCCCTGACCAGGGATCGAACCCGGGGCCCCCTGCATTGGGAGTGCAGAGTCTTAACCACTGGATCACCAGGGAAGTCCCCGAAGATATTTCTTAAACCACAAAATAAGGGAAATTTCTGTAGGGTCCGCTCAGTCTCAGATTACACTTCCTGACTTCAGAGGCAGACTGAGACTCTCAAAAGACAAAATGTGTGTTTGCCATCAGAGCTGCTGTGATTTTCATGAGGACTCACTGCCTTCTCTTTGTAGGCTTGTGGCTGCTGTGTTTAGTCTAGAGCAAAGGTTTATATAACTCTCTACGAGGACCATGGATGGACAACTAGGGGTTTTTGAACCCCATGAACTTGTAGCAATTTTCACGATATGTGTATTGGTTGGGGGCAATGTGGAGGATCCAAAGCTCTCATTAGATTCTCAGAAAAGTCCATGACCTCATATGGAAGAGGGTTCCAAGGCTTTTCCAAGGCTGGAGCATCTGCATGCTTTCTGGTTCAGCAGTAGCTCCACACCTGAAATATAGGTAATGTTATTGTACTCACCTTACAGATGAGGAAACAGGCTGACAGAGTTTAAAAAACCCGTCGAACCTCCCACAGCTGGTAAATGGCAAAGCCAGGTAATAAACCCAGATCTGTCTGACTTCAGAAACTGAGCCTCTCATTAGTGGGCAATGCTTTGTCTACATTTAACAGGTTTAAAAGAATAAGATCTGGAATTTGTTAGGGCTCTTCCAGCTTTCCCGAATCTTTACGGTAGCATCCCTGACAGGCGACCCAGCTCTGTCCGAACCCTTCTGGGGATGGGAGCTTCCTACCTCACCAGGGATCAGTTCTGTTGTTGAACTTAATGAGTGCTTTTCAAATATAAAACCCCAATTTACCTTACGATTGGATGCTGGCAAGGTGCTTTCAAATGTAGTGAAATACAGAATGTCTTCAGGTGTGCTATTCAGGACTGGAGTCAAATTCTGAAGCATGAAGACCTCTGCTTCTCTCCCTCTTCAAAGTGGGGCACATGGGGGAAGGTGGCCTGTGTTGGAAAATCTAAGCATGCACGTCAAGAAAGAATCTAACTTGTGGAATGATGGACAAGGCAATCATTCAAAGACATCAAAAGGTGTGCTTTGAAAATAAGAATGACCTGACAGTTTCCATATACAGCAAAATCTTTATTAGCTGACATTGGAGGTCTTTTTTTCTCTAGCTTCTTTGGTAAAAATGACCCTTTTTGTATCTCCTTTATGCTTTAGTGAATAAGAAATCTGGAAGGTGGTGGAGGATGCTTTCTGAGAGTATTGGTGGTTTCTTGTGAGCTCAAGTTCTTTCCTGCCTCTCAAAAGGTCCTCAGTGATAGATGACTTAAATGCCTTAAAAAATGGAAAGCATTTATCAGTAATGTTAGTAAATTAGAAAAATTACTATTATCGCCTGAGTAAACTATTCTTTTTGGGGCATTTAGTCTTCATAGATGGTCACTAAGGGTCCACGCCTCCCAGGACTCATGCCTCAGAATCTAGACTGGCCCAATGGAGTGTGATGGGAGTGATGCTGTGCCAGTTCCGAGCGTCAGCCTTAGAAAGGTCTCAAAGCTTCCACTTTTGCACTTTTGGGAGCTCTGTGCTGCCATGTATCAATCCAACTACTCTCATCCTGGAGGGGCCATGTAGAGAGAGAGAGATGCCCCAGGATGACGTGGAGATCCCAACTGCTCAAGTATTCCATCTGAGTTCAGCCTTCCAGCCATCCCTGTGAAGTCACCAGATGTGTATCTGAGCTATCTTGGATGTTCTGTGTAGTCGAACTTCCAGGTGAATGCAGCCCCAGCCGATATCACACAGAACAGAAGAACCACCCAGCTGAGCCTAGCCAACCTACAGAATCATGAGAGATAATAAACTGGTTGTCATTTTAAGCCCCTAAGTTGTGGGATGGTTTGTTACATAGTAATAGATAACCAAACACCTCATATTCATATAGCAAAACTGATTATTTTTATGGGTAAACAAAGTTGATAAAAATGCATATTATAGCAAAGTGATTAAAAACACTCATTTATCTTGCAAAACACCCAATCAGAAATAAGCCTCATTAAAGCAGTATTCTAACCACAGTGACATAGTGCTTTATAACCACTAGGATGACTACAATCAAAAAGACAGATAGGGGCTTTCCTGGTGGCGCAGTGGTTGAGAGCCCGCCTGCCGATGCAGGGGACACGGGTTCGTGCCCCGGTCCGGGGGGATCCCACATGCTGCGGAGCGGCTGGGCCCGTGAGCCGTGGCCACTGGGCCTGCGCGTCCAGAGCCTGTGCTCCGCAACGGGAGAGGCCACAACAGTGAGAGGCCCGCGTACCGCAAAAAAAAAAAAAAAAAAAAAAAGACAGATAATAACAAGTGCTGACAGGGATGTGGAGAAGTTGGAGCCCTCATACACTGCTGATGGGAATGTAAAATTGTGCAGCTGCCTCAGAAAGCAGCCTGGCAGTTCCTCAAAATGTTACTTATAGAGCTGGCATGAGACCCAGCAGCTCCACTACTAAGTATATACCCAAGAGAAATGAAAACATATGTTCCCATAAAAACTTGTACAGGAATGTGCATAGCAACATTATTCATAATTGCTGAAAATTGGAAATAACTCAAATGTCCATCAACTGATGAATGGATAAATAACATGTGGTATTATCTATACCAGGGAATTGTACGGATAAAAAGGAATAAAAAGGGATGAAGTATGGATACATGCTACAGCATGAATGAACCTTGAAAATGTTAAGTGAAAGAAGCCAATCACAAAGACCAGATACTGTATGATTCTGTTTATATGAAATGTCCAGGCAAATCTGTAGAGACAGAGTGTAGATTAGTGGTTGCCTAGGGCTGGAAAGTAATGGAGAGTGACCGTTAATGGGTACAGAACTACTTTTTGGTATAATGAAAATATTCTAAAATTGAATGTGTTGATGATTTCAACCTCCGTGAATATACTAAAAACATTTAATTGCACATTTTAAATGGGTGACTTGTATGGTATGTGAATTGTATCTCAGTAAAGGTGTTACCAAGAAAAGAAAGTCAATCTCCTGTAAGACTGATGTTCATTTTGTTTTGACTGCTTTGGGCACCAGACTCTTGCCTGTGATCAGATAAGGCTAAATCAACCCCGAGAGCTAACAGCAGTTGAATGGGCTTTTTGATGGGGGAGTTTATAGAAACAACACATGAAGCGAGAGCTGAATGACAATTTATTATACAGTTAATATAGTGTAAACTTACAGTTAATATTCTTAGCTCCTTCTTATCAATAAGGTGAAGATCAATACAGAGATTTGGTCTGAATCCTTAAATTCTCTGATTGTGAGGTTTGTTAAGTCACCTCTTTGGGACCTGCTGCGTTCTAATTATGACGTGATATTAGCTTGTCAGTATGAGGGCAGTATTGCCCCCTCCTCAGTTTCCCAGAAAGCAAAACAATGTTCATAACTATATTTGCAGAAACTGTCAAAAGTATCTGAGTTCATTACCTACATAGAAAACATAAGTTCCAGTTAGACTATCCTGCAGCAGTGTAATAGCACATTTTTCATTGTCTAATGGCTACTTAATGGTTGACTTTTGTAGATGTTTTAGGTGGTTTTTTATTTTTTATTTTATTTATTTTTGGCTGCGTCGGGTCTTCGTTGCTGCACACGGGCTTTCTCTAGTTGCAGTGAGCGGGGTGGGGGGGGTTACTCTTAGTTGCCATGCGCGGGCTTCTCATTGAGGCGGCTTCTCTTTGGTGCGGAGCGCAGGCTCTAGGCACGCAGGCTCTAGAGCGCAGGCTCAGTAGTTGTGGCACCCGGGCTTAGTTGCTCCGCTGAATGAGGGATCTTCCGGGACCAGGGCTCGAACACGAGTCTCCCCCCGCCCCGTTGGCAGGCGGATTCTTAACCCCTGCGCCACCAGGGAAGCCCCGTTGTAGGTGTTTTTGAAAAAAATATGTATGCTGTATTTGCTGTGATGTGCAATTTTATACGTATCCATTAATTTAAGCTTAATTGTGCACTTATGTCCTCTATAGCCTTATAATATTTTAGCTACTTCATTTAGAACTATAAATATTATAAATATAATATTTACTCACTGATACCCTAAAATGTGTCAGGTCCCATGCCAGGCTCTGAGGATTCAGTCCTGATCAGTACACAGTTCCTGTCCTTGCAGAGCTCACAGTAGATGACAAATGTCTCAGTGAATGAGGATATAAGACCTGCAATGCCAGTTTGTATTTACTTTGAATGTATATTTTTAATTTATAGGTATATTTAATTTAAAGTTTTGCCTTTTTATCTATTTTTTTTAATAAAGTAATGTTAAAATTTATGGTCGTGAAGTTATCAAATTCTCCATTAGATCTGTTAATTTTTGCTTAATATACTTTGAGTCTCCTTTGTTAGATGCACCAGTTCAGGATTTTTATAACTTCCTGATGAATTCTCTCTTTTATCTCCTGCAGTGTCTAATCTTCACACCATCCAGTAAAACTTTCATTTCCATCTCTAGAGGTTCAATTTGGGTCTTTTTATATCTTACCATGCTCAATCTTTCCTCTACCTTCTTGAATTTATAGAATATAGTTACAATAACTTTTAATGTTCTTATCTACTAATTCTGTCATCTGCACTGTTTCTGGATGTGTTTCTATTGATAGATTTTTCTCCTCATTGTGGGTCAGAGTTTCCTGCTTCTTTGCATCCCTGGTAAGCTTTGATTGGTTGCCAGACATTGTGTATTTTACCTTGTTAAATGCTGGATGCTTTGTATGCCTGTAAATATTCTTGAGCTTTGTTCTGAGACACAGTTAAATTACTTGGAAACAGTTTGATCCTTTTAAGGCTTTTTTATTTTCAAGCTTTGTTAGGCGGGATCCAAGTAGACTTTAGTCTAGGGCTGATTTTTCCCCACTACTGAGGCAGTACCCTTCTGGTTACTCAATGCCCTATGAATTACAGAGTCTTCCACTCTGTCTGATGGGAGCCCAATTCTTCCTAGCCCTGTGTCATCTTCCTGGATTGCTACCTCTGCTCTTTTTGGGTCATTCATTCTCTGGCTGTGGGTAGGTTTCTCACACTCATGGGCTGATGAGCATTCAGTTGAGGACTCAAGGGGGATCCTGTGCAGATCTCTGGGACTGACTTTCTCTCCGTGCAATTTCTCCTCTCCACTACTGTGCCTGCAAACTCCAACAGCTTTGGCTTCCTTAGACTCCTGGGATTTATCCCTTCAACTCAGAGACCCTGCATCTGCCTGGGTTCCCCCTGCCTGGCTATGGCTAGAAACTCTCCAGCACTAAACTGGAGCAATCGTAGGGCTCACTAATGTGTTTCCCCTATCAGGGATCACTGTGCTGTGTGATGTCCAAAGTCTGAAAGACCTTTGTTTCAAATATTCTGTCCAGTTTTTCAGTTGTTCCAGGCAAAGAGGGTAAACCCAGTTCTCGTTACTCCATCTTGGCTGGAAGCTGAGGTCTACTTAATTTCTAGTAACGCTTTTTGCCTTAATATCTATTTTTGTCTGGTATTGCCACACCAGCTTTCTTTCCACAAGTATTTGCCTGGTGTTTATACGTCCATCTCTTTACTTTGAGCCTTCTTATATCATTATGTCTCAGGTTTGTCTCTTTAAAAAGAACTTAGCAGTTGGACTCTTTATCTCCTAGTCTGAGAATTTTTGTCCTTTAAACACTGGGTTTAATCGTTTAAATTTATAGGGGTTAGTAATCTATTTGGATTTATTTCTCTTTCCTTTTTTGTGCTTTTCCTTTATTATGCTTTTTGTTTTTTCTTTTATTGCTTTCTATTGTATTAATATAGTTTTTCTTATGCTCCCCCTTTTTATTTCTACAGGTTTGGAAGTTATGTATTCTATTTTTGTTCTTTTAGGAGTTACACTCTGAATTTTGTGTGTGTGTGTGTGTGGTACACGGTCCTCTCACTGCTGTTGCCTCTCCCGTTGCGGAGACAGGCCCCGCGGCCATGGCTCACGGCCTAGCCGCTTACACTCTGAATTTAGTATGCATTCTTGACATAATAAAGTACAAAGCTAATTGGTATTGCCATCCCCCCCTAAAAAAATACAAGGTCTTATAAAGATTTAATCCCTTTGTCTGTCTCCCACATTCCACATTACTGTGGCCTAAAATGTATTTCCGTCTTGTTTTTAAACATCCCCAACAAATTAGTAATTTTTAATAGGCAATGTTTATTAGGGTTTAGATTACCCATTTGCTCACACTGCCTCATGCATCACACTCCTTCTACTATAATACCGTCTTACTGAAGAATGTCCTTCAGGAATTCTTTCCCTGAGAGTTAGTGAGACATGAACTCTGAGTCTTTTGTTTATCTGAAAATGTCTTTATTTTATTCTGTGCTCAGTGTTAAAACATGATTTTGCTGAATATAGAATTCCAGGTTGACAATTACTTTCCTTAATACATTGAAGATATTGTTTCATTTTCTGCTGGCATTTGTTATCTGATAAGAAGTCTGTTCTCAGTAATTATTGTTCTTTTGTAGACAGTCTGTCTTTCCAGTTTGGCTGGATTTATCTCTTGTCTATATTGTTCTGCAGGTGTGATGATGTGTTTAGGTGTGGATTTGTATTATTTATTCCGTTCAAGACAATTTACTACTTTAATTAGAAAGACTCATTATGTTCAACACTGTCCTGCACCACCTGGATCCCTCTTCAGGACTGAAGGACCTAATCCCCCAGATGCTAGGAGCTGGGGGTGCTTCCAGAAGACAACACTCAGATGTCAGCCTTCTCCAGGAATTGCCCTCAGCTGAATAGTGCTGTTTTGCTCAAGAGGTTACACCCCTTCCTAAGGGCAGCCGGCATCCAATGATTCGTCAATACAGGGGTACAAAGAGCCAGCCCTCTTGTCTCAATGTGGGACAATTCTAAAGGTCCTTCTTAGCGTCAGAGCTCCCTTTGGTAGGATAATCAACCAGTCCTTTGCCAAGGACTCATGTCTCTAAAACCCCTCAGTCTTGCATCCTGGGAAACCCCTGGATCCTGGGCAAACAGGGACAATTGGTCATCCTTCCCATGAAGTTGGCCGAAGTCTTTGTTGAGGCTGCATCACACCTCACCTTCTCACTCTGCCCAGTCCTGCTTCCATCCCTTCCACTAATATTGATCTCAAGAGCTCTCCATAATAAGCCTCCTGCACACTAATCTCTGTTTCAGTCTACTTCCCGGGGAACCGAACCTACAACATTCATGCCTTTCCAAATTTAATTATAGAAAATTTCTCTTTAAATAGTGCCTTTCACATTCTCTGTTCTTTTCTTCAGGGACATCCACTAAATGCACCTTGAATCTCTTCATTCTATCCTCAATTTCTCTTTTTTTTTTGCGGTATGCGGGCCTCTCACTGTTGTGGCCTCTCCCGTTGTGGAGCACAGGCTCCAGACGCACAGGCTCAGCGGCCATGGCTCACGGGCCCAGCCGCTCCGCAGCATGTGGGATCTTCCCGGACCGGGGCACGAACCCGTGTCCCCTGCAAAGGCAGGCGGACTCCCAACCACTGCACCACCAGGGAAGCCCCATCGTCCCTACTTCTAAATGATGAAGTCCTAGGGCTCAGTTCTTGAGACTCTTCTCTTTTTCACAGTTTAAATCACTTTCCAGATGAAGTCATCAGTCTTGTGACTTCAAATACCATAGATATGCTGATAACTTCCAAATTTCTATCTCCAGCTCACACATCTCCCCTAAACTCCTGACCCACATATCCAGCTGCCTATGAGACAGCTCCACTCGGAAAGTTAAAAACTGAGCTCCTGTTCTTCATTCCCAAACCCCGAAGGTTTCCCTATCTCAGTTATTGGTAACTGTTATTACAGGCATTCAGGGTAATATCTTGGAGTCATCTTTATTTCCTCGCTTTGTCTCACACTGCAAATCCTGCAAATCCTATGGATTTTCCTTAAAAATGGATCCAGAATTGGACCACTTCTTATAATCCTCACTGCTGCCCCCCGCCCCCCCGGGTCCAAGTCACCAATACTTCCTGTCTGGATTATTGCAACAGCGTCCTGACTGGTCTGCTTTCAGCCGATTCTCAACATGGCAGAGCGACCTTGTTAAAATGTTAGTCAAATGCTTGCCTCCCTCTGCTCAGAACCCACCAGTGACTCCCTTGTCACTCAGAGCAAAAAAGTTCTTACTGTGATTGCAAGTCCTTGCATGATCCGGCCTGTTGTTACCTCCTGGACTCATCTCCCACTGCTCTCTCTCTCTCTCTCCACACCCCCGCACACCGAGTTTCTTGCTGTTATTTAAAAATACCAGGCATGGTTCCCCATCAGGGCCTTTGCTCTGGCTGTTTCCTCTGCCTGAAAAGTTCTTCCCCACACATCCATATGGTTTGCTCTCTTACTTCTTCAGGTCTTGAATAAACACCACTTGCTCAGTGAAGCTTTCCCAGGTACCTTATCTAAAACTTCAACCCCTCCGTCTTAACATTTCATACCCCTTTTCCCTTCTTTATTTTTACTCTAGCACTTATCCCCTACCTCATAAGCTATATATTATATTTATTATCTATCTTCATTAGTAAAATGTAAACTCTATTAGACTAGGCTTTTTTGTCTGTTTTGTTCACTGCAATGTCCCCAGAGCCTTGAACTGTGTCTGGCACATACTATGGGCTCAATAAATATTTGGTGAATGAATGAAAGAGTGACTCTTTTTCATTTCTAGAAATTTGACTTAAAAAATCTGCCTGTTCTTATTAAATAGTGTCCTTTTGCTTTTGATTTATAGTGATGAATAGCGAGTGCTCTAGAGCTGGACTGCTTGGGTTCAAATCCCAGCTCTGCTACTCTAACAGCTGTGTGACCATGGGCAGATGTCGTAACATCTCATCTGTAAAATGAAGAAAATAATAGTAGCTGCTTCACAGGGATTTACTATATAGCTGTGAAAAAATTAGGAAGCTTTTTATGTACTGATATGGAGAGAACTTCAGGATCTATTTTAAGTAACAAAAGGAAGTTGTAGAATATATAATTTTCTGTCTTTTATGCAAGAATTTGTACCTGCATAGACACATTTTGGAAGTATTTAAAAGAAATTAATAAAAGTGCTGAATTACAGAGAGAAGGGGGGAGTAAGGGTAGCATATCAAGAAAGAGAGTGACTGGATTTACTGTTCAAAGAGGAGGATAAAGATGTTGGTTAACTTTAGGTTTTGTTGATCAAGTCAGGATGGGCTTGGTTATACTGTAGTTACAAACACACCAAAGTCTCAGTGGTCTACACCCCCAAGATTTTCTTTCTTTCTCTGACTACATGTCCATCCTGGCAGACTGGGAGTTCTATTACATAGTTCTGGGATGGGCATATAACCTAGTTCTGTCCAATGCGAGGTGACAAAATACCCTGCAGTGCTTCAGGGAAACATTTCCCCATTCTTGAAAAGAAACAAACAGGAATAGATATCCCTTCTGCATCCCAGATTTATATAGGATGCTTGGTAATATGGGAGCCATCTTGTTGCCTTGGGAGAGGCAAGCTTGGAAGATTTACAAATCTGACCTCCAGGGGATGGTAGACTTAAAAAATAGAAAGAACCTGGGTCCTTAATGAGGTCGGCAAACCACTGAATTAACCAGCTCTGGAGACTTCCTACCTCAGGATTTCTTATTATGTGAGATAATAGAATTTATTTATTGTATAAGCTATTTCAAATTCGATTTTCTCTAATTTGTAGATGAAAACATCCTCACTTATAGGTTTCTCATTCATTTTTCTTATTTCATTTTACTGACTAGATCTCCCAGTTTAATGCTGTATAGTAGCATGAAAGCAGGCATCCTTGTTTTATTCCTGATTTAATAGGATTACCTCTAAAATTACCCCTAAGTATTATAATAACTGTAGGTTTTCATAAGTTGTTTTATTAAGATAAGAAATTTCCCTTCTAGAGCTAGTTGCTTAGAGGTTTGTGGGTTTTTTTTAATCAATAATAGATTTAAATGTTACCAGTTACTTCTCAGCATTTGTTGGTATAGTCAGATGCCTTAACGTGTAAATGTAGTGAATTATATAAACTTCCTAAGTTAAAATTAGACTCTTGGACTTCTGTAATTAACCTCCCTTTGTCATAATAGATTCCCTTGATACACCATTGTATTTGCCTTGCTGAAATTTAAATAGAATTTTTGCATCTATGTTCCAAGTGAGGTTAATCTTGCTGAGTTTTGGGCGTCAGTGCTTTGCTAGATGCACAAAACAAGTTAGATACCTTTCCAACACTAGAATAATGTATATAACATAGAAATTATCTCTTTTTGGAAAGTTCACTAGTACTTGTTGTCTATTAAACTTCTTAGGCTTAGTGTCTTTTTTTCCTGGCCGTGCTGTGCGGCCTGTGAGATCTTAGTTCCCCGACCAGGGATTGAACCTGGGCCCTCTGCAGTGAAAGCACAGAGTCCTAACTACTGGACCGCCACGGAATTCCCTCACAAATTTTTTAAAAGTTAGAAAAAGACACTAAGGGAATTCTCTGGTGGACCAGGGTTGGTCCATCCCTCCCCCATCCCCTTTCCCCCTTGGCAACCACAAATCTGTTCTCTATGTCTGTGAGTCTGTTTCATAGACAAGTTCATTTGTGTCATATTTTAGATTCCACATAGAAGGGCTATCATATGGTATTTGTCTTTCTCTTTCTGACTTCCTTCACTTAGTATGATAATCTCTAGGTCCATCCATGTTGCTGCAAATGGCATTATTTCATTCTTTTCTATGGCTGAGTAGTATTCCATTGTATATATGTACCACAGCTTCTTTATCCATTCATCTGTCAATGGACATTTAGGTTATTTCCATGTCCTGGCTATTGTGGATAGTGCTGCTATGAGCATAGGGATGCATGTATCTTTTTGAATCCTAGTTTTGTCTGGATATATGCCCAGGAGTGGGATTGCTGGATCATATGGCAACTCTACTTTTTGCTTTTTTAGGACCCTCCATACTGTTTTCCACAGTGGCTGCACCAATTTATATTCCCACCAACAGTGTAAGAGGGTTCCTTTTCTTACACACCCTCCCCAGCATTCGTTATTTGCAGACTCTTTTTCTTTTTTCTTTTTTTTTTTGCGGTACACGGGCCTCTCACTGCTGTGGCCTCTCCCGTTGCGGAGCACAGGCTCTGGACGTGCAGGCTCAGCGGCCATGGCTCACGGGCCCAGCTGCTCCGCGGCACGTGGGATCTTCCCGGACTGGGGCACGAACCCATGTCCCCTGCATCGGCAGGCGGACTCTCAACCACTGTGCCACCAGGGAAGCCCTGCAGACTCTTTAATGATGGCCATTCTGACTGGCATGAGGTGGTACCTCATTGTAGTTTTGATTTTCATTTCTCTAAATAAGTGATACTGAGCATCTTTTCATGTGTCTGTTGACCATCTGTATGTCTTCTTCGGAGAAAAGTCTATTTAGGTCTTCTGCCCGTTTTTCAACTAGGTTGTTTGTTTTTTGTTATTGAGCCATAGGAGGACTCCTAAGTGGTTTTGACACTCTCTGTGGCCTTTGGCTTTCTTATCCCTAATATGACAATTTGTTCCCGACTCATCTTGTACCTTTCCTGCTCCAGACCTGGAATCAGCCTTTTCTCAAGTGAGCCCTAATTCCTTTTAGTGGTAAATGATGTTTAGAGACCACTATTTGGGTATCAGCGGTGCTCACTACTACTGGGTGGATCCATTTTCCAGCTCTTCATTGAATTTTTAAAAAATTTATTTATTTTATTTATTTTTGGCCGTGTTGGGTCTTCATTGCTTTGCACAGGCTTTCTCTAATTGTGGTGAGTGGGGGCTACGCTTCATTATGGTGTGCAGGCTTCTCATTGCCATGGCTTCTCTGCTTCTCTTGTGGGCTGTAGGTGCGCGGGCTTCAGTAGTTGTAGCTCACAGGCTCTAGAGCACAAGCTCAGTAGTTGTGGCTCACAGGCTTAGTTGCTCCACGGCATGTGGGATCTTCCTGGATTAGGGATTGAACCCATGTCTCCTGCATTGGCAGGCAGATTCTTAACCACTGTGCTATCAGGGAAGTTGCTCTTCCTTGAATTTTTTTTTTTTTTTTTTTTGTGGTACGAGGGCCTCTCACTGTTGTGGCCTCTCCTGTTGCCGAGCACAGGCTCCGGACGCGCAGGCTCAGCGGCCATGGCTCACGGGCCCAGCCACTCCGCAGCATGTGGGATCTTCCTGGACCAGCGCACGAACCCGTGTCCCCTGCATCAGCAGGCGGACTCTCAACCACTGCGCCACTAGGGAGGCCCTTGAGCTACTTTTTACTTTTTGAAATTCAAACAAATGCTATTGCCAACTTTGAATGTGGAATAATGTTCCACATTCCCCGGAATTCCCTGGAATAACGTTAATGGACCTTGCAAAAGGTAAAAGACACTTTATGGGGTTCTCATGAGGTAGAATGTTTTGCAGCCATTAAACATGATGCTCATGAAGACAATGTATTACAAGAAAAATATTTATGATCTAATACCAGAGGGGAAAGCAGGATTCAGTGTTGTAAGTATGCTACGGAAATAAGAGCAAGACCACTTAAAACTATGTAAAACACTTCTAGGAAAAAGACAGAAAGGAAATATGCAAAATAATAACAATAACATGGTGGATGGTAGAATTATGGATATATATTTTTCTTTCCTAAATTTTCCAAAGATCTGTAATGTGCTTATATTACTTTCATTAGGTAAACAATTATACATGAAGAAAGGTAATAGCTCATGATCATTGACCTTTAGCAGCTTTCTGCTAAGTCATCCTTGATTCAGCCCATCTTAAAAGGACATGCAGACCCACGTGTACTATATAGGTAGAAATCTTGAAGTTAAATGATTGGAAAATTACACAAGAGCTTCTTCTAATGTTCATTGTGGAAGAATAACTGCCATTGGCTTGCCTTGTAGAGGACAACTCCTTTTAATAAGGTCCTTTTCGTACTTCATTAATCCCGCTCGGATGGCCTTTAATTAGACCAAATTCTGCTTGCTATCTGCTTCTGAAAACAAAAGCACATGGAAGCTACCAGACCATCTATTATAATGTGCTGGGAAGGACGTTGGCTTGGGTGTTAGGAGGCCTGAGTCTGAGCCTTAGCTGTGTGGCCTCGGCCAAGTCAACTTCATCTCTGAACTTTATCTTCCTCCTCCGCACCATGGGGATGGGGGTCCTGACTTCTATGGAGCTCTAGATGAGAAGGAAATTCTCAGCTATTTGACTGACCTTTGACTTCTTCTAAGTAGGGACAATCAGAAAGGTGTCTGACTCCTACTAAAGTAGAAACAGCTGCAGAACAGGAAAGGGAAGAGTGATCAAAAAGGATACACTTGAAAATAAGCAAGACCGAGAGCACTGGAGGGTGACTCTCAGGAGACCTGAACTCTAGTCCTAGCTATGCCACTGGCTGAGGGCGTGATCCTGAGTTAGTCATTTCCTTTTTCTAGGGCCTGGCTTCTTCCTCTGTGAAATAAGGTGACAGGTCTAAGGCCCCTCCTGGTTACAAATTCTATTAATATATGATTCTATATTATAGGACGAGGGGTGCCTGTTGTAGCCTCACTTGGTTCTTGCAGGGCCTCTTTGTTATTCAAGAGACTCGGCACAATGTTGACTTTTTAATCTTTTAATTAATTCTCATGTCATCCATGAAGTAAATCAGATGAGAAAATCCAGATGAACATTCCCATTTAAGCCGGTTTCTTGAGGCTGATATTTTAACAAACAATAAACTGATGAATCATGAGATGACCTTGGAAAATATTAGACTCTTAAATCTTCTCAACATTTTTCAGGAAATAGGCTGTAAATGAGGGAAGAAAAATGGAAATGTGTTCAAGATGGGGAACTACCTTAAATAAAAATAACTACATTTTACTTTTAAATAAAAAAAATAAATCTCCTCCTGAAAGAGTACTTGGGATGGGTACAAACGTAGTATCAGGGATTTTTCTTTAGATCGCACAACCAGCTTTTTATTTGCTAACCAGAGCATTTTGGAAAATTTGCATCATGAATGAAGACCCAGGCAAGGAGGCCGGTTGGGACGGGTGACTTCTCCAGCCACTTTCTCAGTTATTTGGTTTTCCTGATGGTCAACTCTGCCCTAAAACCAAACTCGTCATCATCAGGGGAAGCTGTGGGTTAAAAATGTGAGGGTGGCAAGATTTATCTTCTGGTTCAGCATCTGGTTCTCCCTGCTCAGTGTCAACTCACCAAAGCTGCCTTATATACCTGTATTCTTTCCTCTCTCTTTCCTCCCACCCTCCCTCCCTCCCTCTTTCCTTCCTTTCTTTCTTCCTTCCTTCCTTCCTTTCTTTCTTTCTTTCTTTCTTTCTTTTTCTTCTTTCTTTCTTTCTCTTCTTTCTTTCTTTCCCTTTCCCCTTTCTTCCTCCCTCCCTTCCTCCCTTTCCCTCTTTCCCGTTCTTTCTTTCTTTTCTCCTTCCTTCCTTTCCCTCTTTCCCTTTCTTTCTTTCTTCCTTCCTTCCTTCCTTCCTTCCTTCTCTCTTTCTCTCTTTCTTTCTCTTTCTTTTCTCTCCACACATTCAATATATTTTAGCGGGAGAAATTTTCTACATTTATTGTTCTGACCTATAATTGGTTGAGAATATCCTACAGAGGGTTATATATTCCCATGTTTGGTAAGCTTATAGGACTAAAACGCTCAAACAAACCCACAGCCTTGAGGGAAGGTGGGGGTGTGAGAGGAAGGGATATTTATAGGGTCTGTCAATCAGGGTCCATCTGCAAATAGCAGAAACCACTCTGGCTAATTTCAACAACCCTTTAATAAGGGAATTATATGCTTACAAAATTGTTTGAAGGGTTATCGGAAGAGCTCTAGGTTGAGCTTCCAAGAATGACCCCTAGAACAAGATGGTAGAAGTGGCCCACAAAGGGAGCTGTTACTTCTGTCAATACTAGTAAGTTGGGGGATCAGGAAGTGCTAGGACCACATTGCTCCTGACACCCACAGAGCTAAGAAACAGGCACTGGGACTCCTGCCACTGCTGTCACAGAAGAACCCAACCCATCTCTATTTTCATGTGTGCCAACAGAAATAACAGAAAACAGCAGAAGCGTGGCCTGTACCTTATTTCTGCCTTCCAAATCCCCAGGTGTGTTTCCTTGATGGACTCAGAACTCTCGCTGTCAAGGAGTCTAGGAAATACATAGTATATCGTTTTTTATCTGAAGTACTTAGTGAAGCATATTACAAGGGAGTTGGAACGGAGCTGAGTGAGCCTAACTGTGGTATGTAACATGGGAGGAGGGAGGGGGAACAACTTCATTTTCCCCAAGGGCCCTGGAGGTTCACTCCCATACGCCAAGGCCAGCTATGAACATCATCATGGGTATAGAAAGAAGCCACATGGAGCATAAAGCCCTCTGGTAGGGTAGGACTCAGAGTATAGAGTGTAAGTCTATACTGGCTTCTAGAGCAGTAAGTCACTGCTGGCTTCCTAGAGCTTACACTGTCTCACCTGCGAAATGGAAACACAGACTTACAGTCTGGCAGGCCAATTATATATATAGATATATAGATAATGATATATCTATATATATATAATTATATATATGTGAATATATATATATATATATGCCTTTGAAAACAAATGCATTTGGTTAATTTAATTTGCATTTTTCAAAAAATCAACCTTAGATGCCATCCATATGGAGAGATATGTCCAACTCACAACATCTACTTGTTGTGAGCCTGCTGAGTGCCAAGGAATGCTTTCACATGTGCTTTCTCATTTAATTTTCATAGCACATGAATTCAGAATTCCTGGGCTATGAGCTCTATTGTATATGTGAGACAGTTATTAAATTTCTTCCAGGGGGCAAGGAGGGACTACCCTTAGTATGTGTGAAGGCGGTTCATGTATCCTTACTGGAGAAAGTGAAAGTTGAAATATACATGCAACTATTTAGAGAAGATGTCAGATTTCCAAAATCAGGATGTGTGAGGAAATTTAAATATGTGTCTAACCCATGTGACATTGGACTGCCGAACTTTAATTTAATGGTGTTGCAAAAGAAGTGTTATGACCTTAGTAGTATTGTGTTCTTGTGTGTGAACAAAGCATAGTTTATTTAACCAGTTCCTTATTGATGGGCATTTGGTTGTCTCTGATCTTTTTCTATTGTAGACAATGAAGCAATGATGAATTATCCTGTACATGCATCATTTTGTCAGTGTGGAAGGAAACATATAAAACCTCCAGAAACGGAAATGTCAGGTCAAAGGGTGAATGTATTGCAAATTTGGGAAATATTGCCAATTGCTTCCTGTTATGGTTGTGTCACTTTTCACTCCCACTGGCAGTGGTTGAGATTACCTGATTCCCCACAGCCTTGCTAACAGAAACTGCTGCTTAACTTTTGGGCTTTTCCTAATTTAACACTTATCTCAGTTTAATTTCAATTTTCTTTTTTCATATTATCACTTGAAGAAAATTTACTTTCTTTTTATATGTGTAAGGGCCACTTGTATCTCTTTTTCTATGAACTTTCAGTTCACGTACTTTGCTCATTTTTCCTTAAAAAGACTGATCATTATTGGTCTTTTTTGTATTGATTTATTGTAATTCTTCATATATTTGGATAATTAGCACTTTGTCTAAGATGCAGGTTGCAAATATATCTTTCCTAGTTTATCATTTGTCTTTCAACATTGCTTTGGCATATTTTTCCATGTACTTTAAAAAGTTCTATGTAGTAAAAATTGCTATCTTTTGTGTGTGTCTTCTGCATTTTGAGTCATAGTTAGCTTGTAAAGAAGCTACTCATGTTTTCTTCTGATGGTTTTATAGTTTCATTTTTCAACATCAAGACTTTAAAGATAGTTGCCTTTTTCCTGGTACATGATGAGTGGAATAGATTCAACTTTATTTTTTCCAGGTGGCTACTCGGTTGTCTCAACATTTATTTGAAACTTTTTTCTTGCCACTCTGATTTGACTTACCGTCTTTTCATATACCAAAGTTTTGTATGTATTTGGCTCTATTTCTGCAACTTAAATTCTCCTCCTTTAGCCTGTTTAGTCATGCACAATTATTGGGACCTGTTAGCATGTTTTAATATCCATTTGGGATAGCTCCAGCACATTTTTCTTCATTTTTCAAGTTGTTTTGGTTACTCTTGCTTATTTATTTTTCGGAATGAATTTAGAAAAATACTTATCTATTTCTTGGGAAAAAATCAGTTGGTAATTTTATTAAGATCAGGTTAAATGTATAAATTGACTCAGAGAGAACAGACTTTTTGTCATGTTGAATTTTTCTACCAAAGAACAAGGCATATATTTCCACTGTCCTGTCCTGCTTTTGTGTCCCACAGTAGCGTTTTGAAATTTTCCTCATAAAGATGTATATTTCTTGTTAAGTTTATTCTTGTATTTTATCTATTTGTTGTTGTATTTGCTGTTGCAGATGTGCTTTTCTTTTCCATTGTATTTTTAAAACTAGTATTGTTTTATATGAGAAAACTATTCATTGCTATATATTAATTTTATAACCTGCAGTTTACCACATTCTCATTATTAGTAGTAGATTTTCAGTTGGTTCTCTTAAATATATAATCATATCTTCTGAAAATAGTGACAGTTTTACCATCTCTTACAATTCTTACACTTTCTGTTGTCTAATTGTATTTCTTAATATCTTCAGGACAATATTAAATAGCAGTGGTGATAGGGAGCATCTTCAGCTTGTTTCTTACCTTAGCATGAGTTCTTCCACTGTTCTCCATTAAGATTGTTTCTCGTTTCTGGCTTAATAAATCATGTTAAATAAATCATCCATTTATATTTCATGGGGTGCTTTTAAAAATCAAGAATGTGTTTTTATTTTTTTGCAAATCCTTATTAGCATCAGTTGAGATAATTTTTCTCCTCGGATATATTAATATAGAAATATCACTGATATTAAACCATCTTTTCATTCACGGAATAAACAACACTTGATCATTATTTTAAATGTACCCCTTGATTCTGCTTGCTAATATTTTATTTAATGTTTTTATGTTGATATTTATGTGAGACTGGTCTGTAATTTTCTTTCTTTGTGCAATCTTTGCCAGGTTTTGATATCAATGTTATATTTGTTCTGGAACCATTAAGAAATAAACAATCAGATCGAGATTTCTCAGAAAACATGGGCCTTGTGAATTTCTTTTTTTTAATTTAATTTCATTTATTTTTGGCTGTGTTGGGTCTTCGTTGCTGCGCACGGGGTTTCTCTAGTTGTGGTGAGCGGGGGCTACTCTTCGTTGCAGTGTGTGGGCTTCTCCTCGTGGTGGCTTCTCTTGTTGTGGAGCACGGGCTCTAGGTGCACGGGCTTCAGTAGTTGTGGCACGCAGGCTCTAGAGTGCAGGCTCAGTAGCTGTGGCGCACAGGCTTAGTTGCTCCGGGGCATGTGGGACCTTCCCAGACCAGGGATCGAACCCGTGTCCCCTGCATTGGCAGGAGGATTCTTATCCACTGCACCACCAGGGAAGTCCCGGGCCATGTGAATTTAAGCCATGCACCTACGTGAAGCCTAACTGTGGTTCTATATTTTTACTTTCCCTCCCATCCACCATCAAGATTGAAGCACATAAGTTTTCTTACTGTACTTTTCTGTACGCTGGATTTTTCTAGCTCATCTTTTGGTATTTTAGCTTTGTGCATAGGTCTCCTATCCATCTCCCTCACTTTGGGAGGACTTCCGTGCTCTAGACATTAGTAGGATGTCAAAATAGAAACTTGAGGTCATAAAAGATGACTTTAAGGCACCTGGCATTGCACTTGGATTTCTCCTTTCACCCATTTGGCCTATGTAACTTTTTGTAACTTTATTGCTAACCTATTCTTAAAACTGAAAACAAATCTATTTTGTCCAGAATTTTTACTTGTCTTGCAGAAAGAAGCTGTTAAGGATATCTGGCCTACCATACTGCTAGAAAGAGATATTAGGACTTGCCATATGAAATATCAAAATATTTTATAATACTAAAGCAATTAAAATTGTGTGGTTTTGGCATAGAGATAAATGGGTTAATGAGGCAGAATGGAGACTATATAAGATCTGTCTCTATATAAGAACTTAGTATATGTCCTTGCCACTACAACTTTTAGAATTAAATTCCAGATGGATTAAAAAAAAACCAAAGCTACAAAAGTGTTAAATAAAAATACAGACAAATATATATATAACTACTGAAAAGGAAAGATCCTCTAAGTCAAACACACATACACTCATATAAGAAAATATATTTGTAACAAATATTTGTAACCCATGGGGTAGAGAAATTCTCTAAAGCAAGACATACTCATGCTTGCACAAAGAGCTTTACAGGAAAAGTTGATAAATTTGATTACTTCAACATCAAAACCAAAGTGAAAGAATATGCAAGAGCCTAGAAGAAAAGATTTTCATCATATATACAGCAACAAAAAATTACTGTCACAAATCTGTTAGACAGTCAACAAGAAAAAAAAGCAGTTCAATAGAAAAATTGTCAATGGCTATAAAGAAGTAAAACAAAAACCCAATAAAGATATTAAAAGATATGTCCCTTTTACAGTTAATCAGGGACATGCAAATCTTAACAATGAGAAACTATTTGTTAACTATGATGTAGTCAAGAATTTCATACTGGTTATATCAAGTGAAGGCAAATAGGCAGAAAATTGATTTCCTAATTTCAGTTGGGAATCTAAATTGATATAATCTTTTTAAAGGTAATTTAATGATATCAAAATTCTAAAAATGCGTACCCTTTTATGTAAGCATGCTACTTACACAGCATACACTGTAAGAATATATGCACTTATGACAAAGAGATTCTATAATAATAAAAATTTAAGACATTATTATTTCTATAATAATAAATTTTTTTAATTTGTTAAATGATCTATGGATTGTACATGTGCACAAGGAAACATGTGCAATAATGTTTATTGCATCACTATTTGTGATAGCAAATAGTCAAAAAGAACAAATGATGATGAAGGAATGGGTAAAGTGTGGTCTAATCATATGATAGATTACTATGTAGCAGTTAAAAGGGATAAACAGACATGTTTATCAATGTGGATGGATAGCAAATGTAATTTGCATGATAAAAGCAAGTCGTAGAGTCATACGGAAAGAAGGCATTTTTGTAATAATTTTTTTTTTTACATTTTTTGTCTTTAGTATTAACATAGAATAGATTCTCTCATTCAGTAGTATTTTGAGTATTCAATAAATATTCTATGATGAATTATAGGAAACACAATACTTTGTTGCAGAACTCAAGAAGCTAAGAAAAACAGATGTAATGAGAAATAATATCTACTGGGCCAAGTGCCAGGTACTTTTACAGCTACTGTATTACTTATTTCTCCCAAGTGTTGGAGATGCATATTATTACCCTTTTTTTTTCCAGTGGGAAACTAGCTAAATTAATTATATTGCATATACACAATAAAATACCATGAAGAAAGCAAACACATATATAGTCTTTGGTTGAACCGTATACCATTCTAAGTGCTCTAGATTACAAATACTATCTCACATAATTTCCCAACAATACTACTACTATCCCATTTTACATATGAGACAAGAAGTTAAGTAACATGCCCAAGATGACACATATATATATATATATTTTTTCTATGTCATAATGTTGATATTCAGTCCAGTAATCCTCGACTGTAACAGCTCCTTTACCTTGCAGTGAAAATTGATTTGTGTATGTTTTGCCTCTGAGTCCTTGTGGGATTTTTTTTTTTTACTTCAAACAGAAAGTCACAAAAATTATAATCATTCTCATCAGTTCACTCAGTCCCATGTCATTAATTTTTTTTTCATCTTGATCTTTGTTAGCACATTTATGAATCCATCAGTTTTCCATTAGAGTTCTGAAAATGCTTATTCATTCAGTTCAGCAGTTTAGTCAGTTACCAGAAACCTGTACTTGTCAGAGTCTTTTCCATGAATTCCTTGAAGATGAAACCCTTTTACAGGAGCATTTTTGCAAAAGCATCAGAGTATACCCAGAACTGTCTGTAAATGACAAGGACTTAAAAATGACCACGGTTAAAGATCTGATGACAGTTCATAATAATGCAATTGACAAGGAAATTTAGTTATTTCTGAGTTATACATTTTAAAGTAATAACTAGAGTTATGACTTATAACATTATACCAGAACATATAAGATTTTTAGAAATTTCATGTAGTGTCTGAAACATTTATGTTAACATATTTCCATACAAATAACCCAAAGAAAGTTTAGTACTAGTTGCTTTTTTGTTTGTTTGTTTTTTTATACTGCAGGTTATTAGTCATCAGTTTTATACATTTCAGTGTATACATGTCAATCCCAATCGCCCAATTCAGCACACCACCATCCCCACCCCACCGCGGTTTTCCCCCCTTGGTATCCATACGTTTGTTCTCTACATCTGTGTCTCAACTTCTGCCCTTCAAATTGTTTCATCTGTACCATTTTTCTAATTTCCACATACATGCGTTAATATACGATATTTGTTTTTCTCTTTCTGACTTACTTCACTCTGTATGACAGTCTTTAGATCCATCCACGTCTCAACAAATGACTCAATTTTGTTCCGTTTTATGGCTGAGTAATATTCCATTGTATATATGTACCACATTTTCTTTATCCATTCATCTGTCGATGGGCATTTAGGTTGCTTCCATGACCTGGCAATTGTAAATAGGGCTACAATGAACATTGGGGTGCATGTGTCTTTTTGAATTATGGTTTTCTCTGGGTATATGCCCAGCAGTGGGATTGCTGGATCATATGGTAATTCTATTTTTAGTTTTTTAAGGAACCTCCATACTGTTCTCCATAGTGGCTGTATCAATTTACATTCCCACCAACAGTGCAAGACGGTTCCTTTTTCTCCACACCCTCTCCAGCATTTATTGTTTGTAGATTTTCTGATGATGCCCATTCTAACTGGTGTGAGGTGATACCTCATTGTAGGTTTGATTTGCATTTCTCTAATAATTAGTGATGTTGAGCAGCTTTTCACGTGCTTGGCCATCTGTACGTCATCTTTGGAGAAATGTCTATTTAGGTCTTCCACCCATTTTTTGATTGGGTTGTTTGTTTTTTGATATTGAGCTCCATGAACTGCTTGTATAATTTAGAGATTAATCCGTTGCTTCATTTGCAAATATTTTCTCCCATTCTGAGGGTTGTCTTTTTGTCTTGTTTATAGTTTCCTTTGCTGTGCAAAAGCTTTTAAGTTTTATTAGGTCCCATTTGTTTATTTTTGTTTTTATTTCCATTACTCTAAGAGGTGGATCAAAAAAGATCTTGCTGTGATTTATGTCAAAGAGTGTTCTTCCTATGTTTTCCTCTAAGAGTTTTATAGTGTGCGGTCTTAACATTTAGGTCTCTAATCCATTTTGAGTTTATTTTTGTATATGGTGTTAGGGAGTGTTCTAATTTCATTCTTTTACATGTAGCTGTCCAGTTTTCCCAGCACCACTTATTGAAGAGAGTGTCTTTTCTAAGCTCACAAAATAATGCTGTATGTTATTAAAGAAAAATATGGCAGGTGGATTAGAAAGACACATATTAAATATCTGAGAGTAGATGTCTATGGTGAAGGGGGAAGAGTGGGGGTAAAGGAATAAAAACCCCAATTGGCTGTAACTAAGGTGTATGAATAATCAAATCATGTCAATCCATTTGTACAACTGCGGTCTAACAATTTTCGAAAAACAAAACAAACAAACAAATAAACAAAACTCTGATACAACCATACCAGTTCTTAGGTGAGAATTAAAAGAAGTTAAAAAAGCAAAATCAAGGGACTTCCCTGGTGGTCAAGTGGTTAAGACTCCACTCTCCCAATACAGGGGGCACGGGGTTCAATCCCTGGTGGGGGAACTAAGATCCCACATGCCACAAGGCCAAAAAAAAAAATCAAAAACAAGTCAAAGAACCACGTGTACAGTGTAATAAAACATAAAACAAACCTACAAAATAAAGCTCTCTTTACACACACACACACATGTACACACACACACACAAATGCATAGAGAAAGTTTTGAAAAAGGTAACTATTGGAAAACTATAAATAGTGATGTGGAAAATTTTCTTACATTATTCATAAAAAATTATAAATAATATAGGATAAAATAAATGCAGATAGAAACTCCAGGGAAAACAAAAAGCAGTAAGAAAGGAAATCTAATGGTGACTGCTTCTGTAATGAGCAATATTTTCACAGTCACAATAATGTAAAGAGGCGGGTTTTTTTGGCCCTCTTTCTCTCACTCTACACAGGTGTGTGTGAATGATGTATATATATATATATATATGTTACACATGTGAGTATTTCATTTTCACAAGGATTTTATGCCCCAAATATTCATGCCATAGTAAAATTTTTCTCATTTATGTATAGAATATAACTCCCAAGCAGACCATATACTTGCTCTTTTACAGTCACATCATCTCTATCTGAATGTCTGTCTGTCTGTCTGTCTTTGTCTCTGTCTCTCCCCAAATATATATATATATATGTATTTCTCAGCTATACAGCAGGTCAAGTTTTTAGAGACTTCCAGGAGTTAAAATGAGAGGAGATAGACAATGCTACTATTGAACAGTATCTGACTCTGTAATTATAATGCATTTATTGCCAAGAGCAAAGAGTTTTAATTGATTTTTAGTTGTTCATAACCAACCTATCGGTAAAGCTTAGGAGACCTAGTTATAAACTTGGTAATGCAAAAATCAAGTATGGATGACAGAAGATACAAAGTGAAGTGTAGAATTACTGAATGGATTTGTTGGGGAGCTAATATCTTAATTCTATAAAAAGATAGTTGACGAAACAAAAACTAAAGGTGGGGGCTTCCCTGGTGGCGCAGTGGTTGAGGGTCTGCCTGCCGATGCGGGGGACACGGGTTCGTGCCCCAGTCCGGGAGGATCCCACATGCCGTGGAGCGGCTGGGCCTCTGAGCCTGCGCGTCCAGAGCCTGTGCTCTGCAATGGGAGAGGCCTCAACAGTGAGAAGCCCGCGTACCGCAAAAAAAACCCAAAAAACACTAAAGGTGTTAGGATGTTATTTATAGTTATAAAGGTATAGAGCAACTAAAAGGGGAGGTAGAGGAGGTGTTGGAAAATGAGCTGAGTTTTTCATCTATCATTGGACAGGTTAAATAGATAATGTCAAACACTGATAAACCAAGAAATGGCAGTAGAAGCTTATTTAGGAATATGGAAATATAGCAGAGTGCCTTTTCTTTCCAATAACAAAAATAACCCTAATTCAGTTTGACTTGGATTGTCAGGAAATGTATTGGCTCTCATCACTGAACTTCCAGAGGTAGGGCAGGTTTAAGATTGATCCAATCCAGTATATCTAGCTCTGTTTCCCTGCATTTCTCTTGACCCTGAACTTATTTGTGACTTGGCCTCTCCTCAGGTTGGTATTAAGATAGCTGGCATTCTAGGTCTTTCCACATATCCAAGTCCTGGAAAAACTGGCCTCTAGTTCCCCAGAAGGAAAATGAAATTTCCTCTTTCTCTCTCATTTAAGGGTCTTCTTCCATTTTTTTATATTCTGACTGAAAATGAACCTATTTACATGGTGATTGATGGTGGGAGCAACCATTCTTCATAGAAAGGAAAGACTTGGCCACTTCCATGGTAGAGGGTGAGCTGCTTGGAGCAGGCCAGGAGAATGGCCATGGACTTGCTTAGACTTAGGGAGTAATTATAAGTTGTTCTTGAGTAGTACACCTGCCTATTATTCTCAACCTCCAGTAGGTGTTTTTTTTTTTTTTTAACCATTTATTTATTGGCTGTGTCATGTGGCTTGCAGGATCTTAGTTCACCAACCAGGAATCGAACCTGTGCCCCCTGCAATGGAAGCGCAATGGTCCTAGCCACTGGACCGCCAGGGAATTCCCTCCAGGAGGTGTTATTAATGTTACCTCAGTCTCAACGTTGCTGGGAGAAGTTAGGAAAGAGCTGGTGCCAGGCTTGGAGCAAAGAATTCCAACTAAAAGTGGAATCCCTAACCCCTAGATGGAGATGGTTAGCAATATCAGTCAGCAGAAGGAGCTGGGTCCAGGAGAAAGGTGAGCCATGACGTGTGGACTAAGGAGAAACTTCTCAAACACATTGGGGGATACGTGTGGTTATTTATAGCAAGGAGTTTGCTAGGGGCTTGAATAATAATTATGGGTATAATTATTGGGGTATAAAGAGGATGAATGACCAAATTTTATATATGGGTTTCAAATAGATTGGATTTCAACCCAATTTTTCATCAATCCTTTTCCCTTTTGGAAGAATATTTGGAAAAAAATATTCCCTTATTTTACAGAAAGTCGCTCTCCTCTGTAAATGAATTTCCTGGACAGAATCCATTATTTGGCCAGTGGAAGGCTCCTTAGGTAAGACATGAATACCTCCTTGTTCACTTAGCTATTGATTTGATTTTTTAAAAAAACCTCTACCATTTGTGTGCAGGTGTGCCTGTTCATGTTCAATCAAAAATTATAGCAAGACAGAGGTGGGACCTGTGAAATTCTCCTTCCACAATGCCTACCATTTCACTATGTGTAATTGGGCTTCTAATAAAAGATTCCATGTACTGGTGTTCTTCTAGGGGAGATTTCTAGGGCAGTTGTGAGGCTGGAGATGTAGATATTATGGTCAAATAAGAATATAATATTCACTTTTAAATTCTGGAGAAGACTCTCTGGGATAGCAGTGTATTTCCTGATTCCTAGAGACTATGAATGGAATGGACTGAAACTTGTTTTTGATAGTTTACCTGTTCATCTATCTGAAGGAAGAATGCAAAATCAGATACACTTTCAAGGTCCTTTTCTAGTTCTGGCTTTTTACATATTTAATATTCAAGAGCACAAAAAAATTTTAAGCTTCCCATTTCATTTTTCCCCCAAGGTACATAAGTTTGATGAGAGCATGGACATGGTAAATGGAAAGAAAAATCATAAACTTGGGTTTAAACTTGTTTTTCCTTAAAATGACAAAGCTATGATTTGTCACGTATTCTATATAGCTTTGGAAGAGAATTCTTCCTCCATTTACTCCTAACAATTATTATATTCAGGAGAAAGACATAGGGAAGAGTGTTTCTAAATAAAATTTTATTCAAGGTTGGCAGCCATTGATGTTCAAGGAAATAATAATAGGGCACTAATCATTTGTTCCTGCAAAATGCTTTTCCATGGAAGGATCTTGAAGAACATTTAGAAACGGTGACCTCATTAATCCCAGCCACATTTACGTGAAAGAACAGGCACACGCGTGACAATGTTTCAGACAGCCAAAGGGCTGCAAAGGAAAGTTAAGTGATTTGTCAAAGGTCAACTTACAGATCCCTAGGAAGAGTTTGATGACGATTATTTACTTTTTTTGCCCTGCCCCCCCCCTTGACGATTATTTTAATCACTGACAGTGGCTTAATATGTTTCTCTTCCAAGAATATGGGAAGATCGTCTTAAGTCTTTGGAATAAGCGTCGTCTTTAAAATATAATTTGTTTTACTTTCTCGGATTATGAAAGTAGTACATGATCATTGTGGAAAATTTGGAAGACATAAGACAGTAGAAAGATGGGAAAAAGTCATCATCATCCCACACTCTCAAAAACAGTATCTTTTCTTTCTTGTAATAGCTGGAATGGCTTTGATTTCTTGACCAGGTTCTGACCGATACATTGGATAGCATGGTTCAAAACTTCTATAGCACTACTTCCTGCTAAGTGACTGGGGTCCATATCATAGATCACATATGCTGGTTCAAGTAGGTCATTATCAGAAGGTCAAGTACATGAAAGAAGGCGGGGCTACAGAGAACTGTACAGGTATATAAATGCCTTGTTTCTCCTTTGCTTGAAATGGAGCAAAATGAGTCAGATGAAATTAAACCCATGAAAGACATCTTTTACGTGGGCTCCTCTACGCCATAGGGTAAACTTTCCTCCTTCTCTCTGTTATCTAATAATGGCCTCCTCCCTTTTTTTCCTGCTATCTCTTCTATTTCTTAAGTGACTTCATCTGTAAGCATAGAAAACTTCTTATGCAGTACCAACTTTAACAATACCAGATTTTGAAACTGGAGCATAAGACAAATGGGCATGATTTTAAAGAGACAAATTGTAATATTAATGACAATGAAAACTGTTATGAGTCAGAAGGAAAATATTTTCAAGTTTTAGCAGATAGCTGTTCAGAATTTATCATGTACTGTGTCAGGCACTGCTGGTGATACAATGATTTTTTTTTTTTTAAGATGTATTTATTATTTATTTATTTATTTATGGCTGTGTCGGGCCTTAGCTGCAGCACGCGGGAACATATATTGGGAAGGGCCAGGCAATGAGTTGCTGAAATTTGGTGGAGGAAGAACAGGTGTGAAGGCAGTTTGCTTCTTGGAAGAACTGGGATTTGAACTCCCCTTTGAGGATAAGAAGGATTCAATAGGCACAAAAGCCTGGGGAGGTCATCCCAGCAGGAGGCACTGACCTGAGCAGAAGCCTAGAAGCTGGACAATGCAGAACAGCCTCCGGGTAGGAGCAACAGAGACCAAATGTTAAGCTGCAATGTAATGGAGTCTTTGGCCGAAAGGCAAGGAATAGGACTGATTTTTTAAAAATTACCCAAGGCAAAAGTTCCAAGACCACTTGGCCAGGATAAAATGTGACTACTGAATTTGCTTCCCTGTTACTGGAATTGACACTCCTGTGTTCTATACACAACTCATGCCAGCAGAAATGGTCGCATTATTTACTCTAATGAGTTCTCCTAATTTTTGGATTGTCCAAAATAACGCAAACAGTGTAACCAGTGAATATATGACAACAGTAATCAAAATAAATACATGGGACGCCCGAGACCACAGCCCAAGGCTATTATTCATTAAATGGGGGAAGAAAAAATCCTACAAATGCAGGGTTCTGGGTCCCTCTCCTAAATATTAATTGTTTATTTCATGATTCTCCTCCACTTTAAACAGACCTTAAACCACCCCTTCTTAATATGCTCCCCTAAAGGATTATAAACTAGAAAGGAGGTTGGTTTAAACAAAGTAATCAGAAAGTAAGCAATCTTCTTCTCTTTCTCTCTGGCTCGAAGCTTGTTATGTCTGTTAAGGAACTTTTCTCTTCAGCGCACAGACCTCAAGGTCAAACAGAGGTCACTCTTCTGCTTTTTGAGGTATGGGTGCTTTCATGTTATTTGCTCATTTTTATTGCTGAGAATAACCATCCATTTGCCCACATAACCAGGGCCTCCCCAACACAAAGACTTGAGAGTGGCCTCTGGCGGGGGAGGGGGGGGTTAATCCCATTCAACACAAAGCGAACAAGTTCAAATCTCATTAAATGTTGGACTTTGAAGCAAGAATACAAATATTTCCAATTTAGAAAAGGAAGATAGAAATGTGACAGAAGTATTCTAATCATTTAGTAGAATAAGTCGTACCAACATGATCCTAAAACTGTCAACTTGGTGGAAAAAACAATAAAACTCCATTAATAATACAACAGCACTGCTTACTTTTTCACATGAGGAAAATTCTATTATAACAAACAGCCTGAGGCTTTTAAATTGCTTTTGTTCTAGATCAGTGGAATATTGTTATAAAGAATATATTGCTAGCAATGATGGTTTGGATCTGAAGATGAAAACTAGCCGATTTTTTAGTGTGAACCAGCAGAGATGGTGGTGGTTGCACATGGGGCCGTGTGTGAATAACCTCCTTTGTGCAAAATTTTAAAAGGTAGACCCTTCATTTGGGCACACATCTTGGTGAGCAGAATGCAGGGTGGAATTCAACTCCATTTGTCCCCTCAGCCAGGGCACAGCTATACAACCTTCTGCAGAGGCCCTGGTGGCATGAGATTGTTCTTTTAAGACCTATTTATAAGTTGATCCTCTGAAATTATTTTCCTTGAGTCTACCCCAGGACAGGCCTCATCTATGCCTCCTTTTTAGTTATAAGGTCCTCTATGATAGAATTTCCCATTTAAAGATTTGGACCAATGTTTTTTTCCCCTGGTTTTGGAAGCAGTTTAGATTCATCCTATAAGGGTCTTGTAGGTCTCTCAGTTACCAACTGTGGCATCTTGGGGTAAGTTAGGGTTTTTTTTTTACTCTCTTAGCCTAGCTTTCCTTAACAAGGAACTATTAGTTCACTGGTTCCCAATAAACATTTTGTAATGTCCTTTTTCTATACCAAAATGAAATTCATAGGTAATATGATCATTCTACACACAAAATTTTTAAATAATTATAATATCCACATATAAAGGGGAAAGAAAAGAAGAGCTGTTTATCATAAAACTATATAAAATGCATAGGCCTAACTATAATAGAAAACGTAATGAAGTTGTCAATGCTGAGCAAAAGAAAGTTAGAATCTTCTCTCAATTTAAATAGTAGTTTACATTACTGGAAAAATGCATGTAAACCCACAATACACTTTGTGATTATGTGGAAAAGAGTTAGGTGCTAGTCTTGATCATTAGAACAGGGTTTCCACCCATATAAATGGGCTTTTGAAAGCTGTGCGGAGCATTCATGGAAATTGTTTGGTGGGTAGTACTGTCTCATACATGGAAGGAGGTATAGCACCCCTGGTCCCAATCTCCTAATGCCAGTAACGCCTGATCATTGTGATAATCAAAAATCCCCCCAAATTTCCACAACATACCTTAGTAGGGATGTATTTCTCTCATTGACAACCACTGGCTTAACTAGTCTTGAATCCAAGAAGCCTGAAAAACTCAGGACCAGAAAAGGCCTTCCTCAGTGAAGATTTTACTACCACTTCCACTTTCCTTCAGCCTCTCCCAGGGATTCCAGCTCTTAGGGGAAGGGAACACGGCTGATGTGACAATTGGCCAGGACCAGCCCTGAAAGGACCTTGAGGAAGGCAAATGATACCTCTACCTTCTCCCCACTCCATCTCCTCCCATCCCTACAGAGGTTTTCCCACTTATTCTTCCCTCTCAGGCTTTCTCCCTATCAAAAATCACTTTCAGAAGTAGAGATATGTTAGCGATTTATACTTCCGTGTGAATATGTGTTAATTGTACATCTCTTAAATCCAAATGGTTTATGAGCATACAAAAAGGTTCTCAGCCTCACCAGAAATTAAGGTAGTGAGAAATTTATAATACAAATGAGATACTATTGATATTTCATACTCATCAGGTTGGCAGAAGTCTAAAACTCCAACAATACCAAATGTTGGAAAAGAGTGGGGAAATTGGTACAGCCACTTTGGGGAGCAATTTGATTTTATCTATTAAGATTGGAAATGCTCTTAATCCTACATCACAGGAAATCGACTCAAGTCTATACCTTAGAGGAAAACTATTTGTTTGTACCTGAAGATATATATGTTTGTGGCAGCATTACTTTTAGTAGTGAAAAACTGAATCAGCTGGAAATATTTAAATGCCATTAATGGAAGATCAGATTCATATATCACTGTGTATTCATACAAGGGAATATTATACAGCAATTACAATGATGAATCACAGCTTTGTGTCTGCACAATGATAAATCTCAACAACAATGAAGAAAAGCTAATTGCAGGGTATGTAGAGTGTGACACCGTTTAAATAGTTTAAAAACCTGCAAAACAGTGCCATATACTGTTTATAGATACATGAATATGCAGTAAAAGCATAAAGCATGTATAAGAATGATTAATTATTCATGATCTTGGTTATTTCTGAAGAAGGAGAAAGAATGAGATTGGGAAGAGGACACACAGAAAGCTCTCAGTTGTATCCGCAATGATTTTGTTCTCCAAAAAAATATCTAAAGGAAATGTGGCCAACTGTTAAGATTTAATTTGCTATAGATAGTGCTGGATATACTAGGTACTCATTATATCTTTTACGTATTTCGATGAGAAATAATACCATAATGAAAATAATTTTTAAAAGTGATGCATCTTTAATGGATATTTGTATTCTTGATTTAGCAGATTTTTCACGACCTTCTAGGCACCAGGTGCTGAGACAGAGAACTCAACAATGAACAAGATAGCTCCCAGTCTTAGATGGTGGTTCTTAAACTTTATTGTGCATCAGGATCACCTGAAAAGCTTGTTAAAACACAGACTGCTGGGCCCAACCCCCAGAGTTTCTGATTCAGTTAAGTCTAGGATCAGGCTTGAGAATTTGCATTTCTGACAAGTTCCCAGGTGATGCTGATGTTGCTGGTTCAGGGACCACATGTCTCCTGAAGTTGTTTTAACACTATTATGGAAGGACTTTATTCCTGCTACAAGGATTCCAAGAACTGGTGGGAGAAGTATATTTTCTGGACAGCATGCTCTGCCAAGTCTCTAAAGCACATTTATGCTGCCCGCCCTGGGCCACTAACAGCACATCATCTTCCTGGCGTCTCAAGAAATGTCACTGCATCCTCTTACCCCTTCTAACTTGTGGTTGTGTATCTTTCAATTTATTCCATTAAAACTTTAGGTCCTGTATACATCCTATTTGTTGTACACCCTATACAAAATGTCAACAGCAGTTATTCTCTGATATTGGAATTATGGTTAATTTTTAAACCTTTTTGCTTGTCTGCATCATCTAACATTTCCATAATGAACATTTTCATTATGAACAAGAGTTAATTATATAATAAGGATATTAAAGTAAAATAAATATATATCAAATTGTGTTAGGCTCTGTGATGCGGGCACAGGTGCTAAGAAGTAGTACGGATATGGACTTGCCTTTAAGAGGTGTATGATCTCATTCATACATACATTGGAAAAACATTTAGCAATAAGACAAGCTATTCAGGAAAGTGTTCACCGAGAACTAAATGTACAGTTGGCAAGTACTCTGGAAGGAAAAAATGACTAGGCTGAGTGGCCCTAGAAGGAGCATTTGGGCCCAGCCTTGGATGATAAACCTGCCAGAGACTAAGCAGAGGGCGAGGCAGGATGCAAGGGTCTCTGCAAATCCCCAGTATACGTATAGGTGCTCAGTGAACACTGAAGAATCGAACACTTATTGAATTCATATAGAAACTTCACTCAGGCACCAGTACATTCAGCATAACAGTGGCTCATACCCAAGACACATAAATTGAAACCAAAATTAATTTCATTGTGGGTTTATGACAAGTCAAGAATGGGAAAAAACGTCATCTTCTTTTACGTGATTTCTTCATTGATGATTACGTCTCAAAAGTGCATCTGTGGGTTTGCAAAGAAAGACCCATCTGGACTGGACACCTCTTAGGTGTGTTCTCCTCCCCTTTTGCCCTTAATTAAGATGGGGGAGTTCTTACTGGTCTTGTAGATCCTCTGTGCAAAACCTTACTGGTCTTCTAGTTCCTCTGTTCAAAACCATACTCACCCTAAAGGAGCATCTCTTCACCTCTTTATGTTTGGATTGATTATATGTTTCTCTGTGTTAAAAAAGCCTGGAGGCATCTACTTCTGGACAAGATGAAACAACAGGGTCCAAATTTATCCTTTTGCCTTAAACAACTAGAAAAGCAGATTAAAATATATGAAAAAATGGGGGCGGAGGTATAAGCAGGGGCTGGACGGAAGAATTACAAAGGTGCATGAGGAAACTTTTGAGACTGATGACTATATTCATTACCTTGATTATGGTGATTCTTTCGCAGGGGTCTACATATTTCAAAACTTAGACTGTATACTTCAAATATGAGCAGTTTTTGTGTGTCACTTATATCTCGATCAAACTTTTTAAAAGTACTGGAGAGAGAGAAAAAAAAAAAGCCTGGGAGCCACAGGTACCATCAAAAACAATACTCCCGTGCCATTAGTTGGATAGTTTCCCTTTCTTTTAGCAGATTTTAAAAATTACGGTTAAGCAGAGGTGAATATACAGAGAACAATGATCCTATGCTATTTAATTGAATCATTTCCCTTCTTTTTCTCAGATCTATTATTCATGTTAAGCAACGGGGTTGCTAATGAACTTAAAGCTTCTGGACCCTCACTTACAAGTTCTTTCCAAAGTTCTATAGCTGATTTTCTGTTTGTAATTGTGTTTTCTTTTTTAAAAAAAGAGGCCCCAGACTTCCCTGGTGGCGCAGTGGTTAAGAATCCGCCTGCCAATGCAGGGGACACGGGTTTGATTCTGGTCAGGGAAGATCCCACATGCTGCGGAGCAACTAAGCCCGTGTGGTGTGCCTCAGCTACTGAAACCCGTGCACCTAGAACCTGTGCTCTGCAACAAGAGAAGCCACTGCAGTGAGAAGCCCGCGCAACACAACGAAGAGTAGCCCCCGCTCGCTGCAACTAGAGAAAGCCTGCGAACAGCAACGAAGACACAGTGCAGCCAAAAATATAAATAAATTAAAAAAAAAAAAAAGAGGCCCCAGATTGTATAAGATTCAGGCTCCATGAAACCTGGATACAACCCTACTTTTTTAAAAAAAGATTTTATGAAAGGTCTTTATAGAGCAACATCAGACTCCAAATCCAGCTGCCAAGGAGACAGTGTTATGCAGTGGGTACTTGCTGGCATGGCAGGCGTCTATGGCTTCCCTCCCTTCTGTTTGGGGATGGGGAAGGTGACAGTGAGCAGTGTCTCATCTATGGGTTCCACCATGCTCAGTGGTCAGGCAGGGGCTTCTTAAGGGCCCATCTTTCCACTTGGGTCCCAAGGCAGCATGATCTTCACTTTGATGCCCAGCACTCCCTGTCTGAGCAGCACATGGCAGCCAGTGGTGTCTGTGTAGAAGCTAACAAGGTCCTCACTGTGGGTCATCAGGCCATCCACAACTTCATGGATTTAACCCTCTGTCCTTGGAGTTGCCCAGGCATTACGACCTAGCAACCTTTGTCCCCACTCTCCATGATGACCTTCAGCACACCACAGCAAGCCCTCCTAGAAGTGTGTACCGCAGATCCCGCCTGGGTGATGTGCACAGAGCTCTCGTACATTCCTTTTCCTCCTAAAGCTCTACACTGCCCTCAGGGAAGCCAAATCTCTTCTGAAGCACAGCGGTCAATTCCTGGATCCGCCAGCCCTTCTCACCAAGAACATTGTGCGTCCTGGAGGCCAAGATAATGATTTCCGTCCTGGTTGGTGTAAATCAGACTTCAACTCCAGAGTCGTCATCTTTGGCCAGCGCCCGAGTGAGACACTTGTTCAGTTCAACCTTGAGGACGCCATCAGCGACATCTTGGAAATTGACACTGCCATCTTGCCACCTGGCAGCACCTTAAGGAATGGCCCAGTGCTGCTGTTAAATGACCTAAGGAGTGTGATGTGAGCAAATGGTTCCCACTGCTATTGCAGACAGAACACAAACACCCAAAGAACCTTAGGACTATGGTGGCCTAGAGCACCGTTCTCTCCTTGGATAAGCCTTTGTGTGGACTTGGTAACAGCAGCTGAGGGGCTGTGAATAATACTTCAGACTTCCTCACTTTCTTTTTCATCAATTGCTCTATCTGGAGGGACCCAAGTGTGAAGGAGAAAAATGACCCAATAAATACAATTCAGCTTCAGCAGCTTCAGAATGCCCATTCCCTGTCTCCTCCATCGGCTCCAGAATTGAACAAGCAAGGTAGGAGAGGAGAGCTTTGCCTCAGGTGCTCTTTGTGACTCAACATTGGGGAATTTCAGTTCCAACACCTCCAGAGAAGGTGTCTTGAAATGATCATGGAAATAGGATCTTTTACTACATGTGGGCCACATTTCACACTGTTCCTGAGTAGAATATCCTTGCTCTGCCTCCCTGTCAACCAGATCCCACTAGCTCCTCAGTAGAAGCTCAGTGCCTCCCTCCTGGAATTGCCTTCCCAGGTCTATCCAGTGCAGAGTGAAATCTTCCTTCCCTAAACCGAGCACTTAAGATATGACAATTCTTGAAGCTGTTAGGAGTTTAGACCCAAACTCCTATAACCATGTGATCTCGGGTAAGTGATAATTTTTCTGAGCAGAGAGTCCCCAATAATAATTCATTTTCCACACTAATATGTGTTAATTTTATTTATTTATTATTATTATATTTTAATGTGTTAATTTTATAGTTAAAATGTTTTATGATGGCAATAACAATTCATACTAATGTCACGGAGCCGGCATGAAGCTTAACTAAGATAATATATGTAAATATCTTTTGTAAACTATAAAATGCTGTACAAACATAAGGTACCGGCAGAGGTGATATTCCAAATATTTAATGACCGGTAGGCACTGGCCTTGACCAATCAGAATAGTTTCAATCACAGCACTGGAGCTAAGTCCAGTAAACTCCTTGTGGTGTCAGACATTAACTCTCTAGTAGCTAAATTAAAGGAAGGTTTGGGGTTTCCTGGAGGAGAAGCTAAAGTAAAGGGGGTCTAGTGGAAAGAGACTCAGGGGGCTAGGGGCTATATTCTTTTTCAGATTCTCTTCCCTTATAGGTTACTACAAGATATTGAGTATAGTTCCCTGTGCTATAGAGTAAGTCCTTGTTGGTTATCTATTTTATCCATAGTAATGTGTATATGTTACTCCCAACCTCCTAATTTATCCCTCCCCTCACTTTCCATAAGTTTTTTTTCTATGTCTGTGAATCTCTTTCTGTTTTGTAAATAGGTTCATTTCTATCATTTTTATTTTTTAGATTCCACATATAAGTGATATCATATGATATATGTCGTTGTCTGGCTTACTTAGTACGATACTCTCTAGGTCATCCATGTTGCTACAAATGGCATTATTTCATTCTTTTTTATGGCTGAGTAATATTCCATTGTATATATGTACCACATCTTCTTTATCCATTCATCTATTGACAGACATCTAGGTTGCTTCCATGTCTTGGCTATTGTAAATAGTGCTGCAATGAACATTGGGATACATGTATCTTAGAAAATATTTTTGCCTGGACAAAAATGAAGCAGGACACATAAAAATTTGTGGGGTGAATTAAAGCAGTTCTTAAAGCAAAATTTATAGCATTATAAAATAGCTTACCTTAGAGAAGAAGAAAGGTCTCAGATCAACAACTAAGCGTCCATCTTAAGAAACCAAGGAAAGCAAAACAAACCAAATGCAAGCAGAAAGAAGGAAATAATAAAGAGCAGAAAAAATGACCTTGAACTGAAAAACAATAAAGACAATCAATAAAATCAAAAGCTGATTCTCTGAAAACATCAATGAGATCAATAAACTTTAGCCATACTAAAAATTTAAAAAAATAGAAGAGACACAAATTACCAATGTCATTAAAGACCCCACAGGTATTAAAAGGTAGTGCTCTGAACAGCTCTATGCACATAAATTCAATAACTTAGATGAAATGGACCAATTCCTTAAAAGCCACAAACTTCCAAAACTCACACAAAGAAGAAATAGGCAACATATATATTAAAGAAATGGAATCCATAGGTAAAAACCTTAAAAAAAAAAAACAACAACCCTCCAGGCCCAAACGGTTTCACTGGTAAATTCTACCAAACTTTTTTTTTTTTTTTTTTCTGGTATGCGGGCCTCTCACTGCTGTGGCCTCTCCCATTGCGGAGCACAGGCTCCGGACGCGCAGGCTCAGCGGCCATGGCTCACGGACCCAGCCGCTCCGCGGCATGTGGGATCTTCCCGGACTGGGGCACAAACCCATGTCCCCTGCATTGGCAGGCGGACTCTCAACCACTGCGCCACCAGGGAAGCGCTACCAAACTTTTAAAGAACAAATAGCACCAATTTTACACAATCTCTTCCAGAGAATAGAAGGGAAGAGAACACTTCCCAACTCATTTTGTGAGGCTAGAATTGCCTTGATACCAAAAAACTAGGCAAAGACAGTACAAGGAGAGAAAACTATAGACCACTGTCCCTCATGAACAGTACACAAAAATCTTCAAAAAAAAAAATACCAGGAAATCAAATCCAGCAATATATAAATAGAATACTACTCCATGACCAAGTGGGGTTTATCCTAGAAATGCATGACTGGCTCCAAATTCAAAAATCAATCAATGTAGTTCACCATATTAAAAAACTGAAAAGGAAAAATGACATGAGCATATCAAACGATGCAGAAAAAGCATTTGAAAACATCCAGCATCGATTCATGATAAAAACTCTCAGCAATATAGAAATAGAAGGAAATGTCCTTAATTTGATAAAGCCCATCTACAAAATATCTACAGTTAATGTAATGTTTAATGGTGAAACACTGAATGCTTTCTCCTAAGGTCAGGAACAAAGAAAGCAAAGACGTCCTCTATCAACACTCCTATTCAGTATAGTACAGGAAGTCCTAGTCAGTGCAGTAAGGCAGAGAAAGAAAGTAAAGGCATACAGATTAGAAAGAAAGAATACTGTTCCTATCTGCGGGTGACATGATTTTCTACATAGAAAATCCCAAGGAATTTACCGAAAAAGTCTTAAATTAATAAATGAGTTTAGCACAACTGCGAGAGATAAGGCTAACTCACAAAGAAGATTATATTTCTACATGCTTAAACAATTTGGAAATCAAAATTAAAATATATATTTCATTTAAAATGTTTAAAAGAGAAATACTTAGGTATAAATTGAACAAAACTTGTGCAAGATCTGTATGCTGACAACTATAAACACCGAGGAGAGAAATCAAAGGACATAAATAAATGGAGAGACATACTGGATTCATGGGTTGGAAGATCCAATTTAGTTGAACGTGTCAATTTTCTCTGAAGAAATCTATAGATTTAATACAATTCCAATCAAAAGTCCGATAAGATTTCTGCAGATATAGACAAGCTGATTCTAAAATTTATTTGGAAAGTTGAAGGGACCAGAGTAGCCATAACAATTTTGAAAAAGAAGGATAAAGTGGGAGAAATCAGTCTACCTGATTTTAAAACTTACTGTAAAGGAACAATAATTAAGACACTGTGGTACTGGTGGAGGGATAGAGACATAGACCAATGGATCAGAATATATCAAGCAATGGAGTCACAAAATGTCAGTTGTTAACAAAAGTAAAAAAGCAATTAAATGGAAAAAGGATAGCCTTTTCAATATGTGATGTTGGAATAACTGAACATCCATATGCAAAAGTATGCCACGAAAAGCTAAAGACAAAAAAAGCTTGACCTCAGTCTCACATTTTATACAAAAATTAACTCAAAAATAGATCATAGATGTAAAATGTAAAACTATACAACTTTTAGAAGAAGAAATAGTAGAAATGTTTATGACTTGGGATCAGGGAGTTTTCTTAGGCTTGGTATTAAAAGCACAACTCATAAAAGAAAAAAAATTGACAAATCGGACTTTATGAAAATGAAAACCTTTTGATTTGTGAAAGACACTGAGAGAAAGAAAAGCTATAGACTGGGGAAAAATATTTTCAAGTCACATATCAACAAAGGACTTGTATCTAGAAAAACTCTTAAAACTCAATAGTAGGAAAACAAACAACCCAATAAAAAATGAGGAGAACATCTTGTTATAGTTTAATTGTTATAATCCTTAAAACAAAGGTACCTATCCTGATACGAAACAAAGACCAATGCCTTTTGTTTGTTTGTTTTCAATGCCATTTTAAAATATAGTGCTTTCTGGTTAATTTACATTACTGTAGATGGGAACAAAGTAACCGAGGTTTAAAATTAATTCTGTTTAATATTATAGGAAAAGTATAAACTAAGCATTTTATTCACTTCAGTTTGATTTAAGTGATCAGCTCTTCTAGAAAGCTTTCCTTGACCCTTAAGAATATGAATTCCGTATTCCCCCACTGTACTTTGCCAGGTTCCTGTGCATATCTTTATCACAGCACCTTTCTTACTTTACAATAGTAACCTGTCTCCTAAGGTTAAACCTCCTAAGGTTTCACTTTATTCTTAAGCCCTAGCATAGTAACTGGAAGGTAGTAACCACTCAGCGTGTTTGTTGAACAATTAAAGACTTGTAAAGAATAAATAAAAATTATTGATGAAATAATAAAATAGCAACAACACTAACAAAATCTGAAAATATTAGGATGCTTTTAGAATGGTCCCTGACACAGAGTAAGTATGCAATAAATGCTCATTTATTCAACAAATATTATTGTAGTTTTCCTACAATGTATGAAGCACTGTTATAGTTGATAGGTAAATTACATGCATTTTCAGTTATAGCCCTTAGAGCAAAAACAACACAGACTAAAACCCCCGCCCTCGTGGAATTTACATTTTAATAGGAGAGACAAACAATAAGTAAAATAAATAGGTGAAATATGTAGTTTGCTAGATGGAAAAAATAAAGGCGAGGGGCAAAAGACTTAAACGTCTATGTACGTTCACCAAAGAGAAAATAGCACGTGAAAGGATGGTCAATACAATCAGCTATTAGGAAAATGCAAATTAAAATCACGATGAGATACTACTACATAGCTATGAGGATGAAAATAAAATCAATAGCAACAAAAGCCTGACAGCATCTACTGATGGCGAGGTTGTGAAGCAACTGGAACTCTCATTTGTTGCTTGGAATATAAAATGGTACTCAGGTAAACAATTTGCCTGTTTCTTATAAAGTTAAACACATACTCACCATATGATATGGTATGATCCCCCTCCTAAGTATTTACCTTAGAGAAATGAATTTCATGTTCGCTCTAAAACCTGCACATGAATGTTTATATCTGCTTTATTCTAATCATCACCTAACAGTGGGAACCACCCCAAGATCCTTCAATGGGTGAACAGATAAACTGAGTACATTCATACTCTTTAGCATTAAGATACTATTTAGAGGGGCTTCACTGGTGGCGCAGTGGTTGAGAGTCTGCCTGCCGATGCAGGGGACACGGGTTCGTGCCCCGGTCCGGGAAGATCCCACATGCCGCGGAGCGGCTGGGCCCGTGAGTCATGGCCGCTGAGCCTGCGCGTCCGGAGCCTGTGCTCCGCAATGGGAGAGGCCACAACAGTGAGAGGCCCGCATACCGCAAAAAAAAAAAAAAAGATACTATTTAGCAATAAATATTACTGCTAGTAGAGTATGGAATGAAATACTATCATTACATGTAGCAACATGAATGAGTCTCAAAGACATTATGTGGAGTCAAAGAAGCCAGTCTCAAAAGACTGTATACTTTATGATTCCATTTCTATGACATTTAGGAAGAAGGCCAAGTGAAGGAGCAATGGAGAACAGACCAGTGATTTCCAGGGGTTACAATGGGGGGAGAGCGGAACTCTAAAGGGATTTTTTAGGGTGAAGGTGATAGAACCATCTGTATCTTGATTGTGATGATGTTTACATATAGGACTGTACACACACACACGTCAATTTTACTTACTATATGTTGATTTAAGAAAAGAAAGCCTACTGCGTGCAGCAATGAGGACCCAACGCAGCCAAGAATGAATGAATAAAATAAATAAATTTATGTAAAGAAAAGAAAAGAAAGCCTATATCTAGGTAGGACCTCTGAATCCATCTGAAAGAGACAGTTTGTCAAAATTCTGTGTTCCTCAACTCAATTCCAAGGGAGAAAACAAATACTATTAAGTCAAATAAATAAATTAAAAAAAACAACAAGAATAAACAAACCAAAACCACACCTTCTATATGCAGGCTCAGTAACTCAAAGTCAGAGTTGATTTACTAGGTAATTATCCTACACAACCATACAATCATGCTTCAGGTTATTACAGCAACAGGCTGAACTGAAAAAACTAGGTAAGTGTGCTTTCTGATGTGAAATTGTTACCATTCACAGGTTTACTGTGTTGTTTTTCTTCTTTGACTTAATTTCATTTTCTATTTCAGGCTGGATTTATTGATAAGCGCTCTGATAAGCTATTTTTGTAAAAAAAAAAAAAGTGTGTGTGTGTAAGAGTTCACAGTGGGTTACGAGTGATTTGTATTTTCTTTTTGACTCTTAGTGTTGTTTTAAAAATTTCTCCAATGAGCATGTATTACTTTATAAACCAATAACCTAAATAAATTATAAGAACTCAAGTCAATTGCTAACTAGAGTATCTCCCACATAGAAAAATCTTTGGAATGTGTTTTATTTTATAGGCAAGAATGGACTTAGTTCCTCTAGGTATGATATCTAGTGGTTGTAAAATGGGTGCTTCTAGAAGGATTTCAGAGTTCCCTTAAAAAGGCTGTGTAAACAATTTGGCAGCTCCTCAAAAAGTTAAACATAGAATTACTATATGACCCAGCAATTCCACTCCTATGTGTATACCAAAAGAACTGAAAATAGCTGTTCAAATAAGTACCTGTACACTCATGTTCATAGCAGCATTATTTATAATTGTCAAAAGCTGGAAGCAACCCATATGCCCATCAACTGATGAACTGATTTAAAAAATGTTGTATATCCACACAAGGGGATATTATCCAGCCATAAAAAAGAATGAAGTACTGACACGTGCTACAGCATGAATGAACCTTGAAAACATTATGCTAAGTGAAAGCAGCCAGACAGAAAAGGTCATGTATTTTATGATTCTATTTATATGAAATATTCAGAATAGGTAAACCTAAAAACAGAAGGCAGATAAGTGGTTGTGAGGTGCTCGGGGGAGGGAAGAATGGGGAATGACTGCTTAATGGGTATGGTGCTTCCCTTTGGGGTGATAAAAATGTTTTGGAACTAGATAGACGTGATGATTATACAACATTGTGAACTGTGAATTACACAATTCAGTGCATACTGAATTATGCACTTTAAAATGATTAATTTTGTGTTCTGTGACTTTTACCTCAACTTTTTAAAAAAGATGAAATGTGTCCCTGCGATCTTATTCACATTTGCAGCAAAAATCTTTATTTTTCAAGGAAATTATAAAGGATAAATATAGTTTAGCCCGTATCTACATAGTTAAGAACTCTGAGTGGCATGTGAATTAATAAGTGATACGTACTTTTTGGAAGGTGATCTGAATAGTCTTAAAATGTTCAGAGGAATTGAGTAGTCAGAAAAGAAAGTTACAAAGCAGCATAATGAACTCCCTTTGTACAAGCTTTTCAATGCTCCTCATGTGTGAAAGGTATCTACAGATACTTAATCATACCAAAATCCTTGGTTGGAATACATTCTATTTAGCTGCTGTTGCCCTAGTGGTCCTTGCAATTCTTGGGATGCTGTGCCTGTCAAAGGTACTTTTTTGTTGTGATGTTGGCCTAAGGGTGAAGGGGAGTGGGGTGTTACCTACAAAATTTGACTTTGGGGCCTGGAATGTTTCTAAAAATTTTGAAATCCCAGGCTTCTCTCTTCACTTAATGATGGCTCTTTCAAACATCTAATTTTCTTGAAAATTCTTGGATCATCTTGTTTTTCCTTTGAAAGTATGTAAAACCTTGTACATGATGCATACCAAATGATTACCCTTTAATAATCAATACAGAGTCCTTTACTGAAATTCATTGTTTGAATTTTCCATTTTCATGTTATTTACTCTTAACCACGATCCTGAAAATTTCAGGTAAAAGTCCTGAGCTGGCTATTCTCTGCCCTTTCCAGATTCACTTTTACCTTTTTCCACTGTACCCTATGCCCTGGCAGGCTGCCCTCCACTGATTTCATCAACAGGCTCCCAGAGCCCCTGGCTTCCTGTAGGGTTCAGCCAATGGGAGGCACATATAGGAGGTCAGAGGGCAGGGGCAGAGAGAAGCTGGGGTAGCTATTCACCTGCCTGTGCTCTCTGCAGGCTGTGGGTTGACTATGGCTGTGTTCTGTGTTGTGTTCTTACAGAAGGCTGTCACTTGTGTTGTGTGACCCTCTCCTACAGCTACAGTCACAGCCATAACTTCAGAGACAGCGTTTCCTCCATTCCAGATATTTCTCTTTCTTGCCCTTTCTGACTTATGGGTGGTAAAGGTTCCACACTGTTTTTAGTTCTTTGGTCCTATACCATCCCTTGCTGGTTTCCCTTAGCCCTGCACAAAGGACTAACTACATAGTTTGTGGGGTCCAGTGCAAAATGAAAATGCAGAACTTCTTGTTCAAAAACCACAATGGATTTCAAGATGGCGACCGCAAGGCATTAAGCAGTGCAGGACTTTCTAAGTGCAGGGTCCTGTGTGACCACACAAGCTGCACATTCACGAAGCCTGCCCTGACTGCACACTATTGTAAACAGTACTTACCATAAATGCTCCTCAGTTACCTGTTGAGTGTGCCACCCATTTCCTGCCAGGATCTTTTCTAATACAAGGTCTTAATGGTTCTCCTTCCCATTTAAAAAAAAAATGTGACTCCATTAGGGGTTCTGGAAAAGTAGCTGTTACCTATACTTAGATTTAAACACTCTGCAATTTAAAACTTTTTAATAGATTTGCATCTGCAGTAGGAAATTCACTTATTCTCTCTCTTCCTCACCCTTACATGGAACAAAGCCACTCATTTGGGAACCAGCGGGGGCCACCGCAGCCCTTGAGCACTACCCACCATGCGCTGGTACCGTAGTTGAAATGTGTGACTCCCAAGCATGCCTTCTGGGCAGGTGCAGGAAGTTTTAGCAGTGATTTCAACCACTGAGTTGCTTTTTGATTTTTGTACTGGATACAGAATCTACTATCCTAGTTTGCTTGTTTGTTTTCCCTCTCTTCCAAATAAGACTTAAACCGAGAGCTTTCTCATAGCCTTTCTCTCTCTGGCTAGAAACTTGCCTGAGATAGTGATCTCTTAGTATTACTAAACAAACACCAGTTAGGCCTCCTGTCTTGAGTAAGGCCTGCTCTCTCAACACCGTCCTTAACAGACTTGGGGGCTGAGGTGACAGTCAACAAATTATGCTATCTTATTGGTTTCAAAATGGGAGTCCCATAAGCTCTTCTGTGCCAGGACTTTTTGCTTTCATTGCTTTGGTTGTTACAAATTCAGGGATGGCAAAGAAACATGAGTTTGAGAAATACTCTACAACTATAGTGTTTCACTGCTTGCACTTGCCACAGACTTATTGGTGCTTGCCCACTGAGCTTTCTTCAACAACTGCATTAGTGACATCCATCACTCATTTCTAAAGCACCCACTGACTTTTTCTACCCTCACAGTCCCTTGATTTGGTCACGTTGCCTCTCAGAGGCTTGGATAGAGCAGGCAGCAAAGTTGGGATTTTCTTTCCATGCCTTTTCTCCCCCATTTCTCCATGCCTCCAGTTTTCCCTGTTTTTAAGAAGCGCTCCTGAAGAGTCACCTTTAATGTAAAGTACTATACGGAAGGGTTCACTTCTTTGAAGAGTTACCAAATATACTGTCTCATCTTTTCTCTGAAATGCAAATTTTCTCTCAAGGAGGACAAACTTGCATTTCAAAAGGGGGTCATATGAAAAAAATAATTCCAGCTGTTTAAATCCAGAGTACAGAAAAATTATTCCTAGAACAGTACACAGAATGTTCACTGGGCCTGAAACATTTCATTTGGTTGTGAATTGGCTACAGTTCCATTTCCATTCCGTTTTTTGTTTTTGTTTTTGTTTTTTTTTTGCCGTACGCGGGCCTCTCCCTGCTATGGCCTCTCCCGTTGCGGAGCACAGGCTCCGGACGTGCAGGCCCAGCGGCCATGGCTCACGGGCCCAGCCGCTCCGCGGCATGTGGGATCTTCCCGGACCGGGGCACGAACCCGTGTCCCCTTCATCGGCAGGCAGACTCTCAACCACTGCGCCACCAGGGAAGCCCTCCATTCAGTTTTGATCTGTTCTTGAGTTAGGCAAATAACCAGTGTGGTCTCAGAAATGATCCTTCTCTTGTGAAAGCAACAGCATTGCTTAGACTTCTAGTCCGGATGGCTGGAAGGGGCCTGAGAGGTCTTATAGCCAAACTACAAAGGAAGAAACTCAGAGCAGTTCTGGACTGGGTGACAGAACTGGTAAGCATAGAGTTGAGAATTTTGCCCAGTGCATCAGATTCTTAATCCATGCAATTTTGAAGTAGCTCTGTGGAGACACATTCTCAGGGAAAATTGGCTCCCAATTTTAATTTGCCTCTTCCTCCATCACCCAGTCCTGCCATTTTCCTTCCTGTACATTGTCCTCTGAGTGGTGTCCTTAACAATGATATGTCCACCTTGCTCTCTGCAGTGTTCATTTCTGCCCCCTCCCTGATTTACCTGCCAGACATAAGTGTTGCTCTGAATGTCTCACAGTAACAAAATTGCCATTTTTGCATCTCTACTATAAGCCAGTGCTGTATTTCAACAATTTAAAAAATTTCATAGTAAATATTTATCACAAATTAGATCACAGGCAAGTTTTATGTGCGTACAAATACATATATCCATGTGTAACTGTCTAAAAATGTGTATACAGACATACATTTATCTATGCACGTATGTTTGTTATCATTTAAATGTATAAAATAGTTTGTTTTCATTAATTAACAGTACTGAAAAAGTGTAAACTAAGAAATAAAAAATGAAGACTAATTACAATAAAAACAAACTACTTAAAAAATTTCATAGTTACTGATAACATTTCATAGTAATTGAATAAGCCTTATCATTTTAAATTTCAGTGCTTTAAAATAGAATTACTTTACTTTTAAATTTATTTCAGACTTATTTGAATCATTTTAAAGATTCAGCAGAAGTAGAGTGAACAGTATAACAGATAGCTCCACCAATTATCCATACTTTGCTAATCTTGTTTTATTTATCTTTTTTTTTTTGGGAGGGGGCTGGATTATTTGAAAATAAATCCTAAACATACTTTCACCCCAGACTCCCCATTATGCATTCTAATAGATAAGAACTCAAGAAGAAATTTAACCACAATACCATTATCACATGTAACAAAATTAATAATTTCTTTTATTTTTTAATTTAAAAAATTAATTAATTTTATTTTTGGCTGGATTGGGTCTTCGTTGCTGCACACGGGCTTTCTCTAGTTGCGGCAAGCGGGGGCTACTCTTTTGTTGCAGTGCGTAGGCCTTTCATTAAGCAACAAGACTTCTCTTGTTGTGGAGCACAGGCTCTAGGTGTGCGGGCTTCAGTAGTTGTGGCAGTCAGGCTCAGTAGTTGTGCCTCGCGGGCTGTAGAGCGCAGGCTCAGTAGTTGTGGTGCATGGGCTTAGTTGCTCCGCAGCATGTGGGATCTTCCCAGACCAGGGTTCTAACCTGTGTCCCCTGCATTGACAGGCGGATTCTTAACCACTGCGCCACCAGGGAAGTCCCATTTCTTAACATCTATATCAAGTCCACATTTTATTTCCCTGATTATCTCAAAGTCTTTTAAACAATTGGTTTATTCACATCAGAGCCACACAGGATCTAAACATTGCATTTGGTTTACTACACCTTTTAAAAACCATTATTTACACACATTTGACTTTCACTTCGTTTGACCAATGAAGAATGTATGGTCCCAGTACACAGGTGGGTGAACTGGGGCTCAGAGAGGTTAAGAAACCTCCCCAAGTTCTCATTGTTGGTAGGGGCCAGACCCAGGACTTGAATTAAGGCCTGCCTAAGTCCAAAGACTCCATTCTACTCCTTCCCCTTCAGGCTACCAGAATTTTCCCTGTGTTGCAGAGAGGCAAGAGGCCTAGTGGTTAAGAGAGAGGGTTTGGGCTCAGGTTGGCCTGGGTGCAAATTGGAGCAAGTTACATAATCTCTCTGATCCTGCACTTCTGTCTGCGTCTGTAAAATAAGGTTAATGATGATGGTTTGGGGCTGATTAAATAGGAGAAAGCATGTCTAGTACTTAGCACAGTGACTGGCACATAGAAAGCACTCAGTAAACCTTAGCTATTATTCCTAGCATAAAGGAGGAGAAAGAATCACAAAATGGTTGTTTGCTTTTGTCAGTAGCTCAGGAATTGTGGCTCATCATTGTTACTACAACTTGTGTAGGATTGAGGCTGAAGGGGTGGGGAGGTTGGGAGTAGGGTGTTGATTCTGCCTGGATTGGAGAAGGAAGCCCTGGACATAAAAATTTAAGTAGGCATCCAAGGAATTCTCCCGAGACCTCAGCTGGAAAACAGTTGAACATGTCTTCTGACCTTCCATAGAGGGAAAACCGGTGGGGAGCAGACATGGTGGGAGGGAGACTTCTCAATGTTTATTTGAATTTGGAACCATGTAAATGCATTAAACCAATTCCAATAAAATGAATTGCATTAAAAAGAAAACCCCTCTTTTACCATGGGGTAAGTGCTGAGAATGGGAAAACTAGGATTTAATGACAATAATAATAGTAATAATAATAATCCCCTTACAATTTTTGCAGCCCTAGGAGGGCTTCGGTCATAAGTCAGGTTTTGCACCAGGATGAGACTATTTCAGCTTGACTCTGATTTCAAAGGTCTAAGGTAATATTTTAACTTTAGCTGTCCTCCCTCTGACACTCATTCTAAGAGTCCAGAACCAGTGCTCCCAGATTTGGAGTTGTCTTCAAGCATATGCATTGTCAAGGGCTGAATCTATTGGCTAACTAAGGTCTTTGTATGTACTGTCTGTACATTTATGGGTGCTTTCCCAGTTTATTAGGCCCTAAGTTGTTTTTGATGCTAAGTAAAGACTCTGGGGTTCTGATTTTCTAGAGTCCTTGGGAAGGGAGGGGTCACATAATCCCACTCACAAATAATCAAGAACTTGCCTCTGTTCTAAGGCCTTTACATACACGAACTCATTAAAACCTCACAATAACAGTACACCGCAGGTACCATTCTGATTTTACAGGCAAAGAAACTGAACCAAGTGAGGTGAAGTAACTTGTCTAAGGTCAGAGCCTGCACGACTAACCACTAGGCTTACTACCCCTCTGTTGGCAGTGGGCCAAGCATGTAGGAGTCCTTTGAAGGTGATGCAGGCTGCAGGCGTCCTTGGCTGTGCAGCAGCAATGCTTCGGGTCCCAAATCCTTCCTTCTAGTTTAGGACCAAGAAAGACCAGGGTGTCAATTTCCTCATTGACCCTGGTCAAGTCACTTACTCCCTTCAAGCCTCAGGTTTCTTATCTGCCCCAGGGAGGAGTTTTAGATGAAAAGACCTCTCCTTGCATTACGAGTGTGGGTGTGTGCTGGGGGTGGGAGGTGTAGGGGCTGAGGTTTCTGGGCGGTACTGCGCTGCTTTTCCTAGGTCTCTTGAGGAAACAGGGTGTTTGGAGGTTTTGTCCTAGTCAACTCCCTCCCAGGAGGTCGGGCCCCCAGTCAGTGATGGCGCGCAAGCTTGGCTATGCCTCCTCCGCTTGGAAAAGGGCCGCCACTGCGGCCAGCTCCGGGCAAAGTCCGGCTGCCCGGAGGTCGAGGGTGGGTCTTTTTTCCCTAAGGGAGTTAGAGCTGAGATTGTATACTTAGGAAGGCTTCTTGGAGGTAGTGACAGTTGAGTCAAGTCCTGAAGGTCTAGCAGGAGTTAGTAAGAAGAGGTGGAGGGGGAAGGGTTACCCCAGGCCCAAACAACAGAACAAAGCACAACCCGGCTTACAGTATGGGAGGAGGAGCTGTGAGAGTGGAGAGGTCTGTAGGGGCGAAATCGCGCGGGGGCTTCAAAGCTTTATTCTAAGAGCAATTGGGAGGGGTTTGAAGGAGGGTAGTCCGGAGTTTTAGAAAGACTCTTCTAGCCACTTGGGAAGAATGGGTCGGAGAGGGGCAGGAGGCTATCGTAGAAAGCAATCGGGTTGGAAAATGACCGAGGACTGAGGAAAGTGGCGCTGGGGGGCGGAGCCGAGCATCTGAGTCTTTCTCAAACCCCACGACACTGTGCGCTGTCCCTCGACTTTCTTTGCTTATGTGGAAGGGCCCCATAAAGGGCAGGGCACCGGCCAAAAGCTCAAAGAGCCAAACAGCACAAAGCCCCCCCTTCTTTCGGGGGGCTCTCTGGTCCAGGTGCCCCAGAATGCGTAGGGTATTGCGGGAGAACTTAACACTGCTTAAAATGGAGAAGCGTTACCCCTCAAAATACACAAAAACCTCGGCCGCTTTTGGCAGCAGCCTCCTCCGTCCATGACCTCATGCTTTAAGCTCCCATATAGCCTTTCCCCCGCCCTGTCCACACCCGGTGCCCGAGTGGGGGTGGGGTGAGGGGACAGTGGCGAAAGTCTGGGTAGAGGGAGCACCTTATTTATACTGCGCGAAGATTTGGGGTAAGGGGCACAACGATTTTCCCATACCGAAAAAAACATGGTTTAACTTTCTCCTGAGCAAAAAACGCTCGCTGTCTTGTGGGACCTCCCTAAGATAGATGCCCCGTACCCGGCCCGAGGTAGTCTGTTTAAGCCCAACCATCTTTGGTTTACGTTTCCTTGGACCAGAGAAGCCGCCTGGAAGTGCTGGCGTCCCGGGCTGGACCGAAGGGCGGCCGCGCCTTCGAGGGACCAGGGGGCTGTTGGGCTCTCGCTCCCATGGCGCCGCCGAGGTTTGAACCCTTGGCTTGCCTTTCAGCCCGCGCCCTGCCCCCTGCTCGCAGCTGCTCTCGGTTTAGGTGCAGCGGTTTCCCCCGCAGAGGAGGAGGAGGAGACTGCGCGAGGAGCGACTCCCTGCTCGGGTTTCCGCACCAATGCCGAGCGGCCCCAGGCAGCCCCCGGCGGCCGGCCCTCCTCCCTGGCACCACGTTCCACAGTCATGGCGCACGAGGAGGGGCGGGTGCGCGCCGCGGCGGCACCCGCGCCCCTTCCCCTCCCCTCCGCCGCCCGGTTCCGGCCCCTCTCCTAGGCAACCTCCCTCCCCGGCCTTCAGCGCCGCGGAGATGGAGACCCCTCCCCAGAGGGATGCAGTTCCAGCGCCGTTTGCAGCACCCCCTCCCCGCCCCCATCGGGGCGGAGGGATGGAGCCGCGCGCTTCGCGAACCTCCAAGCCCCTTCCCGGGAGCCTCAGCCTCTCTCCCAGCCCCGCAGAAGCCGGGATGCAGCGGGGGGTAGGCGCAGACCGTTTCCCCGAAGCCCACCTAGACCTTGGCATCTTTGCAACCCCTTAAAAAATAAACATAAAACCCAAACCCCAGTCGTTAGATTGCAAAGCGCGTTACAATAACCGGGACGGCTACGCAGGAAACAATCCTGCACTGGTCCGGGTCTCAGGCGGCAGCTTCCCGGCCACGCCACCTTCTCCCGGGCCTCGATTTTCCGGCCTTGCCAGAGAGTCTGCCACACCCCGGGGCTGACAGGTCCCGCGCGGGGCCGCAACTTGGTCCGCGCCCCCTGCCCCATCCATGTCCAGAGTCTCGCCAGCCTACAAAAGGTGCAACCTCACGTACAGGCAGACCACACAGATAAGGTCGGCAGCGCACGCCAGGGAGGCTGCGAACAATGCGCAGGGCGGCCCGCGCCGGCCAAAGCGCGGCGCCCCGGGGGACAGGGGGCGCGGGCGGGGGCCGCGGCGGAGGACCCGCCGGCCGCGGCGCTGGACACCTTACTTCCTGCTTCCCCGCCCGCGGCCAGACCCAGCTCTGCGGAGGGATATCTCTCCCCTCCTCTGTCCCTCTCTCTCCCTTCCCCCGCCTCCCCTCCTTTTTGCTTCTGCTCCCCCCCCACCCCGCCTTTCTCCTTTTGCAAGAAAATAATTTGACAGTCGATTTGCTGACAGGGGAGGAATTTGCATCCTGGATTAAAAAAAAAAAAAAGGCCGAGAGGAGCTTGGGAACGGTTGCTAGGGGTGGGTAATGGGTGAAAAAAGGGGGCGCCGGGAAGCGGATAAGGAGGGTTAAGGGAGGGGGCGAGGGTGGGGAGCAATGCAAAAGGTAAGGCCAGGTTACAGCGGCTCGGCCCCGAGTGGGCTGCGGCCGGGGGAGGGGCGAGAGATACATATGTATTTCTGTCTGCCTTAGCACACCCCCTTCCCTCTAAGCGATGGCTGAGAGGCGGTGCATGCAGATGGGGAGTAAGTTTCCTGAAGGGGAGGGTGGATGCACGCGCGCGGCCCCGCGCTGCAAATTTCCACCGGGGAGGGAGAGTGGCTGGATGCAGAGAGTTTGGAGTTGCTTGCGGCGGAGGGCAGGAAGGGGAGCAGGGCCGGGAAAGGGGGCTGGCGGGCGCTATATCTGGGAGTAAGTTTCCAGGATCGGGAGAGCCTGCACGCTTTCTCGCTAGTAAGTTTCTGGCCGGGGAGGGCGCGTGGGGAGGAGGAGAGGGAGGGGGTGCATGTATATAGAAGGGGGGAGGGGGGAGCAGATTTCCTGCGGGGAGGCTGAATGCATATGGAGAGTAGATTTCCTGAAGGGAGGGTGGAGGCGTAGACGGACCGAGTAAGTTTCTTGCTGGGGTGGTGGCGGAGGTGGTGGGTTGGTGCTCTGGAAACCCGGAGCTTCCTACCCTGGGTGGGGGAGCACGCTGTTTTGCGGGGAGGGCGTGAAGGGCCAGGTTCCCTGCTGGGGAGAGGGGCTTGCATCTGGGGAGTATGTTTCCTGGCGGAGCGATATTTGTTTACAGGCTGAGGGCAGTACTGTATAAGTGAGTAGCGCTTCGAGAAGGCGGCTCTGACAGAAATTAATATTGAAATTACTCCATCAGCTCTGCTCGCCCCCCCCATCTCACCCCCCAAGCGAAGACTGGCCTTCTTGTCGGATTGCCCATGCACTTGTTGCAGAAACAGCCAAGGTAGGCAAGAAGCTTATTAAGTTTCATTTTAAAAAAATTAGTTGGGGGATGCTCCGTGAGAAGACGGGGGAGGGGAAGAGAAAAGTAGGGGGACAGATTAGGAGAAGTCTCCCCTCACTTCTTTACTTTCAGTATGTTAGCAGGGCCTTCTCTGCTTCCCTTCTTCCCTCTTCCCTCTCTGCGCTGCAGAGCATCCCAGCAAAGGGGGGGAGGGGTGAGGTGGGCGCTATAATTGGCAGACCCGGCTTAAAGGAGGGGGGGCTTGCAACTGAAGATTGTGTTGTTATAAAGCCTTCATTATTCCAGCCAAGAAGCCGCAGGACCCTAGGGATGTGCCTTTTGGGGTTTTTGACATGATGCATATGTGTATGTATACGCTCCTGAGGGCTCTTCGGCGGCTGGGTACTCCCCAGAAGTTAAAGTGGCCACCCAGATGGGAGAAATGTGTAAGGGAGTAAACCTGCCCCTTGACTCCCCAACTTCAGTTCGGAAGACTGTGAAGTTACTGCCGGTGGTCTAAAGAAATAGATGTTAAAAAAACAGCATAAAACCACTCATTCACTGGCAGAGGCCGAGAGCACCTGGCGGGCAGCCTCTGGCCAGCACTGGGCTGGAGCATGTGCGCCTGCCATCCTTAGGTTAAAAGAAAATGACTTCTGGTTCCTCTGTGTGCCTTCGACTGGCCCGTTAGAGCCAGCTTTGTGGAAACTCTTCCCCACACTAGACACGGCTTTGGCAAGTGAACGTGTTGAAGCGGGTTGCTAACAGCATGGCCCCGGCTGTCTTGTGAAGTGCATGGAAGTGATGTTTAAGAATGACGGATCCAGGGATGGCTGAAGAGTTCTTTTAAAAAAATGCCGGCTGTTTGCACTTTTTTGCAGGCCATGGAGCAGAGCTTTAAGAAAGGAGTTTTAAGTTGTCCCAACTGGTACCAACCTTCTGCATCATAGACTGTCTCAAGAAAGCAGTCTGGTGATGGAAAATGTGGTTTTGGTGCTCTCTGGAAGGATAACAACCAGGAGTATTCAGCCCTTACCTAGTTAACCAGCCCTCTTTGCTTCTCTGTGCCTCTTTTCCTGGTCCTCAGCCTACTGATTTCTGCAGATGAGTTGTAGGTCTTGGCTGTCAGGCACCTTCATTAGGCTGGGAGCTTTATTTATTTCCTTCTTTTTCTTTTTTTTTTTCTTTAATTGAAGTATAATTGACTTAACAGCATTGTGTTAGTTTCAGTTGCATAACATAGTGATTTGATATTTTTATACATTATGAAATGATCGCCGCCATAAGTATGCTAGGAGTTTTAACTTGGCCAGGATAATTTTAGCACCAGGGATTCAAACCCAGACAAGTTTAGTAGAGTCAGGGAGTGAACACTAGGCAGTGTGGTTAACTAAAGTTAGTTAAGCTTTCTGCAGTGCTATAGACAGGCTCAATACTAGCAGGGGAAAAAATGGGTTTTAAAAAAAATGATCTCTTTACATGGACAGTGGTTTTTCTTTTTTTTTTTTTCTTTCCTTTCTGTCATCAGATTTCCAGATTGAGAACTTGATTTTTGGCAGCTTGAGAGTTGAGTTAGTTGGGAATTCAATATTATTGCCACTTATCAAATGTTCCTAACTAGGCATTCGTTAAACAAATTGGCTATTATTTTTCCCCTGCTGAAAATCTGCTTCTGGTTGATATATATGCTGGGAAGGTAAACAGAAACTTTATGTGTGTTTATCCCAAGGTAGGGGAATTATTTATATGTCTACCCTCCAAGCCAAGAGTGGTCATGGTCATTCAGTATTTTTTTTTTTTTTTAATTTATGGGATTTATTTTATTGTCTTTCTTTGGCCATTAATCAAGTCACAGTAGCTTTTTTTTCCTCTTCTGAGAATGTTCTGTGGTAATAAAGGTTTGAAGGCCCATGAATCATAATTCATTCTTTTAAAAATATTGTCAGGATTTGATTTATAGGAATTGATACCAGGAGTGACACACCTCTTTGGGCTCCGCCCTTTTAGGCATGTCCATTTTCGCCAAAGAATTGTTTAAGAAGCCAGCTTAACATGTCAAAAAAGAGCATTTCCCTTCTGCTTTATGGGCACTGAGAAGATTAATTTTGCAGGTTCCATAGTAAGCATGGGTCTTTTCACAGCTTGGTAAGCAGGCTTCCACATAGCAGGCATGTGGTAATATCACATAACATTTATGTGAGCTTGCTGTGAAAACACTTGTTCTATGAACTGTGTGGAAAGTGCTCAGTTTTGCATCCATTAACCCACTGGGGCCTGTGGTGTTTGTCGAGGTGGGAGCTTTCACTGTAGGAGAGGGGACAGACTGTAGTGTCCTTTGCTGCTTATATAATAAAATGTGTGGTCACAGAAACAAGCTTACTTAAAATTCTTTTTCTCCTGCTCTGATGGGTGGATTGGTCATAATAATTGAAAGCATCAGAGGTTTTTTTGGGGGAAAGTCTGCGGATTCTCCGTAAAATTGATTAATCAGAACATGTTAAAATTGTGTTCAGCAGTTGGCTCAGTTTACAGTATTTGTAAAATGACAAAGAACTTTTAAGGTGGTTTTATTCTCAAGGCAGGAGCACAGCGTCACTGGAGGAAAAAGTGGGGAGGGTATCAGTGTCTAGCCATTTCTGGACTTCAGAGTTTTTATCTTAAAAACGCATGGTTTGATCCGTGAGTTCCATTCATGTCTGAAATTCTGTGACTCAGTCTTGTGAAGAAAAGTCTCAAGAGATCTCCACAGTCTGTCTCTTCCTGGGCCAACGGCCAAATTGCCTCATGGACTTGGGTGAGTCGATTAACTTCTCTTTTTGTCTTCTCATGGAGAGAGTGGATTTACACCTTGGCATTCCAAAAAGGACTCTTGAGTGGCCTGGTAATCTTGACCGTCAAATGCAAGAAAATGCTCATGAAAGTCTGCCACCGTCTTGGAAAAAAAAAAGTGCATGGTTGAGTCCCAATTATATATGCTAATAGAGAGTGGGGCATATAATCCCAGGCACCAAAAATAATTTCAGTTCATCTTGGAAGTTTTCCCCTCCAGCCAGCTGGTTCACCTGCCTAATTATGCCTGGTCAAGTCTAAGGTTAATTGAGCTGTTAATCCCAGGCAGCAGGGGGAGGTAGTCTTGGGAGGAGTGGGAGACCAGAAAGCCTAGTGTGGCTTTACCCACTTTCTGTGGAGAATTCACATGTCAGTAATTGGGATATGGTCGTATATTTGTGATAAGGTTCAAAATAATGATATTGTATTACTGTCACTTCTGGGATATCATGCATTTCACCACGGGCACTTTTGGAGGAAAAGCTCTTGATGTTTTTATTGGCTTTGAGCATTGACATGAGAAGTAAGGATCCAGACAAGTGGCTCAGACCCCAGGCAGTAGAGATGGGTGCTGATTGCTCTAAAAGCAGTTGACTTCAGCTGGCTTTATTTCTGACTTCATAAAACTGTGTGATTTAGGGTGGAGAATCAGCTGGAATCTTGTGGATTAATAATATTTCTGAATTTGCCTGTTGGAGGGGAACCAATGAAATATAAGGGAAACTAAAACATAGTTGATGTCCTTTGTGGGGAGAGGGACACAGGAGCAGCTGGAGTCCAGATATTGGCATGTTTTTCAGCTAGGATACTGCGGCATCTTAAGGAATAACAGAGTCCTGGTAACATGAGTTTGATCCCATGGCTCTCTTCTGGGTTAAAGAAAATACACACCAAAAAGCTTCTGAGGTATTTTCTAAAGATGTTTTAAGTTATCAAGGCAGCTGCTTGTAGGGTCTTCTGGTTAATTGGGGTTTACTGAAGAAACATGGTTTTTACTTTTTCCTCACGGAAGACAACAAGCTGGGGATGAGTGGAGTATACTGAGCTATTGGGCTGTTGGTTTAGCAACGTTAAAAACCTACTTTTTTGACAGACAGGAAGGGGAAAAAGAACTTGTGTACCTAGATGGTAACCAAGGGCTTGTGGGAGGTTAACAGTTACTTTCGTGCTGTGACTGGATCTGGTTTATTCATGCGTACGTATTGGCAGCTACTTATTGAGCACCTACTATTTGCTAAGCACTGTGTTACCGCTCTGGGTATACACTGATAATTAAAAGACACAATCATCTTCCTCTACCCATCCCCCACTCCACCGCCTAGCCTATAGTCCAGAGGGGAGGCAGACATGTAAAGAAATACATCTTGCAAAATGTGGTAGATGCTCAGATGAAACCACAGGGAGCAGTAACCTGCAGTTACTTAGCTAAAGGAGCCTAGAAAAGCCTCTCTGAGGATTGGGGGTGAGGGGAAGACAGAGAGCATCAGGCAGAGGGAGGAGGGCCTGTGTGGAAGGACTTTGGCCTTGGGGGGGGACGACTAAAAAGAGGCACAGGTGGACAAGGGGGTAGGGGGAGAGGGCAGCATGAGATGATCATGTAGGACTTGGGGCCTTGGAAAGGTTTGGGTTTCATTTGAAGGGTAGTGGGAAGCCACTGGAAGTTTGCAGTGGGAAGTGACACCCCGTAACTCGTGTTTAAAGGGGGTGGCATGGGTGGAGAGGGCAGGTGTGGAATTGGGGAGCGCAATAAAAAGGCATTTGGAGCAGGCCAGGTGGGGAGGTGACAGGAGGTGAATGCAGGGGAGCAGGTGGGTGTGAGATGCTTATTAGAGGTAGAATGGGCAGGGCTTGCTGATGGATTTGGTGGAGGTTGGGGAGGAGGAATCTAATAACTGAGGTTTCTGACTGAGCAGTTGGGTAGATATGGGTGGTGCTCTTTGCTGAGATGGGGGCGAGGGAGAGTCTCGGGGAGCAGAATCAAGTGATTTCAGTTTGGACACCTCTAAGTTTGAGATGCCTGTTAGACTCAAGGTGGAGATGTTAAGCTTGCAGTCTGATATAATGTCCAGCGCCAGAGGTATGGCCAGGCAGGAGATAAAAATGTGGGAACCATCAACTAAGGGGTGGTATTTAAATCCAGGAGACTGGATGAAGTGCTCTAAGGAGTCTGTTGAGAGAAGAAAAGGCTGTGTGTGTGTGTGTGTGTGTGTGTGTGTGTGTGTGTGTGTGTGTGTGTTGGGTCGGAGTGAGTGTTAAACGTTTCATGAGTTTAAGGTCAGAAAAGTCACCACTGGATTTGGCAAAATGGAGGCCATTATCAACTTCGCAAAGAGCAGTTTGAATGGAGCAATGGATTGGGTGAGAGCAGGATTGGAAGGGTTGGGAGGGGAATAGGAAGTGAAGAACTGGGAGTAGCATGTGGAGACAACTTTGGGGCAAAATTTGACTGTGAAAGGGGGGCAGAGAAATGGAGGGGGAGCTGGAAGCACACGTGTGTAGAGGGAAGGGTTTTGGGGGCGGTGCTGCTGGTCTGTGTGTGTGATGATGGGAAAGACTAGTGAAGAGGGAGGGATTGTTCAAGAGCAATGGGTTGGGTCAGCTGAGCAAAAGCCATTGAGAAAGTCTGTGGGGAAGATCTGGCCTTGGCGCGGGGCGGGTGGGGGGGGGGGAGGAACACTTCCTTCATGATGACTGGAGGGAAGATCCAGGAAGAGTGAAGGTGCAGGTGAGGGAAGGGTGGGGAGCGGTGCTGGGGCACAGGTGCTCTGTCTCTCCAGGCTGAGGCCGCGCTAGCCTTGGGCAGGGGTTTGGGCTCGGGCTTTGACACCAGCCAGAGACGACAAGGGTTAAGACTGCATCAGAAAATTGTACTGCATTTTTCTGAACATTTGACTGCATTACTGAGCAGTACAAAGGAAAGACCGGATTCTTTCGCTTGGGGAAAAGAGTCTTCAGTTAAAGTAATTTGGGCCTTACATTAGATTTATTTGAAAACTATGATTGGGAGAAGACATCTGTGATTTGCAACCCTGTTCAAAAGTTGGTGGGCACTGTGTTGTACGTTTTGAGCAAGGAAAAAAAAAAAAAGGCGAAAGGGCTGCTTCTACTTCAGGCGGCCTTTCACAAAAATAGGCCATAGACTGCCCTGCTTGCCCCGGTGGCCCCAACGGTGGGGTCTGTATGGCAGGTGAGTGGGTGAGCAGAGTCAGAAGACCTGGGTTGGGGTGCAGCTCCGTCGTATGGCTCTGGACAAGTCAGCCTCTGAGTCTGTCTCCGCATCTGTAGAAAGAGGGTGATACCATCTGTCGCCTCTTCTCTGAGAGTTGTGAGGACTGAATCAGATAATGTACGCAAAGTGCGATGTAAACTGTAAGAGGCATCGCACACAGGCGGCAGCGAGGGGCAGTGATCTTCAGCCAGTGATCTTCAGCCAGATCGCCTTTTAGATGTGAAACCTGACAACCAATGAAAAACTGCCGTCAGTTCCCTAAAGCTTCTGCTAAAAACCCCTTTCACCGTGTCTACTCTCTCTTGTTCCCTCCTTGTAGCCCCTTTCTGTTTGGGGTTTTCAAGTCCTCTGTGATTTCTTTCAGCGAAACTGGTCTTACTGCTGGAAGGCTGGCATCGGAAAAGCTGGCTGTGAAATGCCAGTCTGTGTAGGTTCACACTCTGATTCCATATATAGAATTTGAGACCTGCCTATTCAAAGGTCCAAATAAACTTGGTTTGTGAACTTGGTGCAGGGGAACCTTGAACCCACCCAAGAATCCCAGCTGTGGCCCAGTGGTCGTAGCAGTGATTCATTTGCCTTCCAAGTTTGTTTTGAAAATGAGAGCTGTTCTATAAAGCTGAGTCTACCTTACAGTCCTTAGCCCTTAGTCTTACTGTGTATGCTGGAAAGTCATTTCTAGTTTTAAAAAGCAACCAGTGCTTTTTACTGATTGGACTTCTGGCCTCTGCCTAAGAGGGTGATGCTTTATTTATTTATTAAAATTAATTTTTACTATGAAAAAACGTTAAACACGCGCAAAAGCAGACAGACTAGTATAATGAACTCCGTTGTGCCCATCACCTAGATTCAGCAGTTAGTGAGATTTTGCACACCTGTGGATAAGAGGACTTCTTCCTGTGTTTGTAAAATAAATACAAGTTATCAGTTTTGAGAGATCAGTGGAACCGATATCAATTTGGTTTCACAGAGAGGGAAAATAATCAACAAAAAATCAGAGAGCGAGAGAGGAAATGGGTGACGTCATTGTAATAACCAGTGTTTACATAGCATGTTATGGGTCCAAAGCCTCTTTGGCATGTCTTGTTTTAACTGTCTTGCAACAACCATAGGAGGTAGATATTATTTTCATTTTACAGCTGAGGAAAGTGAGGCTCAAGAAGTAGAACTGAAAAAATATAAGTAAGTGATTAACCCAGAGTCACATGTCCAGCCAGCATTCAAAGCCCTAGTTTAATGCCAGAATTTGAACGGTCTCCAAATTTTGTGCGCTCTCAGGTAATGCTATATGGTATTCAAAAGGAGATGTGGTACAGAATATATGCAAAGGATCATGGAGACCAAGAAGATCATCTGGGAATTTGGGGCTTAGAACTCAACGACCTTAGCTGGAAATACTCAGATGATTTAAGCATGTTTTGGGCATTACATTTGTCAGAAAATTGAATTGTCTGGCTCGTGCTGGAGCGCACAGCTTTAAGGCTGCTTCATAATGAAAGCCCAAACTTGACTTTAACAGATCTAGTGGCTATTCTTCATTAGCCTCCTGCTCTCAGCCCTGCCCCCTCTGTGGAGCGCCTCCGTGGTCATTTCTAGAGATTGCGGCCTTTAGTCTGCAGGCTCTGACTTTGAACACACGGGACCTAGAGCAGGTTTGCCACCTGGGTGAGGCTTCCTGAGGGCCCCCTAGGGTTCTTTGTTGTTACAGAGGGTATAACAGAGGCTGCTCTGAGAGCCTCTCCTCATCTTTGGGAAACAGCCTCCAACCCAGCTTCTTTGGAGGACTTTTTAAAACAGAAAAAGAAAAAAGAATGGAGTCGATGCCCAAGGAGTTGTTTTTTTTTTTTAATCTTTTTTTTTAAACATCTTTATTGGAGTATAATTGCTTTACGATGGTGTGTTAGTTTCTGCTGTATAACAAAGTGATCAGCTATACCTATACATATATCCCCATATCCAAGGAGTTTTAATAGGAGTGTCATATGAGTTCCCTCTGTGGTCATCACAATGGAAGATACCAAACTCTCTTAAAATTCAACTGAAGGCTATCCATAATGAGCTGATTCTCAAGTGCTGGGACTTGTTCACTTCTCTCTTTTAATTGGGTGAACACACGTGAGCTGAGGAGGGGTTTTCAAGGGGAGCCCGGGTAGGTAAGGACATTCAGCGGCCTCTTTCCTTTTGAAGAGTCTGAGCTTCTTTAGAGAATAGCATGGAATTCCAGCAATTTCACTGAGCACATATTCCTTCCTTAAGTCTTTCTTGAGGGCTCTGTGTGCCTGGTCTGGGGCCAGACTGGGGGGTGGGCTAGAGGGGGGATGCCCTTGGGCTCCTGCAGCCCTTGGCTCACAGGGCTGTTGTCATCCTGACCACTGGGCGTGTCCTTGACTCTTTCTAGACTGCCCTGGGAGGGCAGAACTGGGTCATCACTCAATTTTGCACCCCCGTCACCTAGTACAGAGCCTGGCGCTAGTTAATGCAGCATAAATGCTTACAGCTCCTTTGTTGCTTTGGTTTTGCCTCTCTGGTTGTCTCCCCATCGGTTTTCTCGTTGGAGGAGGGAGAAATTCGGGCCTCTCTGCCACCAGGGTCAGCTCTTGCAGCCGCTGAAGGAGACTAGACTGGAGAAATGTTTCCTTCCCCCTTGCCTTTCTGGCCTGGCAGCCTTTAGCTGGGGTGGTTTAACTCAGATGCAAATGTGGCCCCATCCCCCATCTCTTTTAATAAGTGACATTTTGTTGAATCACTTATTCAAGGCCTTATCTATATTTCTGTCTGTGCTGGCTTAGTCAAAATAGGAAAGAGTGAATATTAGATTCCTTCGCCCATCCCCTCCTCCCTCCCCTTTAAGCAACTCTACGTAAGATTCCTGATAGGGGAGGGGTGATGTGTCCTTGAAGTAGTAAAAGCTGCCTGCAGAAAAAATGTGGAGGGCTTTGACTTGTAGCGAATGCTGTTTTTCAGCAGCTGTGATTTTTCCATTTTTCTTTTTCTTTCTGTTTTGATTAGTGGAACTCATTGTGCTCCGGGGTTGGGATTGCGTTGGGGGAGGGTGCAGAGGGAACAACATTTACTGGGAGAGCTCAAGTTGGGGAGGAGGAAGGAGAGAAGGGATTTATTGAAAATATATGTCTACTTCTGCTGTGATAAAGCAGCAGGCATGTAAAAATGCAACCGGGAAATCATTATTGTGGTAATGTAGGCAGAGCTCTGCTTTCTCATTAACGGAGCTTAGCCCACGTGGAGGAGGGGGCTGCTTGGCTGCTTTGAGGGTCGGGGTATTCAATAATAGCAGAGACTCAGGGGATTGTCCCCATCCCCCAGTGCTCACCCCCTCCAGCTGCCTTCTCCTTTCTTTCTTCAGTCAGTTTGTAACCTTTTAAAAGCGGCTTGTTGGATTTCATGGTCTCCTTCCTCACCCCTGCCACCCCAAAATGCCGTGAGAACTGTTTAATTTTTAAAGTTAGACGGAATTAAAATAAATTTTCCCTTGGGGACTCGAGGAGGTTTTTGGCAACACATTGTGAGTCACAGATTGGATTATACCCCTTGCATCCCAGGGAGCATCACAAGAGCCGATTTAGGGGCTCGGGAATTTGCATATACCTTGGGGTACCGAAGTGAGGGTTCCACATCGCTTTAGGAGCAGTAGCTACTGCTTACAGACAGGTTACCGTGTGGCTGGCCTCGTGCAGATGTGTCAGGCATTTCATCTGCACAACAATTGTAAGAGGCAGACGTGATGCCTACTTTACACTTGAGGAAACCGAGGCTTCGAGCATTTCAGCAACGTGGTTAAGGACATTCAGGGGCTACATTGCCCAGCTGGTCTCCAGACCTAGGACTGACTCCGAAGACTGGCTCCTGATCACTAGGCTATGCTGCCTTTGGAAATTGGCTTAGTCACCTTGCTTGTATAGGTCTCTAGATTCTAGGAGCTTGGGGAAAATAGAGCCACCCCAAGGCCTGCCAATGACAGTTAAGGGTAGAGTGCTCAGGACAGTCATGAGAACCTTTCCCGAGCTCCTGGACAGAGCCGTCGCTCTAAGGAAGGTCGAGTTTAGGGGCTCACATCTTTGATAGAAGAGGTGAATGCCCTCCCCCCCCATCCCTGCCAGGCTATGGTCCCTGTGCTGACAACTCACTTGTTCGTTAGGCATTTACTGACTGCCTCCCATGGGCTGGGATTTTACCAGTGGCTAGAAGTACTAAGACAAATAAGAGAAGGTGCTCAGAGTTTAGTGGAGGACTGTTAGGAGGACACATAAGTAAGATACACAGTGATGCCTGCCTAGAAAAAGACAAAACTTCAGAAATAGTTAAGTAGGAGGAAAGTCTTCAGAGAGAGGTGGTACTTGGGTGGGTTGTGTGGGTCCAGCGGGCGGCTTACAGGTAGACAGCTGATGGCCTGGCGAGTACAGGAAACCACATACAGTCTGGCCTTACTGCAGCACCACTTCAACTTCAGGGCTTACCTGTCTAGTTTCATTTTCCATCGCCCTCAGTTGAATGCTCTAGAACGGTGCCGTCCAGCGTGGTAGCCATTAGCTATTCATGGTGAGTTAAATTTAAATTAATTTAAAAATAAATAAAATTAAAAATTCAGTTCCCCACTAGCACTAGCCATGTGTCAAGTGCTCAATAACCACACACCGCTAGCGGCTGCCATATTGGAGAGCGTAAATGTAGAACATTTCCATTAGTGCAGAAGCTCTGTCAGATAGCTGCTCACAAACTTTGCTCTGAGGTGTTTTTCAGCATGGAATGTTCCCTCCATTGTCCCTCACCTGGCTCACTCTCACTTCCTCCAGAGGCCTTCCCTAAACAGCCCGGCTGGGCTTCCATCCCACTGTCCATCTCGACTGCAATGCTCCCTTTCTGTGTCTGTCTCCCCAGCATGACTTTCAGCTTCTTCGTTTTTTTTTTTTTTTAACATCTTTATGGGAGTATAATTGCTTTACAATGGTGTGTTAGTTTCTGCTTTATAACAAAGTGAATCAGTTATACATATACATATGTTCCCATATCTCTTCCTTCTTGCGTCTCCCTCCCTCCCACCCTCCTTATCCCACCCCTCTAGGTGGTCACAAAGCACCGAGCTGATCTCCCTGTGCTCTGCGGCTGCTTCCCACTAGCTATCTATTTTACGTTTGGTAGTGTATATATGTCCATGCCACTCTCTCACTTTGTCACAGCTTACCCGTCCACTTCCCCATATCCTCAAGTCCATTCTCTAGTAGGTCTGTGTCTTTATTCCCCTCTTACCCCTAGGTTCTTCATGACCTTTTTTTTTTCTTAGATTCCATATATATGTGTTAGCATATGGTATTTGTTTTTCTCTTTCTGACTTATTTCACTCTGTATGACAGACTCTAGGTCCAGCCACCTCACTACAAATAACTCAATTTCATTTCTTTTTATGGCTGAGTAATATTCCATTGTATATATGTGCCACATCTTCTTTATCCATTCATCTGATGATGGACACTTAGGTTGCTTCCATGTCCTGGGTATTGTAAATAGAGCTGCAATGAACATATTGGTACATGACTCTTTTTGAATTATGGTTTGCTCAGGGTATATGCCCAGTAGTGGGATTGCTGGGTCATATGGTAGTTCTATTTGTAGTTTTTTAAGGAATCTCCATACTGTTCTCCATAGTGGCTGTATCAATTTACATTCCCACCAACAGTGCAAGAGTGTTCCCTTTTCTCCACACCCTCTCCAGCATTTATTGTTTCTAGATTTTTTGATGATGGCCATTCTGACCTGTGTGAGATGATATCTCCTTGTAGTTGTTTTTTTTTTTTTTTTTTTGCGGTATGCGGGCCTCTCACTGTTGTGGTCTCTCCTGTTGCGGAGCACAGGCTCCAGACGCTCAGGCTCAGCGGCCATGGCTCACGGGCCCAGCTGCTCCCCGGCATGTGGGATCTTCCCGGACCGGGGCACGAACCCACATCCCCTGCATCGGCAGGTGGACTCTCAACCACTGCGCCACCAGGGAAGCCCCTCATTGTAGTTTTGACTTGCATTTCTCTAATGATTAATGATGTTGAGCATTCTTTCATGTGTTTGTTGGCAATCTGTATATCTTCTTTGGAGAAGTGTCTGTTTAAGTCTTCTGCCCATTTTTGGATTGGGTGGTTTGTTTTTTTGTTATTGAGCTGCATGAGCTGCTTGTAAATTTTGGAGATTAATCCTTTGTCAGTTGCTTCATTTGCAAATATTTTCTCCCATTCTGAGGGTTGTGTTTTGGTCTTGTTTATGGTTTCCTTTGCTGTGCAAAAGCTTTGAAGTTTCATTAGGTCCCATTTGTTTATTTTTGTTTTTATTTCCACTTTTCTAGGAGGTGGGTCAAAAAGGATCTTGCTGTGATTTATGTCATAGAGTGTTCTGCCTATGTTTTCCTCTAAGAGTTCGATAGTTTCTGGCCTTATACTTAGCTCTTTAATCCATCTTGAGCTTGTTTTTGGGTATGGTGTTAGGGAGGGTTCTAATCTCATACCTTTACATGTACCTTTCCAGTTTTCCCAGCACCACTTACTGAAGAGGCTGTGTTTTCTCCACTGTATATTCTTGCCTCCTTTATCAAAGATAAGGTGACCATATGTGCGTGGGTTTATCTCTGGGCTTTCTACCCTGTTCCATTGATCTATATTTCTGTTTTTTTTTGCCAGTACCATACTGTCTTGATTTCTGTAGCTTTGTAGTATGGTCTGAAGTCAGGGTGCCTGATTCCTCCAGCTCCATTTTTCGTTCTCAAGATTGCTTTGGCTATTTGGGGTCTTTTGTGTTTCCATACAAATTGTGAAATTTTTTGTTCTAGTTCTGTGAAAAATGCCAGTGGTAGTTTGATAGGGATTGCATTGAATCTGTAGATTGCTTTGTGTAGTAGAGTCATTTTCAGAATGTTGATTCTTCCAATCCAAGAACAGGGTATATCTCTCCATCTATTTGTATCATCTTTAATTTCTTTCATCAGTGTCCTATAATTTTCTGCATACAGGTCTTTTGTCTCCTTAGGTAGGTTTATTCCTAGATATTTTATTCTTTTTGTTGCAGTGGTAAATGGGAGTGTTTTCTTAATTTCACTTTCAGATTTTTCATCATTAGTGTATAAGAATGCCAGAGATTTTTGTGCATTACTTTTGTATCCTGCTACTTTACCAAATTCATTGATTAGCTCTAGTAGTTTTCTGGTAGCAGCATCTTTAGGATTCTCTATGTATAGTGTCATGTCATCTGCAAACAGTGACAGCTTCAGCTTCTTAAAGGCATGAACTAGGTTTTGTTCATCTGTGTCATGTCTTGTTTATCACTGTGTCCCCAGCACCCAGCTGGGGCCTGGCACCTAGGAAGTTCTCAATGGCATTTGCAGGTGATGAGGCTGGAGGAGTAAGCAAGGGATTGGGCAGGGGGGAGCCAGTGCCCCGCTATGGAGCTTGGTCTTGACCCTGTAGGCCGTGGGGGAGTCACTGAAGGGTTTGGGGTGTGGGAACAATGGGGTCACGTCAGTATTACATATTAGAAAGATTACTCTGAGAGGCATGGAGGACAGGCTGGCTTGGCTGAGCCTGCAGGCCAAGAGATCAGTTAGGAAAGTGTTAGAAGCACAGGGGCAAGAGGGCTAAGGGTCTGGACTTCATAGTCTGTGGCAGTGATGTTAAAGAATAGCATCATCGGGGCTTCCCTGGTGGCGCAGTGGTTAAGAATCTGCCTGCGAATGCAGGGGATGCAGGTTCGAGCCCTGGTCCGGGAGGATCCCACATGCTGCGGAGCAACTAGGCCTGTGCACTACAACTACTGAGCCTGTGCTCTGGAGCCCATGAGCCACAACTACTGGAGCCCATGCGCCTAGATCCCGTGCTCTGCAACGGGAGAGGCCACCGCAATGAGAGGCCCGCGCACTGCAACGAAGAGTAGCCCCTGCTCACCGCAACTGGAGAAAGCCCGTGCACAGCAGCGAAGACCCAACGCAGCCAAAAATAAATAAATTAAAAAAATAAAATAAATTAAAAAAAATAAAGCTGTCCTTTAAAAAAAAAAGAATAGCATCACCATCTTGCCAAGTCAGGGCCTCCTACCATTTCTCTTTCCATATTAGCTGCTCTTTTCCATATCTGAGGGAAACTGCAAAAAGAGTTCCCTTTCACTTCTTCTGCGTCCCCAATCCCTTTCCGTTTTGGGGCCCCTGGCCACATACTCGGAAACCCTCCCTGTCCACTCTCCACTTTGTTGGTGGCTGCCCTCTTTCCACCTCCCCTTCCGCCCTGTGCCCACCTGTTCTTTTCCCTCCAGGGAATGTCTCACTCTGGGTCGTCCCATGTCTCAATTTATGATCAAATCTGAGCAGAAGCTCAGAGCACAGAGGCTGGGGTTTCAGCCTTCTGTCTTTGACAACCCATGCCAGGTTCCTCTCCGAGGACACTTCTGGGGGCTTAAATTTAAGAAGAGAGTTTTGAAAAGGAGTCTAGGATGTAACTGAGATCAATCCAGTGGCTCTGAGATAGTTAAGAAGGAACCAGGATGGTGGAGTTCAGAGAAGCATGAGGATTCTTTTCTTTCGGAAGGTGAGGCTGTGTGCTCTGGCGGTGGTGACCTCGCATTGTGCATGTTTGGGGATAGGATGCATTTCAAAGCGCAACAGCTACCTAGTAAGTGCAAAAGCATGCCATCATTTTACATATGTTACCTCGTTCAGTCCTCAAAGCAACTCCATGAGGAAGGCATTATTATCCCCATTATACAAGTGAGGAAATGGAGCCACTGAGGGATGTAGTATTTGGGCCTGAACATGCTCTCAGCTCTGCCCCAATTGTTCTACATGATTTGAGGGAACGGTTGGTGGGCAGACCTTTGACCAGAGCTGGAGTGGCGTTCATGACCTCGGGAAAGTCACTTCACCTTCCTAAACTTCTGTTTCCTGAGATAGTCACGTCTACTTGAATGGGTCATTGGGAAGATTAAGGGCAGAATATACGTAAAAATTAGCACCTCATCAGCCAGAGGGTAACACGTATTTGTGGAATGGAAGAGTCCATAGTCTTGGCTCATCCCCTTTCCCTGGTCAGAAAGTCATGCTCAGATTTACAAATGTTCTCCTGCTTGTAAAGCCTGGAGAAGACATAATTCAAAGCTTCTTTAGAGCTAAGACTTTTTCACTGAAATCGTGTAAATGGTAAGTGAAAAGAGTACATAGAACTTTCTTTTGGAGAAGGAGACTATAAATAGTACATGGTGATCATAGGGAATCCAGAAAATATCGACAGTTCTAAGGAAGAAAATAAAAATTGTCTTTAATTCCTTCCTGTGGGCTTCCCTGGTGGCGCACTGATTAAGGATCCGCCTGCCGGGCTTCCCTGGTGGCGCAGTGGTTAAGAATCCGCCTGCCATTCCAGGGGACACGGGTTTGAGCCCTGGTCCGGGAAGATCCCACACGCTGCGGAGCAGCTAAGCCTGTGCGCCACAATTACTGAGCCTGTGCTCTAGAGCCTGCGAGCCACAGCTACTGAGTCCGCGAGCCTAGAGCCTGTGCTCTGCAACAAGAGAAGCCACCGCAACGAGAAGCCCGCGCACCGCAACAAAGAGTAGCCCCTGCTTGCTGTATCTAGAGAAAGTGCGTGTGCAGCGACGAAAACCCAACACAGCCAAAAATAAAAATAAATTTATAAAAAAAAAAAAGAATCTTATATTCCTTCCTGTTAACATTTTAATAATTTCCATCCAGTATTTTTTTGAGGCAGTGTAGTCTAGTGATTAAAAGCATAAGTTCTGGAATCAGACTGCTTGGGTTTGAATCCAGGATCCTTCACTTATTGGAAATAATAACGCCGCAACTAGAGAAAGCCCGCGCACAGCAACGAAGACCCAACACAGCCAAAAACAAATAATTAATTAAAAGAAAAGAAATTTAGCTTGTTTATCATTTTTGATTATTATAAATAGTGCTTTGATGAACAAAGATCATAGAACATAGATGTACATAGATCTTTGATCACATCTCAGATTATTTTCTTAGGCTAAATTCCTGGAAAGGAGAATTACTGTGTTAAAGAGAGTGGGCGTTTTTAAGGTTCTTGATAAGATTTCCTAATTGTTCTTCACACAGTTTCAAAATTAATTTTCATTTGCACTACCAGCATATGACAGTACCCACCTCATCCCATCTGCCCTAATATTATTGATTTTCAAAAAATGGTCATTCTTGTGAGCATGGATTACTCTCTAAACAATATACATTCCTTTTCTGGGGCGCAGTTTTTTTCTTGCTGCAAGGTGGAGTACAAACGTCTCTTGCTTGATGAATGTTATTATTTATTTATTTTAAAAATTTATTTATTTATTTTTGGCTGTATTGGGTCTTCGGTGCTGTGCGCGGGCTTTCTCTCTAGTTGCGGCGAGCAGGGGCTACTGTTTGTTGCGGTGCGTGGGCTTCTCATTGTGGTGGCTTCTCTTGTTGCAGGGCACGGGCTCTAGGCGTACAGGCTTCAGTAGTTGTGGCATGCAGGCTCGGTAGTTGTGGTGCATGGGCTTAGTTGCTCCGTGGCATGTGGGATCTTCCTGGACCCGGGCTCGAACCCGTGTCTCCTGCATTGGTAAGCGGGTTCTTAAGCACTGTGCCACCAGGGAAGCCCCTTGATGACTGTTATTAATTTAGCAAGCTCTTTGGATTTCTGTTGTGGAAAGACCATGCAGATGACTTGAATTACTCTCAAAAGCGACTCTGCCAAGTTAGAATTTCCTCATACTTATTGAGAAGGAAGACTTTAGGAGTGCTCTCTCTCTCACGAAACCCAGTGTGAGTGACCAGTCATTCCACACCCAGGCCACAGGATATGTCAGATAGCTGGTCTGTAATCGGTAGACAAACAGTATTTTTAGAATAAATGTTGCTAATAATTGACTGCAGAAATACAGAGTCTTGGTTCAATTTTCTAGGAATTTTTTCTTTTTGAACCTTTATAAGAAAATGAAGGCTACTTTCACCTCCTGCAAGTATAAGAAAATAGTGTCTAGTGTTATATGAAACCAAATATTGAGAAAAAAGTTTTTCTACTGAAAAAGCCAAAAAGTATAAAGACAATGAAAACCAGTCAGTATTCTATCATCTTGATAGAACCTCAGTTTTAAAAAATGGGGTTTCTTTCTAGTATTTTTTTCAATATATATACCTTTGCATAGTTGGATGCTTTGTCTGTGATTTTGTATTTTTGTTTTTGTAGAGTCTACCCTAAAGTAGTATTTTAACCATTTCCTGGGCATTGCAAGCTCCTTAGAACACTTAGACTTCTATACCTCCTATACCTTCATATTGCCTTTTGCGGTCTTGTTGTGATTTTAATTCTCACAAAAATTTTATCCCATAAAATTATCATAATACAATATAAAATATAATCCAAATATAAGAGACTATAAGAATATAAAATTATCATAAGAATTTAATCCCTAAGATATTGTTTTTTAAAATTAACAATATTTTAGATTAATCCACATATTTACTCTTTTTGGTATTCTTCATTTCTCCCTATATAACCACGTACATGCTTTCAGATTAATTTTCTTTTGTCTCTCCTTATTGTGTGTGTGTGTGTGTGTGTGTGTGTGTTTGCGTGTGCATGTAATGTGTCTGCTGGTGTCACAATTCTCTCAGTTCTTGTGTCTGAAAATGTCTTTTTCACCTTTATATTTGGAGGATATTTTCACCGGGTATAGAATTCTAGCTTGTTTTTTGTTTTTTAATAATCCTTTAAAGATATCATTCCATTGTCTTCTGCCTTCCTTCATTTCTGTTAAAAGTCATCTGTCAGTTTTATGATGATTGCTTTGAAATTAACATATATTTTTTCCTTTGGCTCTGTGTTTTTAGCAGTGTTAATATGAGGTGCATAAGTATGGTTCTCTTTGTATGTAAACCCCTTGGAGTTTGGAGAGCTTCTAGAATTCATGGCCTGGTGTTTTTTGTCAGTTTTAGAAAAGTCTTGGGCAGTTCTCTTCAAAGGTTGCTTTGGTCTACTATTTCTCTCATCTCCTTAGACCTCTGCACATGTGTTAGACCCTTTCGTGGTAGCCTGTGTGTCGCTGAAGCTTGTTTTTGTAATTTCTGTGCTTTAATATGAATATTTTTTCCTGCTGTCCTGTCTTCCAATTCACCCACCATCTCTTCTACTGTTTCATCTATTTAATTCTTAATTTGTTTGTTTGTTTTTATTGCTTGTAAAGATTTATAATAAAATATATCTTTGACCGTTTTTAATGATTGTATTTTTCTCTTGGTTTGGTCCTTTTCCTGACATGCTTGGTCATTTTTGTCTGAATGTTGGGCATTTTACATGGAAAATTTAGAGGCTTGTATGTTGTATCACCTTGATTCAGTCAAGGCTAGTTTTTCTGGTTTGCCCTTACTGGTAGGATGGGTGTTTATTAGGATCCCCCTTTCTTAATAGGCCCTGATATCCAAATTTTGTCTCCCTGCCCCTGTGAAACTACTAAAATCTCTAGCTACCTTTTAAGTCTTTTAATAGCTTCTTGCTGCTAGATTCCCAGAGTCTAGCCTTGTACACCCATGGGTTAGGTGTCAGCAAATGCCTTCAGCGGAAATTGCTGCTGAATATTGAACTCACTTATGTGTGGTTCCTTTTCTCTGGGATCTTGGCCTCTTAAATCCTAGATATTGTCATAGCCCTGAGCTCCAGTTTTTGTCTTCTCAGTCCAGGGAGGAAGCTGCTGCAAGCTTTAATTTGCTGCCTTTTGTTTCACCTTAATGTTCTTTCTACCAAATCGGCAAATGTCCTGAGGGGAAACATTAGGACTAATATATACCTCACAAGCTTCCCTTTCCTATAAGACCTTGGCCTCTCAAGTCCTAGCTGCCTTACTGTACTCCTATACCTGCAAACAGTTATTATTATTGTTATTATTTTGTATTTTATTTACTTTTTATGGTTCTATACAGGAGGGTTAGTTTATTAGCAGTTATGTCATAATAGCTGAAAGTGAAGTCTAGTTTTTTGTGTCGTTTATTATTTGACATTATAAGTATTTTTCATGTCTTTAAGAAAATCTTCATTAGGTGATTTTTTTTTTTTTTTTTTTTTTTGGCTGCGTTGGGTCTTCGTTCCTGTGTGAGGGCTTTCTCTAGTTGCGGCGAGCGGGGGCCACGCTTCATCGCGGTGCGTGGGCGCTCACTATCGCGGCCTCTATTGTTGTGGAGCACAGGCTCCAGATGCGCAGGCTCAGCAGTTGCGGCTCACGGGCCCAGCCGCTTCGTGGCATGTGGGATCCTCCCAGACTAGGGCTCGAACCCGTGTCCCCTGCATTGGCAGGCAGATTCTCAACCACTGTGCCACCAGGGAAGCCCCCATTAGGTGATTTTTAATGTCTGCACAAACCCCCTTCTTATGGCTTTTGTAATCTACTCAACCATACTACTGTCAGATACTTAGGTCATTTACCATAATATTCTTATGTAAGTAATGCTGCAATCTTTGTGCCATAATACTTTATTACTACTTTAAAAGTATGGAATAGGAATTATCAGAGTTGAAAATATTTATCAGTAGTGATTGTTTTCATGCACATGTCATGTACAAAAATAAAATATAGACTTTTTCTCTCAGATGTTTTAGAAAGATGCTATCCTTTTTAAAGAGTGTTTTTCCTAATTTTTTTTTTTTTTGGCCTTGCTGTGCTGCTTGTGGGATCTTAATTCCCCAACCAGGGGTTGAACCCGGGCCCTCTGCAGTGAAAGTGCCGAGTCCTAACCACTGGACCGACAGGGAATTCCCTGTTTTTTCTTTCTTTAAAAGTATTCATATAGGGCTTCCCTGGTGGCGCAGTGGTTGAGTGTCCGCTTGCCGATGCAGGGGACATGGGTTCGTGCCCTGGTCCGGGAAGATCCCGCATGCCGCGGAGTGGCTACTAGGCCTGTGAGCCATGGCCGCTGACCCTGTGCGTCCGGAGCCTGTGCTCCGCGACGGGAGAGGCCCCAACAGTGAGAGGCCCGCATACCACAAAAAAAAAAAAAAAAAAAGGATTCATATAATGTTTACCATGTGCCAGACATTCTTTTACATGCTTTATAATACTAACTTTAATTTTCCTAATTGAAGCCCTAGGACACAGGAACTAGATAATGATGAGGAATCTGGGGCAAGGGAGGGTAAGTAACTTACCCAAGTTCTCACAGGTAACTTGTCTAAGGTCATGCACTCTTCAGTTGCAGGACTGGACCGTGCATTCTGGCTCTAGATCTTGCGCTTTTAGCTATTACACTATACCATCTTGAGCTAATTGTTATAATTCTACCAATTTTAGCTTATTCCAGGGCTCCCCCAGCCTTTTCTTTTTTAAAATTTTATTTATTTGTTTATTTTTAAATTTTTTGGCTGTGCCACGCAGCATGTGGGATCTTAGTTTCCCGACCAGGGATCGAACCACGCCCCCTGCATTGGAAGCACAGAATCTTAACCAGTGGACTGCCAGGGAAGTCCCCCTGAGCTTTTTTTTTCTTTCTTTCTTTTTTTTTTTTTATAAATTTATTTATTTATTTTTGGCTGTGTTGGGTCTTCGTTTCTGTGCGAGGGCTTTCTCTAGTTGCGGCGAGCGGGGGCCACTCTTCATTGCGGTGCGCGGGCCTCTGACTATCGCGGCCTCTCTTGTTGCGGAGCACAGGCTCCAGATGTGCAGGCTCAGTAGTTGTGGCTCACGGGCCCAGTTGCTCCGTGGCATGTGGGATCCTCCCAGACCAGGGCTCGAGCCCATGTCCCCTGCATTGGCAGGCAGACTCTAAACCACTGCGCCACCAGGGAAGCCCCTGAGCTTTTTCTTAATTGGGCATTTATTTTTTTTCTCCGTGTGTTTGCTGGGGGATGAGTGTGAATGTGGGGACAATTTGGAGGAGGAGGTGCCATGGACAGAAGTTGCTATTGGGCCTGGGCAGTGTGGTGGCAGCTTACTTTATAGATTGGCCAGGTGAGGTTGCCCAGTGGCTTATAGTGAATCTCTTGGGGATCTGGTGTGGCTTTAATGACAAGGGAGTTTCTGCTTCCACCTGACAGGCTAGTGTTCGCTGGGCCTTTGTAGTTTAGAAAGTAAGAGTAAAGGAATCTGTCTCTTTCCTCCCTTGACATCAGGATAAAGAGTAAGGAGGTATAAAGAGAGGGCTCTCCACTGATTGGAGTATCAGGGCAGCCACAGGGCAGCAGGGATTGGAAAGCTTAAGTGCTTTGGACTTAGTAAACTGGATGGAGTGGATGAAGAATAAGGGACCCTAGGAGCAGTTGGGCTCCTGCTCCTTTGTCTTTCTGCCTCTCTTTGGAGCCTTCTGTTCATTCCCACGTGTTTCCCTGTCTCTCTCTGTTTGTTGTTGTATTTTCCTTGTACCCGTTCCCCTCTCTTACCTTCCTACCTTCCTTCCCTTTGGGTCTTATATTGATTTGAGGGAGAGGTAAGTGTGGGGCTTGCTGGTTTTCTTAGAGTTGTTTGAGTTTGTAATTTACAGTGATTAATCAGAGAGGGCTCTTTTTTTTTTTTAAATGCTATTTTAGTTTAAACTTTTAAAAAAATATTTATTTTTATTTGCTTGTGCTGGGTCTTAGTTGTGGCAGGCGGGCTCCTCAGTTGTGGCTCGCCGGCTCCCCACTTGTAGCACATGGGCTCCTTAGTTGTGGCAGGTGGGCTCCTTAGTTGTGGCATGCAAACTCTCAGTTGCGGCAGGCATGTGGGATCTAGTTCCCTGACCAGGGATTGAACCCGGCCCCCCTGCATTGGGAGCGTGGCATATTAACCACTGCGCCACCAGGGAAGTTCCCAGAGAGGGCTTTGCACGAGAGATGGTTTTGAGCCGTATTTATTAGATGTATCAAAGGAGGTCACTGGGGAAGAATGACAGAGTGGCAGAGAATTGCAGGGGATCTGTTCCTCCCTTGCTCATCATCCTTCCGTGGTCCCCCACCTCAAGTCAGTGAAAGCCCGAGTCCTTAGAATGGTCTGGTGACACGCTGCCCTCTCCCGCAGCTCGCTTTTGTGACATTATCTTCTTCTGTTCTCTGCCTGCTCACTCGCTCCAGCCACATTGACCCCCTGGCTCTTCCTTGGACACACCTGCCATGTTTCTGCCTCAGGACCTTTGCCCATGTTGTCCTCTCTGCTTGGATTGCTCTTCTGTAACCCAAATACCCATCTGCATTGCTCACTGTCTCCTCCTGCAAGTGTTTACTCAGATGTCTGTCTTTCTCATTGAGGCTTTCGTCACCGCTGTATTTAACACCACGCCCTGAATTTCACGTCCCCTTTATCTGCTCAACTTTTTCTTTTTTCCCAAACCCTTTAACTTTATAACATTCCATTATAGCTTACCTGCTGATTATCTTTATTGCCTGTCTCCTTCCTCCTAGAATAGGAACGGCAAGAAGCCAGGGATCTCTGCTTGTGTGTTCCCTGAAGCACCCTAAGCACCCGGAACCCTGCCAGGCACATAGTAGGGCCTCGGTAGGTGTGTGTTGAATGCTGGGTCCTTGGGGGGCTCTGTAGGGCCCCCAGCTCAAGAGACTTTCATCACATCTTAGGATCTGGTAAGTCTCTGCCTGTAGGAATTTTTTTTAATTAAGATTTTTTATCATTGTCATCCCCTTCCCCCTTCCAGTTCATTTAAGACTGTTATGAAACAAAACTCATTATCCTTCAAAATCTGACAGAGCTCAGGCCCTGGGGAAAGTGACAGGGGGCGGTGGCAGCTTCCTCCATTCCCTTCTGTCCTTGGTTTTCTCGTGTGGTTGGTTCACTTAGGATGGCCTGAAGCCCACGGGGTCGAGGGGAGCAGGGGTCCCAGACCTCCCAGGGTGCATCCGAGGGAGAGTCTGTGGTCAGCCAGAGGAGAAGCCTGCCTTCCTGCAGTGAAGGTTTTTCTTCAGTCACCAGTACCCAGGGCGGAAGGAAGAAAGAGGCAGGCTGGAGAGGAGAGGAGAGAGAAGGGGGAAGTGAGGCGTGTTTTGTTCGGTTCAGTTGGAGGAATAACATCACAAGGAGAAATTAGGAGTGTGGTCCTCCTGGAGTGATTGTTAGTTTTCACTTAAAGTGACAGATGGATGTCATACATTTGTTCATCAGTAGTCATGGAGAGGCTGCTGGGATACAGATAGGCTAGAAGGGTCTGTGGGTCTGGGCTGGAGTCAGCTCTGCCATCACGACTGAGCGGCTGCAGGAGAGGTGCTACCAGGGGACCTTGGGTGAACCCAGTGGCTCAGAGCCAGTGTGTTGAACTTCTCCTGGATCTGTGGGTCCCTGGGAAGTGGGAAGGCCCACTGGCAGCAATTAATGTGTGTGGAAGGGAGGGAGGAGGCCCCAGCGGTTGATGAGGAAGTGGCTCCAACTCCTCCCAGCATTCTTTTCTAAACATTTCCCTAAATGAATCCATCCTCGGGCTTTTCAGAGTCAGGGCAGGCCTGTCCTCTGACTTCAGGGGGCCAAGGGTTTGTTCTAGGCCTTGGAGCTTCATTCAGCTGTGAATCTCCTTGTGACTTTTGCGTTTTCCATACGAACAAAGGAAGGGAGCTTAGGGAGTAATACTCACTCTTGGATCCTGGTAGGGATAGGCCAGTGTTATTGATCGGCTGTCACCATGCAGTGATGTAAGATGTGGAGATCTGGTGAAGGATGCCTGTGGGGAGCCTCTGCTCTCCAGCCGGGGCTTTCACCCTCTACCACCCCTCCACCCCAATCTTAGCATCTTATCTGCTAATAAAGTAGCAACACCAACTGATTTGAGTTTCACCTCCTTTCATTTCCTCTCTCCTGTCTTCTGGTTCTGGGGCCATAATGAACCAGCCTAACCATCAAAAAGCCACCAGCCTAACCATCAGTCTCCGAATAATCACGTCTACAGAACTAAAAATACACGGTTGCATTATAATGCAGATGTACTGATAAATTAAGGAGGAAATTATTGAGTCTACAGTTGTCTACTGATGGTTGTCCCAACCAGAAGTTACATAGGAAATAAATCATTTCACCCTAGTTGGTTCTGGGCCTGTAGCTTATTTAGAATGTAAGGCTAAGGAGGCCAAAATCCTGCTTTGAGCCCCACTTGGAGATTATGACAGCGTCTTGATTGGTTACCCGGACTTGACTCCTACTTCTGCCCTCAGATGGCCTGCCAAGCCCTTGCCAGCTGTCTCTCACTGTAGCTGTACGGTGCGCATAACTTGGTGTGATCCATCTTCAAGGCATACCTCCTACTGAGGATGTCAGGCACCCACCCCACCCCCCTTTTTTTTTTTGTAATATAAAAGAACATATCTCCCATTTGCTAGGCATTTGTTAATGTGTGCCCTGGGTCAGTAAGGTCTTCGTTCTTATGTATTAGCTTAACTTAGGCTTATTTGAAATAATTAATTCAATAAAAATGATTGAATCCTCACTGCGTGCAGAATACCAGGCTAAGCATTACATCGAGGATTGGCAAACTTTCTATAAAGAGCCAGAGGGGATTAAAAAAAAAAAAAAAGCCAGAGAGTTAATATTTCAGCTCCGTGGGCCATGTCTCTGTCCTGAGTACTGAGCTCTGCCACTGTAGCATAAAAGCAGCCACAGACAACACGTAAGTGGGTGAGTGGCTGTGTTCCCGTCAAACTGTGTTTACAAAACCAGATGGTGGGATTTAGTAGCAGGCCACAGTTGCTGACCCCTAGTCTGTCTCTTTCAACCCCTTTGTTAGAGACATTGCTATGAAGGAACCAGACCTGATCATGACCCTCATGGAGCTTTCATTCCACTTGGAAATAATTCTTTGCTACTGTAAATAACATTGCTTTGGAACCACACCTGTTATAAATAGTTGACAAGTAGCTTTTGGGGGGCATTGGAAACTGAAGTAACGATACTGAAGAAAGTTTCTAGTGAACACTCAGTTCTATTTATATTATCTACCCCTTGCCTGGGGGTACTGTGTGTACCTGATTTGGCATGTAGATCCTATTTTTGAGTTGCTCTTTTTCCCACTTAATTTTGCCTGCATATTTCTATGCATTGGCCTGGATTGTATAATTTAGTGGCTACATAGTATTTTTTGCTGAGTTAAGTAAGGCATGGCATGTGCTGGGGGGGAGGGGTGGGGGGTTGGGGGCGAGTGTGTAGTAGGCATTTGTTAGATGTTTGTTTCCAGTTGCAGTAAAAACCCTTCCAGGGTTGCAAAGGAGCTGGTTTCTGCAGAAGCTCCACTGGTGAGAACTGTGAATTTGGGAGACTCTGGGAGAGCCGGGTGTGGGTGATTTCCTCATACCAGCCTGCTGGGTGACACCCAGCCTCTTTGAGCCAGGGACCTGCCAGGTAAATGTGTCGTCAGCAGACATTTGAGTGACAGATAGCACAGTGACCTTTTACTTGAGCACCGCTCCCCAAGTGCAGGGAAAGCATTTGTGGGCTGCAGAGCGAAACTTGGAGTCTGAGGAGCTTTGTGGGGGCTGATGGGGAGGAAAAGCAGCCCATGCAGAGAAAGTAGAAAGCCTGGGGCGGGGGGGAGGTTGGCAGCAGGTGTGTGGAAAGGGCATGGGTTCTGGGGCCAGACCGCCCTTGATTTGACTGTGACTCTTGTCCCTTATATGCTATGACTGGGCACTTTCGTAGCCTCTCTGAACCTCAGTTTTCTGTGTTGTAAGATGGGGCTGTCATATCCATTCCATGGAGATGTTGGGAGGATCAGAATAGTCTAGCAGGCACATAATACAGTGACTGGAGTCTAATAAGCACGCTGTGTGTGTGATCGTTGTTATTTGGTGTGAAGCGTGTGGCCCACGTTAGGCCCGCAATTCACAACAATAGATGTTATTTTACTATTATTGTTATTGAGGAGGCACTAATGGCCCTGGGTGGAGACTGGACTTGACTCTGCCCTCTTGACTGTGCCCTGGGTGGACCTTTCCCTCCCTTCAGTCCAGGTTCAGAGGTACCACCTCATCACCTCTACCCCCTGAATAACTCAGTTGGGGAGGTCAGACCCCAACTGGTGAGCCCAGGCTTTTAACAAAATCAGATCAGAGACTGAAGACGAACTGGATAGTCTCATTTACTCAGCTCTTTATGCATTCATTCATTCGTGCGTTCATTCATTCATTCGCCATACACATGGGGGCCCTACTTTGTGCCTTGGTACAGTGTGCGGTGGTGAAGAAAACAGGCATGGCGATGGGCTTTAATCAAGTAATCCCATAAATGTTTAATTATAGACTGTGATAAGAGCTGTGAGAGAAAAATACAGGGCCTCTAGGTTGGGATCTCTGTCTCTTTTTATGAGACACTTAATTTCATTACTAATCAGGGAATACAAATCACAGTGAGATTCCATTTTATTCCCATTTGATTGTCAGACATTAAGAAGCTGTGCGGTAGCAAGCATTAGAGAGAATATAGATCACTGTGGCCTCTTATGTGCTGCTGGTAGGTGTGTAAACAGATGCAACCCCTTTGGAAAACAATTTGATATTATCTTGTAAAGTTGTAAGTGCACCTACTGCGTGACCTGGCATTTCTACTTCTGCGTGTAAAATCATCATGAGAAACTAATTCGTGTGGGCACAGGCGGGGTGTACTAAGAATGTTCCTTGTGGCACAGTGGATACTAGCAAAAAAACTGGAAACCCAGATGCTTATCAGCAGGAGAATGGGTCAAAACACTGTGGTCACACGATGGGCTGTTATCTGGCAGCAACCCGAATGCACACCATCTCCATGCAACGAAATGAGTGAATCTTAGTCTCCTAAGGTTGGATTTATAAAAGCAAGACCCTGAGTGTTCCATACGGCGTGATACTTTTGAAATAAATTTTAAAGTCAACAAATATTTTAAAACACATTATTTAAGGGTGCAGATATATATAATAAAGCCAATAAATGTTGGGCGGTGGGTTCATGAAGCTTCGTCCTATTGGGAGAGACTCTTTTGAACGTGTTTGTGTTGAGATCCCTAAGTGCAGGGATAGAGGTAGGAGCCAGGAGAAGCCAGCTCTCGTTTTGAAGGCACAGTAGACTTTTTTTACGTATTGCTTTGTAAACTTTTTTAAGCCCAAATTGCAAGATGTTACCCATCAAAGTAGTGACACTAGGTGCATGTGTGTGCATTTAATTTCTTTTTTTATCACCACGAATGCATTTTTTTGATGACCACAAACGCAGATAGGATATTGGAAACCGTGGCCGTATCTAATATCTATCGTTTCTTGCGTGTGCAAGGTGGTGCTGGGAGATCTCAGCTCTGAAGGGCTGTGTTTGCAGCCAGGTGTGAGACTCCTTGTAGCAGGGCCGCTTTCACCGTGAAGGGACAGATGTGGCTGGGTGATGAGGCCTTCTCGGTTTGGTTCCAGGGTTTGCAGGTAGAGCTAGTTGAGGGGTAAGTAAGAAGGGAGCACTTTCTGCCTGTAGATTTGGGTTCAAATAGGCATATTGGAACTCTTCCTCACTTTCCGTCTTCTTGTCAATGGGCCTTGAGGCATCCTAATCTTCATTTGTGGAAGGACAGAGGAGGGAACACCTTTGTATGAAAGAGCCAGCTTTCAGAGAGGAGGTGGGGATGGGCTGGAGGAGACCAAGCTGAGTTCCTCTGGATGAAGGGCGCATCTGTTTGGAAGGTTCAAAAAGATGCTCTTATCAGGCTGCTTGACCTGAGGAGACATAGAAGCCACCAGAGGAGCAGAACGGCTGCAAAATGAGCATGGCATCCTGGGCAGCGGTAATTGAAGGAGGAAAACTTGCAGAGGGAGGAAGGAGTCCAGAGGAGGGGATGCGGACGAGGAGGGATTGGGAAGCCGGATCACACACACTGACTGCTCGAGAGAACAGGGGATGCTGCACATGCTTGAACATTTAACATGTGGTAGATGGAGCAGAGTTGTTCTGTGTGGTTCCAGAAGGTAAAGCTAGAAGTGAAAGGCGGAAGCTATAGGAGGAGGTATTTGCTCTTCGTATAGGTCAGGGTTTTTCAAACTGCAATTTCCATTAGTGGGTTGTGCAGTCAATTTAGGGATTAAACCAGCAATTAAAAAAAAAAAATGAAATAGAATAGAAAGGAAAGAATAGAATAGGAAAAAAATCTTGAGTGAATCAGCTGTGTATGGGTCAGCATTGTTTCTTGAAAATATTTGTTCATATAAATATTTATTTATATGTATGTATCGATATTTTATGTTCTGAGTTATGGTATAATATCTTACTAGGGGTAAGGTGGAAAAGTTTGAAGGCCATTGTTATGAGCTACAATTAATAATAATACTTACATTTATTGAGTACATACACTGTGCGGGCACCTTGCTAAGTGCTTTATATACATTTTCTCATTTCAATTTTACAATGACCCTTTTAATCAGATATTATTGTTCTAGTCTTAGAGATGAGGAAATTCAAGTTCACAGAGGCTAAGTGACTTTCCCAGTGTCAAGGAGCACGTAAGAGGCTGAGCTTGGAATTGAACCAGAGTCTGGGTCTCTTAAAAGCCTGTGCATATGTCAGAAAGAGAAAGACAAATACCATATGATATCACTTGTATGTGGAAACTGAAATATGACACAAACAAACTTATCTACGAAACAGAAACAGACTCACAGACATAGAGAACAGACTTGTGGTTGCCAAGGGGGAGGAGAGATGGGGAGGGATGGATTGAGTGTGGCAAATGCAAACTGTTGTATATGGAATGTGAACAACAGGGTCCTACTGTGTAGCACAGGGAACTATATTCAATATCCTATAATAAATAATCATGGAAAAGAATATGAAAGGGAAAAAATATATATATGTATTACTGAATTGCTTTGCCATACACCAGAAACTAACACAATATTGTAAATCAACTATATGTTAATTAAAAAAAAAGTCTGTGAAATAAAACCCTACCTGATTAAAAAAAAAAAAGCCTGTGCATATAATTATGACCATCCTCCACTGTAAGAAGAACCATTGGAGCTTCCCTCAGATGGCCCAGGCTGCCTTGAAAAGGGCTGGAAAAGTGAGAATTGTTGGAGCCTCTGCTGGGTGGCCACCTGTCAGGGACAGTGGAGACAGGGGGATTGTACTGGATCGTAATAATCCCCCCCGACATTCTATGGCATAGCCCAGGACGCCACCTGTCCCTCTCTAAGGTCAATTCCAACTCTGGGGTTTCTTTGATTATCAATTGGAATGTGATTTAATTAATAGATTTAGATTTGTTTAGGTGGGATTTTTCTTTTAACAGGTTTTCTAATTTTTCTGTAATGAATGTACATTTATTTTATGATTGTAAAAAGTCATTAAAAATGAAATGTTTTCTGGAGTGAACACAAATCAATTTTATAATTTAAAAAAGTCATTGAAAAGAAAATAATATTACAGTGCAACAAAAGACTTTAATTAAGAATTCTTGCTGGCAAGTTTGTGAAGACAGCTGGCAGCTTGCTGCTCCTCCTCTTGTGTGGGCTGGGGCAGCTGTGTGTGGACCACAAGAGGCCACTGGTGGATAGGTTCTCTATGGACTGCAGCTTCTCATCAATTGCCTGGACCAGCCCACCCTCCCTTCACAGAGCAGGATGAGGCAGGGACCATGGCTTGGGGGAGCCCCTTTTCCCTCTCAACTATAAAGTAAAGCTTCCATTGATTCTGTTTAAAGCTGGAAAGGATCTTAGAAGTCATCTCCACTAACCTCTTTGTTTTAGAGAAGAGAAAACTAAGTCCTTTTCTTAGGGGATGGGACTTTGCTTTGCCCTTGACCCACTGCATGGGGAGCAGAACTGGACCAGCTCTCAGATGGGTTATATTATGTTGCTTCCCCCAAGAGAAGGGGAGTCCTGAAAGTTGGTTGAGCTTGTGGGGGGAATAAGGAGCAAAGAAGTGGCAAACCTTCTAATTTCATAGGTGAGTCCCAAATTGGAGGTGAAGGGAATGTGATTTAGTTGGAAGAGCCTCAGCCTGGGAGTTGAGCGACCCAAGTTCTGTTCCCAGCTTTAAAACTCACTGTGTAATCTTGGGTGAATCATTTACTCACTGCTGGAGGACAGATTAATTCTTTTTCCTCACGTATTGCTTAGTCAGCACACAGCAGGAGTACTCACCTGCAGCAGAGGATGTCCTTGGGCTTATTTCCTTTCAGAGCCAATGGCCTAATCTTCACAGAGGAGTTGCCCTTAGCCATGTTCTGTAGAACTTTAGGCCACAGGTATAGGGAGTTCTTCAGATTGGTGGGTGCTAGCCATCGGGGAACTTAAGAGTATGGTAGTTGCCTGAGCATGAGGTGCAGTCTCAACTCTTTGACCAACTCCTCAAATTCAGGGATTGTGTTTTCTGAATCCCCACAGTCCCACAGTGTGTGGTAGGGTGCTGCATACCTTAGATGCCTGATTCACTGAATTGATGACGTGTGTTGTGTGAGTGGTTTGTGGGTCACATGGGAGTGGGGTCTAGGTCTACATTCAAACAGTCTGATTGTCACTCTGCTGACGGACCACCCGTGTGAAGCTTAAACACAGGCTGTCTGATTTCAGAATCAAGCCATGTCGAGGAGCTCTGTGGTTTGTGATGGGGTGGATTTGAAGTGGGTCACTCTGTGCCTAAGTAGGCGACCCGAGGGAGGGGCTCAGGAGCAGGCGGTAGGGAGAGGCAGAAGCTTCCTCTAGGCTTCCAAGTTACCCCAGGAGATGGGTACATTAAGGAAGTCACTAGGATTGTGGCAGATCATGACCGGTTTTCAGATTCGTCTCAGATGGGTCATAAGAGAGCTGATAAATCTCTCTTGTGTGGCCCATCTTGGGTACGAGAGTCTCACAAAGGCGTTGTTCCCTTGACCCAGGATGTAATGCAAACGTTACCCTGCCTGACGGCCTCAGCTGAGAGGGAAGGCAAATGCAATTGTTGCTGGAGTTTGTTTTACGCTCTGTTATCAAAGCTAATAATATGACACTTTAAGGCTTTATGACTTGATTAGTGGCATCCGCCCTTGAAAGAGCTGGCTTAGGGCTGCTGTTAAAGGTTATGGGAGAGTAATTAAATGGTAGTTGTGAAATGCAGGGGTGGTTTCTATTTACCAATGGCCTTGCGGGAGCCCTGCCAGTTACTGAACCACCACCACCCCCCCCGCCCCCCCCCCGCCGCCAACCCCCGTGGTGAATTTTTCGAGTAAATGAGTTAGTTAGTTTGGGTGCTCTGCTGTTGACCCCAGACAACCCTCAGTTTTTTCTCTGCCTGTGGTTAATGCCTTAATCTGCTGCCTGGGAGCCCTCTGGGAGCCCTCATCTAGTCCTTTGCTACTCAAAGAAGGCATAGCCCCAGGACCAGGGGCATCAGGCATCACCCAGGAACTTCTTAGAAATAAATGCAGAACCCATGGTTGCAGAATCAGTATCTGAATTAAGATCCTCAGGTGATCTGGGTGCCCTTTAAGTTTGAGAAGTGCTGGGCTAGCACATATGCCCCCTGAGGTTAGAGATTTGTGGCAGTGTGGTTTTTATCGTGTAGTGTAATAAACTGTTTAAACTCTAGTGCGGCAGTATGATTCCCAGTCTGCGTCTTTAATTAGAGCCTGGACTTGTGTGTGTGTGTGTGTCCATTGTCACTTGTGGCATCAGCATAGGGTTGTGGTTTACAGTGCCCCCCACAGCTCGCCAAGTTCTTGGCACAGCTAGTCATTCCTTTGAATGCAAGTCTGGCATCCTAGAATGTGGGCCATGTGACCAAAACACCACTTTCTTCCTGTTACTCCCCTGCACAGGAGCCCACGGTGGCTCCCACTGCCTGCTGTGTCATGGCCAGACCTCTTGCTGGGGCTCCCAGGCTTATCTGCCCCCTTTTCTACACCACTAGCACACTGGGTTGATTCTCCCCCAGCCTGGCTTTGAGTCCCTTGCTTGAAGTGTCTTTCCCACTGCCTTCCTGACCATCAGTGATTCCTCTGTTCTCGGCCCTCCTGATTTGCTCTGCCGTACTGGGCTGCTTACTGAGGCCTTGCGGTTACTTGTGGGCAGGTCTTAACCCCTCATTCAGATAACACACTTTTTTTTCTTCTAGTTGTATTGAGATATAATTGACATACGGGCAGCATAATGATTTGACTTACATACATCATGAAATGATTACTGCAGTAAGTTTAGTGAACCTCCATCATCTCATACAGAGAATAAAAGAAAAGAAAAGAAATATTTATTCCTTGTGACGGGGACTCTTAGGATCCACGCTTTTAGATGGCAGGAAGACCCTTGTATGCCAGGAACTCCGGGCATCTGGCAGGTGCCTGATGAATGAACACCTGTGGATTGCTTGGTGCCAGCCATCAGGAGGCCGAGGATTTGGTGTGAGTTGGGTGAGGCAGGCTGCTGGCTTCAGTGATGGGGTAGGGGCTGGTGAGGGCTCCAAAAAGAAGCCCAGGGGAGAGTGAAAGGGACTCCACTGAGGGGAGGTGAAGGGAATTGGTCCATTCACTTCCAGTCCTTCCCTGATAGTACTGGAGGTGAAGGAGGAGTGCCAGCGTGTTTCTGGTTAATTGCAAACCTGTCCGTTCTCATTTTATGTGAATCTGGTGGTGAGAGAAGAGGGGCGAGGAGGGGTGAGGAACAGGGGGTGCAGAAATTAGGAACCAGGCCGTTTGGGTGTTGTCCTGGTAAGGTTTGTGGTAGAGGCTATATTTACTTCTTACAGCGATGCTGGTAAGATCTTTTTCTATGTTTAGAAATAGTTTATGTAATATGAGAATATGTGTTCTGTAAAAAAAAAAGAAACCCTGAAACTAGAATAGAATAAAATTTAAACAGACCAATTACCATAGAAGAAATTGAGAAACGTATCAAAGAGCTGTTCCTTAAAATAGTTGTAGGACCAGACGGTTTCACAGGTAAATTTTTTCAAATATTGAAGGTGCAGGTGATTCTAATGCTATTTAAATCGTTCTAGAGCAAAGAAATAAGGAAGGAGTAAATTCTTTTTATGAAGCTAGTGTAACAAAACGTGACAAAAGAGCAGTATGGGCACACACAGAACTACAGAGTGATCTTAGTTTTGAATATCGATGCAAAATCCTAATAACATAATTAGCAAGCAGAATCCAGCAACCCATTGGAAGAACTCCATGGGCATGTGGGTTTCAGAACAGGAATGCAAGGATAGGTTAATTTTAGGATTCCTATTAATAAACTCCCCATATTAAAGGATCCAAAGAGAAAATAAGATGCTGAAAAGGTTTATGAAATGTTAAGCCTCTGTTTCTAATAAAAACTCATAGGAATAATTAGATACCTCCTCATCGTGAGAAAATGTATCTTAATCAAGCTGGTAGCCAAATTTTGCTTAGTACTGAAATAGTGCATAGTTGATGCATTCCAGTTAAAACCTTGATTAAGTACCATAATTATATAACCTTGTTTTGGACGGATAAGCTGGTATAATTGGATAAGAGAAAGAAATAAGAGGTGTAAAAACTAGAAGGGAGGGGGCCCAAACTAAAAAACAATAAGAGAATTCAGTAAGGTAGTTGAGTGCATAATTAATGCACAAAAATCAGTAACTCTCCTGCATAAACAATATTCAACTAGAAAATATGACGGAAGAAAAAAAATTCCATTTACGTAAGCAACAAAAGAGAGAAAAAACTAGCTATAAGCTTAATAAAAAATATATTTATCTGTTACTTCAATGCTACTAAGGGACATAAAAGGCTTAAACAGGAAGATAATATAACCCTGGCTAGAAGGAGTCAGTGTTACAAAAATCCTATACATTTAAGATGTGATCACAATAAAATGACCAATAGGATTATTTGGGTAGTAGAAAACTGATTCTGAATTCACATGGGAAAATTAGCATACCTGAAAATATAAAAAAGAAAAAGAGAGGAGGGGGTAGCTCTAACAGATATTAAATATTTTAAAAGCTATAGTGATTAGGATAACTTGGTACTGAATAGATTGAACAAATGATGAGACAGAATAGAGAACCCTGAAATAAATAGTGGTGTTGTGTGTGTGTGTGTGTGTATAATTTGTGATAAAGGCAGTATTTCAAATTTGTGGGGAAAGATAGTAACTTCATACCAATTCCCGCCTTGCGGGAAGCACATTAGGCAGGCTCCCTACTTTGTGCCTTAGATCAAATAAGTCTATCAAAGATAGATCAAAGATTCAAATGAAGAATGAAAGTATAGAAGTACTAGAAGAATTTTTCTACAGTCTCGGAAGAGAGAGACATTTCTAAGTTTGACACAAATCCCAGAAGACATAAAATAAACTATTGATAAATTTGACAACATAGAAATGAGAACTTCTGTATGAGAAAAACAGCATCAACAAAGTCAAAAGATATGTGATACTCTGAGGAAAAAAATATTTGCAGCATATATGATAAAAGGAGCTAATTCTCTTAATATGCAAAGAGCTCTTAGAAATAAAGAAGGAGCATTAAATTAATTGAAGAATGGGCAAAGGACAGGAACAGGAATTCACAGGAAAAGAAGGGTAAATGAATCTTAAAAAGAAAAGATGCACAAACTCTTTTATAATAAAACATACAAATCAGATCTACAGTAAGATGGCACTTGTAACCTATTAGATTAGAAAAGATCAAAACTTTTGATAGTAAGCTGAGTTGGTGAGGGTGTAAAGAAAAGGTACTTTTGTACATTGCTGGTGAAAATAAATGGATACAACTGCTTTGGAAGGCGATTTGTGATTTTTATCTGAATTGTTAATGCCCATATCTTAGGGCCCAGCGGTTCTCTTCCTAGGTATCTGCTCTAGAGAAATATTCACGTACATGCACAGTGTTCATGGAACATTGTTCTCATAGTGGAAAATTAGAGACAGCAATGTAACTGTCCATCAGTAGGATGGATAAATAAATATTCATTTATTAATAAGGATAAAAAATAAAACAGACGGTTCAGACCATTAGTGGGTCAGTAAATCAACTGGGTGGGTTTTGACACAGTGTGAAGCAAAGAATAGAAAATAACAGAGTGCATTGCACAGAGTGGGTAAATACTGGGTGAGATTTTTGTTTCAGTTTTGCGTATTCACAAGTGTGAACTGGATCACATATTTCTTACTGTGGAACTCAGTCAACAAAGTTGGAAAAACACTGCCAGAGTAGTTGAAAGGAATATATTAGGTTAATACCTTATGATAAGAATAGATCTCAGAAATGTAATGTTGAGTAGAAAAAGCAAAGCTGCAGAATGATATGTACAATGTGATGTCATTTTTGAAAAAGTATATTTTTGGTGGAATCATGTATTTGTACGAAACAGGCCTGAAATATGTGCACCAGGCTCATATCAGAGAAGCCGCCTGGGGACTGGAGTGGTATTGAGAGAGGCCTCAGCTTTAAATTACATCCTTTAATTTGTAAAAAGCAAAGCATGAGTGTTTTACTTGTATATTTAAATGAGCAAAAAAATGTTTACTCATTATATGGAAGGACTTTGCAAGGAATCCATTAAACCCAGGTGCTTTTCCCTTTGTTGATTTGTGTTTTTCTAACTCATCTTCTTTTACTGATCAGTTTGTGTCTTTCCTTTAGCTTTAATTTCAGTATCTTATAAATTTGTATCAGCTTGTTAACTTGGGTTTTCAGCTATGAGTTTAAGATTGCATATAAAATTCCTTAAACAGTGTGTCAGTGGCTCATTTATTGGGTCTTTGTCTTTCCTAACTTTTCCAGCTTATTCTTTTGGAATTAATTGGGCCTATGGTTCAGTAATCTCAGATATTTTTTCTAAGAGCCAACTTCGGCTTTTATTCTTTTCCCTGACATTCGCTCATATTCTTGTTTGTTAATTCTATTTTCACTTTTCCTTTTTCTCCTTCCTTTTTGCCTTCCACGAATTTCCTTCGAGGCAGGTATAGCAGTGCTTCTTAAATTTTAAGGTGCCCACGAATCACCTGGGGCCTAGAGTCCCCTGTTAAATGTGGATCCTGATCCAGCAGGCTGGGAGTGAGGCCCCAGATTCCACATTTCCAACCAGCTCCAGGTGGGGCTGATATCTGAGGAGTGAGAAAGTGGAAACAGTGGCACCTGCTTCTCCTCTGACCTTAGGGCACCAAGTATCCAAGTGTCCAGTATCCAGCAAACCCACCAACTGTATAAACATGATGCTTCTAAGTATGTCCAAAAAAAAATTCATAGTGTTCTCCTTTAAAGCAGTGAAGGTGGGATGCCCTGACTCACCCAGTTACTTTCTCTGGCTTCACGTGTGACCAGCCACACACTCACCCTGTGATCTGAAAGGACAGAAGAGAGTTTGTGGCTGCAGAATTTCTCAGGGCATATTTGGTTGGTTGAGCTGACTGCCTTCGCTCAGCACAGCTGTCTAGACTCTGCTGATTTAGCTGACTTTTTAGGTGCATTTGGATCGGTTGTTCTGAACCTTTTTGGTGGTCCATGGACCTTTGCGGGAATATGATGGAAACTATGTACTTCCCCTCCAGAAATATGCCACCCCCATTTATGGACACTGAAACACCAATTTTTCTTTCACTTGTATGGGCTTCAAGCACCCAGAAGCCTGTCTGTAAATTTAAATAAGGACCCCTTATTTAAATGGTGCTGCTAAGGGGAAGAATCCCAAGATAAGGAACACAATGCACAACTCCCGTGCTCCCTGTGGTAGTGGGGGCCTGCTTGGCTGGATGCTGGTTCCCCTTGTTGTGGCCCGTTGAGCTGAGCGGGGGCAGACGCACCCAGACTCAGCCTGTATCTCTTTGGGGGAGGGCAGCCCACACATTACTTCCTGCGGCTCAACCTTGCCCTCAGCTCGCAGAGTCACGTCTAGCCTGAGGAAGCGGAGACTCAGATCCCTTCCGGCCAGGATTCTGGGCTCAGTCGCTGTTCTGGCTTTGACATGGCAGGGCCTCCTGCCTTGTTCCCGTGTCCTGTTTCCTTCTCTAAGTCTCAGTTCTTCTGAGAGGCTTCTGTGTTGGTTCCTGTTCTGCTGACATGCCTGATATCCAGGTCCTGTGCTGCGGCCGAGACCCTGTCGTGGGCTTTGCTAGAGACAGCAAGGTGCGGTGGGAAGGCATCCATCTGGATTCCAGCTCATCCACTTACTGGCTGTGTGGCTGTGGTATATTACATAACCCGACTGGCCTCGGTTTCCTTACGTGGGTGACGGGAACCGTAGACTATACCTTTAAAGAGGACTTGGAAAGATAATTGTGTGCCGTGTCTGGTGCATAGTATGTGTTGCTAACCAGTAACTGGCATGACTAGTCCTGCTCCCGGGGGTTGGATCTGCTGGATGCAGCTAGCTGGGGCCTTGGTAATCTTCATAGATGTCCCGATGCCTGTGTTGCCGAGGCTCATCTGTTTCCCCCCCGCCCCATCACAGGGCTTTGCCCACTTGTTGGGACAGTTCAAACCTCATCTTATGCTGTTCCCTTCCTCAAAGGCACTGTGAGGTCAAACTCTAGCTGGAGTTTTCCAGTATCTCCTTGGACAGGAGGCCTGCCCAACAGACCACAGCTCCTTTGTGTGTGCATGGAATTGGGCTGGCTTGTCCATGCCCTACTGATCCCAAGAAGGAAATTACCAATCAATTTCACTTAAAAATACAGCTGCAAAAATCATCAGTGGAATAAATTAACAGATGAATGGCCTCACTACTTTGGGAAATATTTATTGTGTAACTCCCATCCACTAGTCATGGTGCTTAGCACTGGTGATTCTTCTGTCCTGGGGCCGTGATGGAGTCATGAGGCCCGTGGGGGTTAGGGGGAGGGGTGGAGCAGACCTGTGGACATTTGATTGCATTACAGTCCCTGTGATACATGTGGTAGTGGAGGGCGGGAGGACTGTGGGAGCCCAGAGGAGGGGAGCTGGGAACTCTATTTCAAAAAAGTAAGGGTTGGGAAGGCTTCACTGAGTAGGTGACGTTTGAATTGGTCCTTGGAGGTTGATATCTCCATATCCTTGTCTCTTAATTTTTTCAGATAAATTTTATAGTCACTTAACAAGGGCCTTGAAAAATGAGTTTTGAAAAACTACCAAGCATGGCTCATCACAGGAATATATGCGTGGTTCAATACAAAGAGACTAATATTAATAGAAATAAACCACAAAAATCAGAACACCCAATATTTAACATAGTGCCTAGAATATAATCGATACTCAACAGATATCTGATGAATGAATGAATTTAGTCTCAGTAGATGCAGAAATATACTGGAAATAATTGTATGTGCATTAGAAAGCATCGTAAACCTAAAAATAGGTGTGTTAGAGGATTTACTCCTAAATATGATAAAGAGCCTGCCTGTGTATAATGACATACCAAGCCTTTCATGGGAGCTGCAGGTACGGAGTGGAGAAATTCTAGAAGCGTGCTCTGCAAAACAGGAACTAAACCAAAATGTCGCTTATCGCTACTCTTATTTAACATAGTTTAACAGATGCTTGTCATAACAATATAGGAACAAAAAGAAACTAGAGGGATTGGTATAGGGAAGGAAGAGATAAAAATATCACTGTTTGCAAATGACACAATTTCTATTCAAAGAAAATTACAAAATCCTACATGGCTGCTTTTGTTCAGAAGTTACGGTACTGGAGGGTCAGTATCCCAGGTTTTTGCCTCGATTTCATGCTCTGGCAGTTAAAATTCCAATGAAATGCTTCATAAAGCATGAAAAATGATCATAATAATAATCAGGAAAAATTGGTGGGCAAGCATACTAAAGGATGTTTTGAAAATCCTTTAGCAGTGGGCTCCTCTAAGCAAACTAGGCAGGTAAGCAGTACTTATTAAAACTTTACAGCATTAGGATAAAACAGAAAAATGAGAGATGGGTACAATAAAATAGATCTAAATAAATAGAAGGCTCTTCTGTATGGCAAATTTGGAAAGGCAGAAAATAGTGAAAGAAATTATTTAAAGTAAATGGCTCTTGGGAAGAACTAGATCACAATATGAAGAAAATGAACTCAGACATGTCTTATATTTATAAATTCTAAATGTATTTAAAACTTAGTTTTAAAAACTCTTTAAAGGGCTTTCCTGGTGGTGCAGTGGTTAAGAATCCGCCTGCCAGATGTAGAGAATAGACTTGAGGACACGGGGAGGGGGAAGGGTAAGCTGGGACGAAGTGAGAGTGTGGCATTGACATATATACACTACCAAATGTAAAATACCTAGTGGGAAGGAGCCGCATAGCACAGGGAGATCAGCTGGGTGCTTTGTGACCACCTAGAGGGGTGGGGCAGGGAGGGTGGGAGGGAGACGCAAGAGGGAGGGGATATGGGGATATATGTATATGTATAGCTGATTCACCTTGTTATACAGCAGAAACTAACACAACATTGTAAAGCAATTATACTCCAATAAAGATGTTAAAAGAAAAAAAAAGCTAAAAAATATCAAAGGAAAAGAATCCGTCTGCCAATGCAGGGGACATGGGTTCAAGCCCTGGTCCGGGAAGATCCCACATGCCGTGGAGCAACTAAGCCCATGTACCACAACTACTGAGCCTGCGCTCTAGAGCCCGTGAGCCACAACAACTGAGCCCGCATGCCACAACTACTGAAGCCCGCGCGCCTAGAGCCCGTGCTCCGCAACAAGAGAAGCCACCGCAATGAGAAGCCCGCGCACCGCAACAAAGAGTAGCCCCCGCTCGCCGCAACTAGAGAAAGCCCACGTGCGTAGCAGCGAAGACCCAACGCAGCCACAAAAATAAAAAAAAAAACTCTTTAAAACTCAGAGAAAGTAGATGGAATATTTATCCTTGCTATGGAGAGCAAATGTGTTTGTGAAAATTCCATAAAGATGATCATTGATGAAATGGGATGTGTTCAACTATAAAGGCATAAAATCTATAAAGCAAAAATAATAACCATATACCCAGTCATTTCATGGTGGGCTTATGTGGCCTGAGGTTGGGGTGGTGCTCTCACAGTGACATGTTTACAGCTGGGGTGACTCAGTAAAGTGGATTTGTTTTTCCAAAAAAACCCCATAGTAATTGTGATAAAGGGGACCGTATAGAAGAGGGAAACAACTGTGATAAACTGATGGATGAGAACATGTTGTCAAAAGTATGCCCAGAACTTAAAGATCAGGATCTTTAAGGTAAATATTCGGGCTGTATTGGTAAAATAACCAAGACATAAGAACAGATAATTTCATATGAGGCCCAGTTGAGTGAGATGTGGAGAACAGTTCAATTTCCTAAACACGAAAGATATGTACTACTCTGAGGTAGTACTCCAGTTGGCCTATCATATTAGCGACAAATTGATCAAATTTATAAAACCCACTGTTGAGGTCCGTGGGAAAGAAAACAGGGTACCACCGTCATTACTGAGACGGAGAGCATGGCAACTTTGGACTGTAGTAGCAGTGACACTGTTTATACCTTTTGACCAGTATTTTTACTTCTGGGAATAAGTCCCACAGAAGTAATCCCAAAGGGGCAGAACACCAACTTGTCCAAAGATGGAAAAAAATTGGAAATCATCCAATTGTAGGTAATCCGGGAAAGGTTCAGTAAACTCGGACAGCAGTTTGGAGGAATACTTAACCCATGTAGAGACTGGGGATTACAGTTATGTGTATCCAGAGCAGCATGGGGTAGCTCACCCGTGCTCACAGCAAGCTGGTAAAAATCTATGCACACACATTGAAAAGAATCTGGAAAAGTGCAGAGTTTATTTGATGTGTTTTCGATCAGGTTCCCCGCCCCGCCCCCCACCGGTAATATTGTTAATATATAATGCAGGTTTTTCAAAGAAGAAAGGAGGGGAGGAAATAATTCTGGTAGTAAAAAGGGGAAACGTGGGCAGCGTATGGTGGAAGACAGCCCTGGGCAGGGCGTCCACGTGGGCTGGATTTGAGTCACTGCATTGCCATGTGGTTTGGGGAAAGTCACACATCTTCTCCAGCTTCCCTTGTCTTCCCCCTAGAAGGAGGTAATGGTGACACCCACCAATGAGATCCCGGGAGTTCTTGCCTTCCAGACAAACACTCTTTCATTAAACAGCTTTGCAGTGTGCGGGGGGCCCTGGCTGCTGTCCTTCGTTTTGTGCCCGTCTCCGCTTCTAGGGCGGCAGTAGGGAGGGGGAGGCAGACAAACACACCCCAGAACTAGGCAGGCAACAACCGTTGCGGATAGCCCTGCGAAGGTACTGCAGCCCCCAGGAAAATTAAGCAAAGAAACAGGGGCCCTTTCTGTTTCAGAACTGGTGATGTGGCCCAAGGGGAAAAGACAGAGCCTTAAAAGAGAACATTCTGGTAAGCAGATTCAGATTTACCATGCTGTCGAACGTTTTTTTTAGAAGACTCACTTGTGGACAAGGCAAGAAGGGAAGGAGGCCAGCCACTTATCTGGTGTGTTTGGGACACTTTGGGGCCTAACTAGTAAATTCTAGTGTGGAGCTCCTCTCCTTGGGAGTTGGGTGACCTTGAACTTCGTAACCTGAGCCCCAGATTCTTCATTGTGAAAAATGAGGATAACCTCTCCCGAGTTTGTTGTGAGAATGACTTAGGATGTTGTGCCTAAATGTTCTCTGTGCCTTCAGTGACTATTTGTCAAGGTTTTTCCAGGATGCATGCCAAAAATGGCACGATGCTGGATCCCGTAGGGAATACAGAGCCGTCTGAATTATCGTCCCTGCCTTTGGGGAGCTTGTATAGCCTGGGGGTCGGGGGGAGGTTACATGAACCCCTACAAAAGTATGTCATGAGAAGGCAGCAAGGTCAGGGATGGTGTTTTTAGGATGAGGGAAATCAGGCCCTTCAGGGTGAGGGATGAGGGACTTGTTAAGAGGCAGAGTGTGGGGATGCCCGAGAGAGAGGTGGTATTTGGTGGGAGAAGGTTCCAGAAGGCCTGAGATGGATTTAACAGCCCTATAGGACGTCCTGAACACATCTGTGGCTGTTACCTCGTGTGGGCCTTATAGCAACCTGTGAGGTGAGGGCGCTGAGCTTTGCAGGGACTGAGGGATCCGAGCTCCTTCCTGGGCTGACTGGGCCCAGGACAGGGTCCTCTTGCCCGCTGTCCTGCTCTTGCATCTGAACCACACACCCTCTCAAGAAAAGCAGTCCCGGGCACTTCTCCCTCTGAGTGAGGAGAGGGGCTGAGGAGAAGGGGATGAAGGGGCAGGAGGTTTTTGAGGTGGAGAAGAAGGTGAAGGTCATGAAAGGGGTCTGACTGATTTTCGGGAGGCAGTGATAGGATGTGGGACCTGGAGTCAGTCCCAGCTTTACAACTGCCATGACTGTGACCGAGTAAATTAAGCCTTCTGAGCCTCAGTTCCTCCCTCTGTAAAATGGGGCCATTCAGCTTACCTCCTGGGTGTGGGAGGACTAACTCATTTATATGTGCAGAAAGTGTTCAGCACTTAGTAAGTCTTCCATACGTGATAGCTGCCGTGATGATGATTGTTATTATTATTTTATTTCATTTTTTTGTAATTATGAAGGATTGGTGCCCCCTGGAAACAAATAGTTGGCTTTGATGCCTAGGTGGTCAGTAACTTTTTACTTCACATGGGCAGGTAGATGCTTCTTTCTCTCTGCCCCTATTTATTTTCAGTTTAAAGCAACTAACCTTTATTAAACACCTTCTATGTGTCAGACATTTTGTTCTGTAACTTTACATACATTATCGCATTTAAATCCTGCCAGTAATTCTTTGGGGGGTGGTTAATTATTCTTGTTTCTCAGATAAGGAAACAGAGGCTTATAGAGTCCACAGGAGGGGATCCAAACTCTGTCTCAATCTCTGAGCAAACATCCGATGGGCACTGGGTGCAGGACCTGGTATCTTAGGGCCCTAGTGAGCCCAGTGCCCTGCCCCTTCCTAATCAGTGAACTGGGACATACTGGGCGGGGGCAGGGGGTGTCCGTTATTGCTGCCTTTTCCCCCTCCAGATTTAACTTTGAGTCAAGGTATTTAACCCCTCAGTGCTCACTCTTCTGTGGTTACATGACAGTGATAACAGCAATTAATTGGAGGGTGATTGTAAAGATTAAATAAGATAATACCCAAAGCTCCTGAGCACAGCTGCAAGTGGTGGCTGCCGTCACCCCGTCTGCAGCCTCAGACTCTCCCCAGCCCCCTGGGAAGGGAACCTGTTTGCTGGCTTTAGCCTGGGGGATGGGTATATAACAGCCTTGATTAAATATGTAAATGCTTTAGGGACAACTCCAAATCTCTGTGTTTGTGCCCGTAGCAAGAGGAGTTTGCTGAGCATTGCAAGTGTGAACCTACCTCCACTTTGGATGAAACCAAAGCAGACTTGGTGTGAGCGTTTCCTAGTACGAGAAAGCAGGCAGTCCTAAGGTCTTGACTTCTTGGGGCCTTGGGTTCTGTGGTTGCTTAGCCAGGACAGGAAGGAGGAGTTGGCAGGGAGAGCAGTTAGAGAGTGGGATCAGGAGGGAGGAGAGTGGATTGCTGGGCTGGGAGGACAGGGAAATGAGGCTGGGTGGGGCCCCTGACCGACTAGAGGCCCGTGGATCAGCCAGAGGCCTCCAGGCTGGGGGCCGGGGGGCCAGAGGTCAGGTGTTCTGAGAGCTGAGCTTCTTGGGGTTAGCCTTGGCTGTGGTATTCGGGACAGCTGGATTGGGGTGGAGGGTGGAAAGGAAAGGGGAGCCCCCTTAGGGGGATGGAAACCCATGATGCAGCTACAGAGAAATCCAGGAGGGAGAGGAGGTGCGCCTGTGCTCCTGTCATGGGGCGGAAAAGAGGGTGTGGGATGGACAGCCAGTTGGTGACTCCCTGGTTGTGGAGGAGAGCAGGGGAGTCTAGGGGGAGCCCCAGTTTTAGGGCAATGACTGAGAGGAACCCAGCAGAAGCAAGGTGGAAGGGAAAGATGCAGACAGAGCTGACGTGGGACATGTTGAGTTTGAGAACCTGTGAGAACAGAAGGTGGAGGCGTCTGGTCAGAACAATGTCCTGGCTGAAGGTGGGCGCCATTTGCAGACAGGCTCTTGAAGCCCCCGGTGTGGATGAGCCCAGCAAGCAGAGTGTGGGCAGATGGGCGGTGGAGTCCTGGAGGACACTAAAGGGATAGGACTGGAGGCCGCAGGTTGGAAGGGCATAAGCTCCAGACTGGTTTTTATAAAACACCCCCCTACATGCACCCCCTCTCTGCTGCTTAAAATCTGCCCCATGGCCTGCAGCAGGGAGTCCAAACTCCTTAACCCAATGTGTAGGTCCTGTCCAGAGCAGACCTTGTACTAACCTCCCAGGGCTGCTGTGACAACGTACCAAAAGCTGGGGGACTTAAAACAACAGAAATGTATTCTCTGGAGTTCTGGAGGCCAGAAGTTTAATATCAAGGTGTCGGCAGGGTTGGTTCCCTCCAGAGGCCCTGGGGGAGAATCTGTTTCACGCCTTGCTCCTAGCTTCTGGTGGCTCCCATCAACCCTTGGCGTTCCTTGACCTGTAGCTACATCACTCCAATCCCTGCCTCCGTCATCACATGGCTCTATGTGTGTCTGGGTCTTTGTTTTCTCTCCTTATAAGGGCACTGGTCATTGGATTAGGGTAGGTTTAAGATGACTGTGACCTCATCTTAACAGTTACATCTGCAAAGACCCTATTTCCTGATCAGATCATATTCTGAGGTTGCCGGTGGTCATGAATTTCGGGGGCGGGGGCACCATTCAACACAGTATAGGCCTCGCCTCTTCCTGCTTTTTTGGCCTTATTCCCACCTCCCACCACCATGGCCTCCTTTCGGGAAGATGTCCAGAGCCAACCCTAGCTCAGGTTCATCGTCTCCGTCTTATGAGCTCCCCGCTCTGCGAACACCCCAACACTCCCTTCATTGCGCATGTCCTCCACCAGGCTTGAGCTCCTTGGGACAGGGACCAGGCCTTAGGTGTCCCTCCTCACTGCAAGGTAAGTTGGCATTTGAGAGCCCAGCCCCAGAGTGCCCTAGAAGTGGATTTGAGTCCTGGCTCCACTTAATCAACCATGTGACCTCCACTTAATCAACCATGTGACCTCAGCCTCAGTTTCCGCATCTGTCAGATGGAGCTGTTAAATGAGAATTTAATAAATTAAATGAGAAAAAGTATGTAAAGCAGCTAGTGGGGAACTTAGGGTCTCCTTGAGGGTGGCTGCCGTGTTTTTTTAATTCACCTTGTGTATTGGCACTTGGTCCAGTGTCTGACTTGGTAGGTACTATATAAAATATTTGTTGAATAAGTGATTGCATGAGGAGACGTAGCTTGATGAGAAGGGACTCTGCTGTGTTTATGGATGTGACCCTCTTAGAAGTCCCCCTTCCTTCTGCTCTCGGTCTCCAAGAGCTGGGTAATTACAGTTTGAGTTTTAGCTAAATGCTGGCGAGTGACAGTGAACGGGGGTCACAGTTTGAGTCAGGCTCACAGCCCTGTACCCGGCGTTTCTCTTTCATGTGGATGGAACAAACTCTGGCTTTTTACATTAGCGGTACCTATGGTGGCTGCAATAGATGAGTCACCATTTACTGTAAAGCTTTCAGCTGCCTGGCAGACATATGCCAGTCTGGAGTGACAGTGCCTTCTGCGATCAGGCACCCCAGCCACGAGCATCTAAAGAGGGAGAAGTGGTAGGGAGATCTTGGGTGAGGATCCATAGCCCTCTTAGCTTCCTGCTTCCCAAATTTCCTGCTGGACTTTTATTTTGATCTGTAGGCATATTTTTGCAGTCACTTAAATAAGCCTGTGCAAATTTGCGTCTGCTTGCTTCTAAGCTAGAGGTTTATGCTTCTGTCTGGTTTTGGTTTTACGTGGAATATTAATTTATTTTTAAAGCGACCTACTCCCGTTTCTTGATTATCGGCCACTGAGAGCAGTGGTTCAAAGCCTAAGAACTTTTTTTTTTTCCTTTTAAGTAGAACTGTCTTTGGCTCCTCTTTGCCTGCAGGTGATGGTTTTCTTTTCCTTTCAAGAGATGAACCTGTGAAATTCCATTTGGTCTCCAGTGGTAGACAGGGCTTGGGAATTTCAGTCTTTGAGGATGAACTTGGTTGTGAAGAACCGAAAAGACTGGCAGGCGCAGCGTGTTCCCTCTTGCAGGTGGGGCTGGGTGGGGCAGGGTGTGGGGAGCGGTGAGTGGCTGGAAAGGCACCCACAGAGTGCCCTGTACGTGCCTGGCTCCATGCTAGGAACGAGCTTCCCTGCAAGCAAGCTGTGTGGCCAGGGCCTGGGGCTGTCATGGAATTTCAAATCTGATTGAACAGATACAGCCTTTTTGTGCGTGTCTGTGTGGAGATCTGTGCCATGGGGCCTTGCGCAAGTTATGTCACCTCTCAGCCTCAATTTCGTCCTCTGTGAAATGGGCATACTGACCCTTTTCTCAATCAGGTGGTTTTAAGGATTCGATGAGATATTTAAGGCACCTAGTACAGGCCTGGTACATTGTAGGGCTCAAAAAATGATCGTTGTAATTACGAGAAGTGCTGTGAATCTCTTATTTTGAGAGCGTGGATGGTGGAGGGAGCCTTTTGGTGAGAAGAGGGGAGTTAAGGTGTTCCTTCTAGGTAAGCAGTGGTCAACTCCCTGGTTTTTGGTGGTAATTAATTTAGTATCTTAGGTTGGCCTCTGTGTTCATTTGACATGTTTCTGCCTCTCCACCTTGGATTTGCTGTTGGCCCGTGTGGAATACCCCCTTTCCCATCCTCCAGGGCCCGTCCCCTCCTCTTGGGCTTCTCCTGTGATTGGTCAGACCATGCTTCCCTGCTGTATTTAGAGGATGGCCATGAACCCCTGCCGTGTAGTTCACACCCTCCCACCTTACTCTGGCCAGTCAGAGGAGGTTGTCCCAAGGCCCCAGTCAGACCCCGGGGTCTCCCAGAGACTTGTGCCTCCCCTGGAAGCAAGAGGCTGTCGAGGACATCTGTTTTGGATTCTGAAATTCGGGGTGCTTTGGGAATAGCTGAGGTTTATGGGGACAGTGGTGATGGACTGAAATGAGAACTTGGGGACATTCAGGATAGTGGTAGCTGTAGCTGGACATTATCTGTGGTGAAGGATAAAGGGGCTGTGCTTGGCTTCCGCCTCCTTCCTCGTTGGTGGTGTCTCCTGAGTCCCTCCCTTCTCCCCTCCCCAGCTTCTGGAGGGGAAGATTCTTCACTTAGAGCAGAGCACACTTTCTTCCTGAATTTGCCAGTCTCACTGTGATATGATTGCCTCTTTTAGCCTGGTGTCTACTGCCCTCTCCCATGGTACAGTCCTTGCGGTAAGGGAGGCTTTGTGTCTTGTTTGCAGCGGCATATCCCTAGGACATGCCCTCAATAAGCCAGTGTTGAGAGAGGGAGTGAATGAATGAAGGGCCGGATGAAAGCCCCGCACAACGAGAAAAATATTCAGACAGGGTGAAAGTGCTGCGCCCACCCCTGCAGGAAGAGGGTGGTTATAATTTGTTATTCTTTCTTCTCTGTGTGTGTTTGTGTGCTGGGTTGTGTAGCTGGCACTTGGGTTGTATCACGTTGATCCACAAATCCCTTTGCTTGGTTGTTCCTGGTGCAGTGATGATGTGGCATCTCTGAGGCGGCTGGCTGGGACAAGGGGGACAGTCCACGGCTGGGACCAGGAGTATTTTTCTCTACACTAAAGATGCGGGTCCTATGACCTCTGTTTCATCATAACTGGGTCCAATGGGAGGAGGGAAGCCCACTCATGTCGGGTGGGTCAGAGAGGTCGAGTGACCTTTTGTATGTAAGTATCAGGATTCTAATGCCATTCTGAGTCCAAAGAGTGTTTCTTCTGCAGCATCACCCTGACTCCTAAAATGCTAGAAGGCTCTTAACACCAGAATTCCCATCCACCCTGGGTCCTGTGTTACCTGCTTGGAGAACTGAAAGAGTGTGATAAACGGTGGTCACCAACACTGGCTATCTCCACTCACTGCCACACTGCAGAGTACCTGACCACCAGGGATGGGAATCAGGACACAGAAGCTGGCCACTGTTCTCATTGCCCTGAGTTCTACTGCACGTGGCTGGAACTCCGTGGCTCTGGTCTCAGCAACCCCTGGAGCTCTCTTCTTCCCCCAACTCCCCCTCTGACCCCATTGTCAATTTCTGGTTACTTCCAGTCAGCATTAGGCCTGGCACTGTCTACAGCAATGCACATTACTTTTCTAAAGCCTTCCATCTGGAAGAGCTCTCTTGTCCCGGTGTTTCTAGTATAATTCAGGTTTGCATTTCCCGGGCACCCAGCACTGCAGCCACTCAGAAGGTGTGGGTCCTTTTCTGGTTGAGCATTGACATTTGGGGATCGGCTTCCATTCAGCAGTGCTTCTTCCCTTCTTTTCATGCAAGCAGGTACCTGAGGTACTGAGGTACCCAGAGGCCCCAGCTGGTAATTGGGAAAGGTAAGACCTCGCTGTCAGGGGAGGTCTGGATGTGGAGTCTAGTTGCAGTGGGGCTATACCTTCTCTTTGATCATTTTAGGTTTAATGCGCTCTCTGCTGTAATGGAAACCATAACATAAGCTGGTTAGTAAAATTGGACTCTTGGTTTAATGAGAAACCTGAGAGGGACCCACTTCCTCTTGATTTTTGTTTTATTTTTAAAAATTCTGTACATGCTGTTTCATTTCTCTTCCTCTGGACTTTTCTTTTAGAAAAGTCACAAACAACATACTATACAAACCAAAACCATTTAGAAAATAAAACCAGACCCTGGGGAATACACAGCACTTAGCCTCCACGGCACCTTCTTCCCACCATCTGGTTGAGCCTCTCCATGTGTCTGATGGGGGAGCAGGCAGTAGTGGACATGGAGAAGCTGAGGCCCACAGAGAGGCTGGGAGTGGACTGAAGGCCACACTGGAGTAGGGCTAGAATCGGGGCTGCACTGCTTAGGTTCCAGGCCGGTGCTTATGCTTCTGCCCAGGGCACTGGTATTAGATGCGAGATATTCTCCTTGTCAGTGTGTATCCTCAGCCCTCCCTCCTGTGGTTTCACTGGCTTACTGAATGCGAGCTCTCACTAAAGAATTGTTAGGATCATGCATTTATATGGTATCCGGACAAGCTTCAATGGATTCCTTCCCCATCCATCCATCTATCCATCAAAATATTTTTTGACCTGCTCTGCATGAGGCAATGTGCCAGTCCTGGAAGGTTGGAGGGATGAGAGAGTCAAACCTCCACTTCTGAAGAGGCTTTTCTTTGGAGTTGGGGCCCAGAACCAGAACTGTAATACCAGGCACAACAGAAGTACTATGTTAAGTATCAAGCCAAATGGAGTAGTGGAAGAGGGGTTAAGTTTTGCCGAGAGATGCAGAGATGGTACTGGAACTGAGTTTCGAAGGATGAATAGAATTTTGGTGCTGGGCAGGCTCGGAGAAGTAAGGACCAAAGGCATGATGCTATGGCCACACTCTCGTTTCCTTAATACCGCACTGCACAAATACAGAGGTGATCCGGTCCTGGGTTTAAGTGGTGCTTGCCTAATAATGGTTTTGCACAATTGCTTGGGCCTCCTTCACTTTGGGATTAGGACTGGAGGTGGAAAGTTGGCATTAGGAGAGGGCTAGTATTTATTGAATGTTTTACTTACATTTATCCAATTGACATACATCTTCTAATCAGGGGCACATAGCTAGCAAGCGCTAGAGCTGAGATTTGAACTCAGAACTCTCTGACTCCAGGGCCCCTACTCTTCCCATAGTACTGCCTTATCACCTTCTCCTGGGAAGTCGCTAATGCTAAACAGTCATTCCCAAACAGCGGGATTCAGGTTGCAAAGTAGAGTGGCTGGTGGGAATGCTTGTGAAAATATTTTGTCGTCTTAACTCACATCATTCAAACTTCCTGTGGTTAGTGGAAGGAGTATTTCTGCGTCAGTCATGCTTTCTGGAGGACCCTCTGTGGTGCCATTCTCTTGTGATGCTGCTGTTTGGCTGGTGTTTCAGACAATCGCCATTTATATTACTTTCTGATGAGCAGGTATCTTCAGGCCTCTCACCTGCCCAAGCTGACAAGTCACATTCTGTGCTTGAATGGGTTGCTAATGGATACAAGCGTTTGACCTGGCAGAATCGGCCAGGTGGGATGCTGTTTTTATTGGACAGACAATGCTGTCCCATGAAATCTAAGAGAGAAACAAGGAGAGTGAGGGGGTTGAGGTGCAGCAACTCAATATGAGGTGGACTTCCTGGGGCAGAGGCAGTAGACTGGGCGTTGGACCCAATTTTCCAAGGGATGTCTCGAGACGTGGTGGGGGGTGGGAGTGTAAGGTAGGTGATAGTCATTGGGGGCAGGGTGAGTGCTTGAACCTTAGTAAATATTTAGTAATTGTGAAAAAATATTGTAATTCTAGAGTATATCTCAATGGTCCTCTGTCTTGATCCCTCTAACTAGGGGTTTGTGCCGTAAATACTGTCTGAGGAAGGTGCCTGAGGCTGTCAGTTTTGTCACAAGAGGAAGGTGCTGTCCCCATGAGATCCCAGTCCTGTTACACAGCTAATTTCTTGTCGCCACTCTCCACCGATGACTCCCTCTGCCTCCTTCCTCTCCTTCTCCCCCCCCCCCACCTTCTCCAGTACAGTGCAGTTTTAGTTTGCAAGATTCTTTCAGGGCTGCAGAGCAGTTAATCTTAGAATCCGCTTCTCCAAGAGCATCTTGCTTTTTATCTCTGTTCTCTATATTGGGGTCTGGGATTCTGCTGCTAAAAAAAATTTGAAAACCAGATGTCTAGAGCATTTCTGCAGTGTTCATGGTCTGCAAGGGCGGCCCAAGGGGTTTGTGAGTGAGGGCTACACCTCCTGCTGTGTGTATTGCGGGGGTTGGGAGGTGCGTGGACCGATGCACCTGTGTGTTGCTCTTAGTCTGCTTCTGGAGCCTGGGTCCTTCTGGTTCTTCGGGGGCTCATGATTCTCCTCCTTTCATCCCAGCCCGCTGAGGAAAACAACTTGGGGTTCAATGAGTAAGTTCCAAGTTATATATACTCTCTCCTATCATACTCATTTCACAGACTAGGAAGCTCAGAGGGGTTGAGTAACTTGCTTGAGGTTACCCAGTTTGTAAGTGAAATGGCTTAGATTTGAATCCAGATCTGATTCTAGAATTCATCATTTTTTTACTGCTGTATGTATCAGCCATGCTTTTACCTACAATCAAGAATATTTATTATTCTCTGTCATTTCCCCCTCCTGGGGAGGTGGGCTGGGTAAACTTAGCACTGTGTAAAGTAGTATGATATGTATATCCCAATTTTATTCACCTTGAAAGTACCGCTTTTGGATGTCTGGCTGAGGTGGGAGAGTTGGGGGCCCAGACTCGGGGTCCTCAGTTCCGTCAATGTCAGGGTCAGGGGAGAGGTCTGGGAGGCTTACCTCCCAGCTCCTGAAACTGGACAGTAAAGTCAACATCTGAGAGCTTCAGAGCACTTTCGCCCGCTGGTTGCCCTCCTCTTTCTCTAAATCTTTCTCTGATGCTTTCTGGTCTTGCCCTGGATTTCTGATGAAGTCCTTAGAGCGTGGCTCAGCCATGAGGAACTGGGAACAACCTGCTTGGAAGGTTCCAGGTGTGAATGGGGGCAGGGCTTGAGGAGGACTGGAATGGAGTATGTGTGGGGCCATTGATCAGCTCTGGATTGCTGTCCACTGACTGTAGAGATTGGAGCCCCAGGTTGGTGAGACAGTGCAGCCAATCCGTGGGTCCCATCAGGCACAAAGTTGTTTAATGGTGTCTCCAGTATGGAGCTGTGAGTTATGCTATTGTTAAGGCCATGCTTCTCCTCAAGTTGTGAATATTAATTTTATTCCCCTTTTCCAGGGTGCCCCATGTCTCCACTTGAGGGAGTGGATACAGACCTACTGTAAGGGCTTAGATGCCCTCATGAAACACTGGAAGGAAACTTGGAAAAAAAATCCAAGGACTAGGTTGCTGGAAGAAAAATCCAGCTAGCTTGTAGGCCCCCAAAGCCTCAGATTCATCCAGAAAACTGGGGAGAGTTTTTCATTAGCTAGCTCTTTCTCTGGTGCAATCACGTTTAAAAAGTCAAGTGTGGGGAGAAGGGATCGGGGACACCGAGCTTGTTGAGTCCTGGTGGGCAGAATCCCTCCCCTGGACAGGACAGAGGGAGACAAGCCCCAGAGCCATCCAGGAGGCTCAGCCCTCACTCTCCCTCCTGTTGCCAAATATTTATTTACTGAGAACTGAATTCTCCAAAGCTGGAGCTTAAGAGCTACAGCAGCTCCAGGATGGGCCGACTCATTTCACCCTGATCAGCCACAGCTTGGGTTGCCGTTCATTCATTCTGTGGAAGTGGGGTGTCTGGGCCTTGCCCAGTGGCTACCCTCTGCACATCAGGGTCCCAGGAACAATAGAGCTGTACGTTGAGATGGGCCTTCAAGATCCCTTTTGTCATTCCACCCCTGACTTTGTAGAGGGGTGGCTGAGACACAGAGAGGGGAAGCTGCTGCCACAAGGCCCCACAGGTCCACGCAGAGAACCAGGTCACAGAAACTCTCTTTTCGAAGGGGTCCTCCGAGGCACAGCCCCAGACTCCCCCAGGATGCTGGCCCTATGTGCCCTGCCCCGCTTTCCTTGGAACAAGGGCTGGTGTTTCAGATGAGGACTTTTTATGACTTCATTTCAGATAATGCAGTTGGGTACAGTTTGCCTGGTGGTTGCCTAAATTTAAACGAAGTGGGCTGGGGTGGGTGGTAGTGAAGAAGATTGGCTTGGTGCTTTCATTAAAGCACAATGTGTTGGGGGAAGGTTCGATTTTTATTTTTACTTCACTGAATGAGGGATGAGCACAGAGCTGTGGGTCTTTTTTCCCCTTTCCTTTTCTTTCTTTTTTAAATTATTAAATCTTTATATTCTCGAATCGGGACTGGTGGTGCATTTCGCTTTCAGACTGAGTATAAATTAAAGTAGGTTGAACTGGAATATTATTATTTTACATTTCGTGATGATCAGGGACAGTGGTTGGGCCTCTTAAACATCTATAGATGAACTCTGGTTAGACTTGGGTTTCATTCCCAATTCTGGGCACTCGCTGGCTGCGTGACCCTGGTTATAATTTCTAAACTTGACTTTCCTCTTGGTAAATTGTTGGTATCAATACCTATGTTTTAGAATTGCCGTGTATCTGAGTTCACATGTTGGAAACTGTGCCACAACATAGCTGCGTGCCACACGGAGGATACTCGTGAATTATTACTGGTTGTCCATCCTCTGCTGTGCTTTCCATGCTTTGCCCCCAGCAAGGTGGGACTGGATCAGGGGGTGAGGTTGAGAGGATGGCCTCCTGAAGGAGGGGCGAGGGGGTGGTGTGGAGGCATGTGCTGGAGTGTGTGTGTGTGTCTGAAGAGGACTTGGCGTTTGGAGGGAACCTGGCTTGTCTCCTCGGGGGGATATTAGAGATCTGAACATCTGGACCTTTGCCCCAGAGGACTGCCTTCCTGGGGTTCACCTCACCAATTTTTGTAATGAGTTTTCTCAACCTTTGAAAATCCAGATGTATAAATATGGTCTATTTATTGTGTCTCTGGTTAGAAAAGCAACATGTTATAGAAAAGTGGGAGCAGACAGAAAATCATAGAGAAGAAAATAAAAATCGTCCATAATCCCACCCTTCTGGGAGAAACCAGCATGAGGATTCTGAGGTCTGTGCGTCCAGTTTATTTTTCTGTGCCTGTATACATAGGGTGTGCTTCCTGCTAGTTCATTTTTACAAAACTGGAATCATATTGCACATATTGTTATGTAACATGCTTTTCAAACAATTTTCTGTGAGCGTTTCCTAGTTGTAAACTGTTCTTTTAAAACACGGCTTTGGGTGGAGGCACAGCATTCCGCTATGCGGATATTCCATAACTTATTCAACCAGCCTCCCTATTGTTCGTCATTTAAATTGCTTTCCGTTCCTTTTGCTCCTTCGCCTCATGGTGCAGTGAATTGGGGAATGCAGATTTTAATAACTGCATCACTGTTTTAGGAAAGCAATTTTCTGGCGAAGCACACTGAACAAAACGGTTTCATTAGTTTCAAGTTTGTTTTCACGCCTTCCACGCTCCCCTAGATCTTTGGGCTTTGTAGTGAATTCACCATCTGGGTAAGCACTGTACCTCTTCTGCATTTCCACCCCGTCCTCCACATACTGCTCACCCTTCAACTATTTCTCCTCTGGTTATTAGGGGAGCGGGAACAACGAGAGATCACGACTGCTCCAGAAGATCCTGGTTCAAGCTCTGACCACGTCATTCTCTAGCAGAGTGCCCCTGAAAAATGTGGGAGCTTTTTAACCCTCTGTTTCTTTATCTGCAAAATGAAGGTGATAAGACCTTTCTGACCAGAGGCTGAAGGTGAAATATAGTTATGGCCTCACATCCGCTTTGTAACCTGAAGTTCCATAAAGATGTTGGTTGTTAGTGAAGATCACTTGGTGCTTGACCTTGAAGAATAATCACAGGGCCTGGTCCAGCGGTGCTGCAGCTGGCTTGCACCAGCTCTTGAGAGTTGATTCTGCCCATCTCTTCCCGACTCTATGACCGCTGGCCCTCGTGTTGGTAGCTTGAGATGGCCATACTGAGAGTATTTACACCATGGAAATTGACAAATACTACAATGTCAGCTGTCCCCAAAGGTTCTGAAGAAAATCAGTCAGGGGAAGGAGATAGAGGCTGATGGGGCAGGGCTGGGGGATGTCTGACTCTCTGCCCTTGAAACACAGCCTACCCTGTAGCCAGCCGAGCACCCTGTGTGCTGTAGCCCCTCGTCACCTTGTTGTTGGTTGGGTGTTTCGGAGCAAAGCCTTCCTCCATGGGGATGATACAGGAAGGCACATGGAGAGCACACGGTCAGCTCAAATCAGGCACACATACGCATTGCACCCTTCAGTGTACTGATCTCCGTTCTGAGGGCTCCCAGGATGTGCTGGGCTGGTGGAGTCAGCAGGAGGGCAGAGCAGTGAATGCAGGAGGGGGAGGAGGAGCTCTGTGGGGCTCAGGGGGTGGGAGAGGATACAGGGTTTAGAATCAGAGACCCACGGGATTAGCGGCTTCTTGGAGGCCAATGTTCTCATGGCACACACAGACCCAGGAAGGCATGGAGGGCAGGATGGCTCCCCTGAGGCCACCCTTGTGTTCACCAAGGGATGAAGCCCAGTGTTCCATTCCCCGTCCTGTGCCTTGTGCAACACCACCATCTCCCAGATTTTGTTTTTTTTTTTTATTCCTGGTTGGGGAATAATGGCAAATGGGTGCAGTAAGCTAGTTTAGGGACCTGCTGAAGGGCAACCCCTAATCCCAGGCACTCAGGAGCCAGAGTGGGTTACGAGGATGGGCTGCAGTACCTCCCAAAACATGCTGCTAGAAGATGGGCCCTCCTGGTATGTAAGAGACAAAAAGTGTTTTAGGCTGCCCTCCCGTCCCCACCCCCGTGCGTTACGGACAAGCCAGTGTCCGCTGGGGCTGAGCCGACACTTATTCAGCATCTTCCTGTCGTTCATTTGCTGAGGTGCTGAAAACCCCTGCCCTGGGAGGTGGAGAACTGGGACCTAGGGTCCGCTCTGCTGTTACTAAGTCAGCTGGGGGAGACAGGTCTTGGTCTGGTTTCTTCCTCTGTAACAGGGGGTGCCTGGCCAAATGGTTTAATGTCTCTTTTTGCTCTGACCTTTTTTTTTTTTTTTTTTTTTTTTTTTTGCGGTACGCGGGCCTCTCACTGTTGTGGCCTCTCCCGTTGCGGAGCACAGGCTCCGGATGCGCGGGCTCAGCGGCCATGGCTCACGGGCCCAGCCGCTCCGCGGCATGTGGGATCCTCCCGGACCGGGGCACCAACCCGTGTCCCCTGCATCGGCAGGCGGACTCTCAACCACTGCGCCACCAGGGAAGCCCTCTGACCCTTTTTCTAAGCCGGAGATTCGACAGCGTCCCGCTTCCAAAGCGTTTCAGTCTTTCAGTTCCTTTCCCAGGTGGCGACCACCCCTTGGAGCACAGGGTTTGGGGAGGGATTTCAGGGTTGGCTTGTGCTCCTCCAGGGCGTTTCTTGGTCTGTGGGTGCCCAGTATTTTCCCGCATGGTTCCCAGTTCTAAGCCACCTGGTATTGGCTGGTGGTTAGGTGGCCATTGCCCACATAGAACGTTCCCCACAAAGTAAAACTCGCCCACAAGTGCTTTCCTAGCAGTGGGTGCACTGCTGGTGGGCAGGGGTGAGAAGTTGGGTGTACTTTCCTCACCGTTGGTCGGTTGGGATTTCGTGTCTCAGAACCGTAGTATCCTCATCCTGGTACCGCCGGTGGCCTCCCACCGAAACTTTACAGTGATAGCAGAGCAAACACATACGCTTCAAAACTAAAATGTGACAGGGTGAGGTAGCAACAGGAAGTGGGGAAGTGAGCAGAGCAGAGCTTGTGATGTGTGCTCAGAATGCTGTTGACCTTCCCCCCCCCTTTTAAAAATCGTATAGTTCACTTCAATGGTTGAGGTAGAAGTTCTTGTTTGTTTTAAACGGTTCAGCCTCTCGAGAGGCCTAAGGAGAGAGCGCATGGCGGGGGTAAAACAAGTTTAGGGAAGATGCAAACCACCCTTTCCCCGCCGTGCTTGGCAAAAGGTAGGCAAGTTCATGTCAGGTTGGTGTTCTCGAGGCTGTTTGATCCTTTCACTCCACTTTTCTTTACTAAGGGCTGGGGCAAGTTATTTAAATTGCTCTTCTTTTAGACCTCCCTCTGTAGGACTCTTCTTGACCTTGATTGAAGACGCGGTGGGGAAAGTGGAATTCTGCCCCCATGGTTTTTCTTTTTCTGCCTCCCCCTCAGTTTCTTATTTTCTACCTATGATTGAAGAAGGAGAGAAAGCAAATTCAGTAGTTTGTTTCTGGTATCGGGAGGGCCCCGTCTGTTGACTTTAACGAGACCGTGTCAAGCTGTCACTGCCTAGGGTGCCTCCCGCTGGAGAGGGCACACTTCACAGAGGCGGGGACAGAACAGGGGCAAATCGCTGCCTGGCCAGATGGAGAGAGCGATTGTTAGTTTAGACAAATAGCTTTTCATCTGAAGAGCAAATACAGTCCTGAGGATGGAAGCTACGGGTAGGCATTCCCTGTTTGGATATTAGAGCCCAGTTAGCTCAGGTTGAATTAGCTACGTCGGGGCTTTGAGTGGGGTGCAGCCAGCAATAACGGTGCTGTGTGATAAGAGCTGTGTGTGTGTAGACGCTTCACCTGCCTTTCCACAAATTACCCTCCTCCTAAGCTTATAAGTTTGGGAGGGAAGGTAGTATAGGCTCTCAGTGATGGCTGGGTAATCTTAACAATGAAATAATGAAACAGGAATGGTAAGCCACCACTTTCTTGGCACAGTTTTGGATACCAGGTCATAGGTATCATCTTATTTAATGCTGAGGGAACTCTACTGTACAGATGGGCAGTGGAGGCCTGGGAACAGTAAGCTCAGTGACCCGAAATGATGAAACAGGTGTCCTGTCCCAAAGTTCACTTGGGTCAGAGCTTGTGTCTCCTGTGTTGCCCTCTGTGTTCACTGCAATTGGTTTCTGAAATGGCTGGGTTTTGGGTGTGACCTGTGGCCTGGCCATAGAGTGTCTCTTTGGGGGAATTTTGCTGATCCAGGTGACGTCCTGACCCTGACTCCACTAGCTTTGTTGATGGATAGGCTGCATTGCCATGGATACAGGTACACCTTGCTACCCTCCGCAACCTTGTAGATTCACGTGTCAACTGTATTTCATTGGAAATGTGCCAGGGTGAAGGTTATTCCAAAGAAAAACTGAAGTTTTTTTTTCTTTTTTAAGGTACCCTTATCCCCAATTCTATTCAGTGTCTATGGCATTTTGGCTTTGCCGTGATCAAATTGTAGTAAGGCCTGCTCTGAGTGTCTGAGCCTAAGTCTTGCTGGAAGGGCTGTGTGGTACAGGCTCTTTTCACATGATTTTGGGCACCTTCTTACTTTCTTGTGGCTTCATTTCTGCTTTGTTGGTCTGTTGTTCAGTCTTGTTGGAGTAGAGGTATGGAAGGCATAGTGAGCTGGACGGTCTGCTAATTCAGAGAACTTGTACACAGTGAGTGGAACGAATAGGACATGGGGCTGAAACAGTTTTTTAAAACCCCGAGCAGGATCGCCTCCAGTGGAAACTTGGCATTCATGGGCTTGTATGGGGAGTCCTAAGCAAATTGCTAGCGGAGTCGCCACCTTCTGAAGAGCCCAAGCCTATGGTGTCTCTGACTCTGGTGATGCCACCGAGCTGTGTAGAGGCGTGCTAGGAGGAGTGGTAATAGCTGGTATTTTTGAAGTTGGTGAGACTTGAGGAAGGAAGGTAGGGCTCTCGTGGCAGTCTGGTTTTTATTTTATTTATTTATTTATTTTTAAAAATAAATTTATTTATTTATTTTTGGTTGCATTGGGTCTTCACTGCTGCATGCGGGCTTTCTCTAGTTGCGGTGAGCAGGGGCTACTCTTCGTTGCTGTGCGTGGGCTTCTCATTGCGGTGCCTTCTCTTGTTGCAGAGCACAGGCTCTAGGCGCGCAGGCTTCAGTAGTTGTGGCGCACGGGCTCAGTAGTTGTGGCTCGCAGGCTCTAGAGCGCAGACTCAGTAGCTGTGGCACACGGGCTTAGTCGCTCTGCGGCATGTGGGATCTTCCCGGACCGGGGCTCAAACCCGAGTGCCCTGCATTGGCAGGCGGATTCTTAACCACTGCGCCACCAGGGAAGTCCCGGCAGTCTGGTCTTTAGTGTTTTATGAATCAAACAGGCAGAGAGGTTGGTTTGTGTGATTGGGAGCTGTACCACTTGGCTGTGGTCAGTGGAGGGTCGTGTAGGTGGACCCTGCTCAAGTCTTTCTCATTCTTCTGCCGCTGGGGGTTGGGCACCATCCAACTGAAAGAAGAGTATAAACAGATGAAAAGTCATTCTCAACTTCCGGTCCAGCTTCATTTTAATGTTTCCCATCCTGTTCCTTAATAAAGTTAACCTTAATAAAGTTAACTTTTTAAAAGAAAATCCATGATGAAATCAAAGCAGAATCTTTCAACATTTATTGGAGTTCAGCCCATGTTCTGTTATCTCCCAGTTGGTTTTAATACCCTACGAGCCAGACAGCTCCCCGGTGGAATCTTGGAAATTAAATGTAGCATCTTGGTCTGTTGATTGTAAAATTCTTGCGGGAAGTGTGGCCCGGAATGTGAACGTGGGAACGGGGTTGTTTTTTTTTTTTTTGTTTTGTTTTTAATTAAAAAGTAGTTCTCTATCTTTGATTATTTGTTTAAGCTCTGTAAGGAGTTCAGTGTTCAGCACTGGGGAGGGGTTGCCTCCCCAGCTCGCCCATGAACAGGGAGAATATATTTGAACAGTTTAGAATTAAGAGTGCTTGTGGTTTAGAAACCCACCTTTTCTGCCATTAACCACCAGTGAATGCCAGCCTGAAATGTGTTCTTGTGCCAGAGTAAACCGCAAGGTTGTGGAAAAACGTAAAGGAAATGGGGGGTAAGTTAGTAGTAAAAGGTGAAGGCTGGTTGTGGGCTGGGGGAGGGAGAGGCTGCAGAACAGATGGAGGAGAAAGGAACGCAGTCTGTGGGGTCCTTGGCCTTAGGCAGGCTTGGACTTTGCTAGAGAGAGAAGGTTCACAGTGTGTGAACTAAACACTGATGTGCTACCTTCTGCATTTCCTTAGATTTGTATTTTCAAACTTCATAGAACAGGCAGCACGAAGGACACGGTTTACTTTTGCTGGAGTGGTTTTAGCTCCACCAGCCCACCTCTGTTAGGTTAGGCTTAAGGCATCTAGGAGACTGGTTCTCAGTTAGGGGTGGTGTTGCCCCCAGGGGACATTTGAAAATGTCCGGAAGTTCCCTGGTGGTCCCCTGTGGCCTGGGTTCAATCCCTGGTCGGGGGACCTAAGATCCCGCAAGACCCCGCAGGGTGGCCAAAAGAAAAAAAAAAGAAAGAAAGAAAAGAAAATGCCTGGAGACGTTTTTGGTTGTCACAACTGTTTGGGGGGCAGGGGGGAGTCTTACTGGCGGCTAAAGGGTAGAGGCCTGGGGTGCTGCTAAGCATCCCACGCTGCACAGGACAGCCCGCAGGACACAGAATCATCAGCCCAAAGTGTCAGCAGTGCCGAGGCTGAGAAACCTCGATCTCGGGGCTTGGTTGCTGTCCATTCATCCTTCAACACAGCAGTGTCTTGGCCCTGGGCTGTGGGAAGCGCACACTTCTACTGGAGTGGAATCGCCAGGTCTGGAAGGCTTACTGCTCCCAGGATCTGAGAGCGTCCCGAGGAACTGGCATCTTGACCCACAGCTGTAATAATTCTGCAGCTTAGGGTCATTTTTTCCCCACACTTTTCTTCTGACAATTCTCCATCTTATCTTGCTGCTCCGTGAACCTGTCCCCCAACATTAATTCTCTAACTTAGTGCGTTTTGCCCCTGCCCCATACAAAATGCTGTAATTGGAATTTTTCTTTCTTTTCTATCTCTACCACCCATCTTAAAGCTGTATTGGATGAGTCCTTGGTCCTCTTTGGGGAATCTGTTTTTCTCTACCCTAAAACAGGTTAATGAGTCTCCAAATTGCTTTTCTGCATAAGATGTGTCCCATGTGCCATTTTCTCCTTCCCCCATAGGGAATTAAAAATATGAACTATTTAATAAACTATAGACTTACCAGCAGTCAACTGTAAAACACATGCCTCTTTCAGGCCACTTTTTGACAAGTTTCAGGTAAGAATGATAGCATATTAAATTATTAGGCAGTTTTATGACTGTGCAGGGAAGATTTATCCTTCGATGAATAAATATTGCTGTAACCCAATTTAGAACTTGACGAATACCGATTTATGGCTTAAAATATATAAGGGTTGTTTTATGATGAAGTGGCAGTGGTGGGGGGCAGGGTTAAAGTGATGGCTGTGGCACCTTTGAGTAATATGCCATTAAAATGTTGCTGCAGGCAGAGCTGCTGGGAGGATTCTCGGTGGCTTCTGCGGGTACCTGCCACTGCTGGTGGGAATCGGGGTCCAAGTCACTTTGTGATGCACAGTCCCAGCTGATAGCACTTGGAAGCACTATTAAAAATGTGGGTGCCCCCGGGTCCCTAGCGGTTGATGCTGCAGTGCACCTTCTGAAGGATTCCACTTGCCTACGTATGGAATTTCAGGGTAGCAGTGGTCAATGACAGTACATTTTTCAGGTAAGGAAGGCAGCTTTGAGGATGAATGCTTTCAAAACCTAATTGAGGAGGGAAGCCAGTTTCGTGTTTTGGATGTGGTGGTTGTCCTACTTTTTTTTTTTCCTCAAATCCTTACTTTTTTTTTTTTTTTTAAATTGAAGTATAGTTGATTTACCATGTTGTGTTAATTTCAGGTGTACAGCAAAGTGATTCAGTTATACATATATAGGTATGTGTGTGTATATATATATATTCTTATTCAGATTCTTTTCCCATATAGGTTATTACAAAATAGTATAGTTCCCTGTGCTATACAGTAGTAGGTCTTTGTTGTTTTTCTATTTTATATATAGTAGTGTGTATATGTTACTCCCAAATTCCTAATTATCCCTCCCCTCCCACCTTTCCCCTTTGGTAACCATAAGTTTGTTTTCTACGTGTGTGAGTCTCTTTCTGATCATCCTACTTTTGAACAAAAAAATCTGGGACATTTGAACTGACAGATATGGATGCTTAGAGGAATAGACGAGAATTTATCATTGAGACTGACCTGTAATATCTGTTGCATGTATAGGTGCCTCATGATGGTAGAGCTAGATCAGTTACTCATGATCTCTTCTTATTTGTTTATTGAATAATGTGTGCACAGGGTATAAAAGTTGGAGGTCACAAAGAGTCAAAAGTGGTGTATAGTAATTCTTCCTCTCCTTCTTGCCCCAGTCTCCCAATTCCCCTCTCCAGAGGTAACTCCTGTTATTAGCTTTTGGGTTATCTTTTTCAAAGTTACTCTATGCATCTAAATGCATATATGAACTCATAGTATTTTTGGACAACTGCCGGCGTACTATTCATGTCGTCTGTGCCTTACTTACCTTACCTAACAGTATACATGGAAAATTATCCCGTGTCATGACATACAGAGTGCCCTTACTGCTTTTTACAGCTACATAGCATTCCATTTCATGGATGAACCATAATTTATTAAAGAATCCCCTGACAGTGGATATTGAGGCTCTTTCCAGGCTTTTGTCATTACAAATCACACTGCAGTGAGTATCCTTTTATACACACCATTTTGCACATGTAGGAGTATGTCTGCAGAAGAAATTCTTAGAAGCGGAATTGCTGGTAAAAGCATATATACATCACTGGTATTGGTAGACATTGCAAGTATCCTTTCAAGGAGGTTGTAGCGATTTACACCCTCAATGAATGAGACATCCTCGCCAACACAGTGAGTTATCAAACTTTTTGATCTTTGCCAGTCTTATAGTTGAAAATTGGTAGCGCAGTTTGTTTTAATTTGCATTTCTTTTATGAGTGCGGTTGAGCATTTTTTCACAAGGTTAAGATCCATTTGTATTTCCTTTTCTTGCGATTCATATTCTTTACCCATTTTCCTATCAGGTTGTTGGTCTTTCCCAAGTCTATTAGCTTCGGTATCTCTTTGGCCCATTTCTGTATTTGGCAGAGCTCAGTCCTGCGGGCTGAGGCAGACCGTGCGTTCAAATGAGGCTTGGAGAGTGAGATGGATGATGAAGTGGGTCCATTTTCTTGGGTGTGGCCATTGCTGCCTCTGAGGCAGCTGGAGTCCCTGAGCCTAGTGGTTTCTGGTCTCACCCCAGCTGTGCTCCTTCAGAGCTGGCAGCAGTCGGACTCAGGCAGACAGTGAGTGCCTGCTGGTGTGTTGAACACGTGAGGATGGATTGGTTTGGGGGATGGACGTGAACGAGACTGGGGAAGCCGAGGTTGGGAGGAGGAACGGAGCATGGGGATGGGGCACTGAGTATTTGCATTTAGCAGGTTCACAGGAAAGAAGGATGGCAGCCACACTGAAAAATTTCAAATACATTGTGTCTGGGAAATCAGGAAAAATAGGATACACTTATTTTTAAGTAGTATGTCAGTTCCATTTTCAGTACGATGCTCAATATGTTTATTTCAACCTCAGTTGAAGTTTATCTAAATGTAAAGTGTTGGTTCTTAACCTAGAGTGAGCCCTCCCCCTCCCGCCCCCCAGCTCCAGGGCATTTGGCAAAGCCCAGAGACATCTTTGGTTGTCACATTCACAGGGGAGGGGAAGGAGAATGTCACTGGCGTCTGGTGAGTAGAAGCCAGGGATGCTGCTAAACATCCTACAACGCACAGGACAGCCCCACAATAAAGAATTTTCAGCCCCAAATGCCAAGTGTCAATACATGAAAAACCCTTATATAAAGCAGTGGGGTCCAGTTGTTAATCTGGGCGATGGGGTGGGGGGAAGCACAACAGATCCACTATTTCCTTCAGTTTTCAGACAGTTTGGACACTCTGTAATGTCACAGTTGAACTCACTGATTTATTGCAGTTAGATGAACTTCACCTGAAAAGGTATGGAGGTTGAAGAAAAATATACTGAGAATTTTATTTGGAAACGTAACTAGCGTACTGTTTTAAAGGAAGTCTATCCTATGTTTTTTGGGGGTCCCCTGTGGCCTTCCAGTGGGAGCAGGGACCTGTCACTGCCGGCTGCCCCTCCTTACTGCTTTCGCTCTTTGCCCTGTGCACACACTAGATACAGAAAGGGTAGGATTTTCTTAACCTGAGACTCCCGAAAGGAGAGGGCCAACAGTGCCCCAGCAGGGTGGCATTTTCTGGGTATCCAGGATCTGAGCACAGTGGGAAGACGGTGCTGGGACCCCGCTGGCCTCTGCTTGAGTCTCCAGCACCCCGGTCTCCCAAGCAGGGTGCCTGCTGTGGGTGGCCTTCAACCCCAGAGGTTCAGAGGAAGCAGCAGAAATACCCTTGGATTTTCCCCTTTTTTTGTTTTCAGAGACGGAGGTTGCTGAGATCGTGGGGTGGGGAGCCAGACTACCCAGCTGAAATCTTTATTCCTCACCTCTGCATAACTTTGGGCAGGCCTCAGTCGCCACCTCTGTAAAAGGGGAGTAGTATTAGCCTAGTTATGAAGATTAACCGAGTTACTATATGGAGAGTACTTAGCACAGTGCTGGTAAGTGCTAGCGATCGTTTCAGCCCAAGGAAGTTCCAGCTTTCTTGCCCCTCCTCTGCAGTTCTGTGGAAACCCTTTGCTGAGATGAGCCAGCATTCTAGATTCCAGGGGGAGCCTGGGGGCTTCCCTGAGTCCCCATGTACGGAAGTGCCCCTCCCCGAGTCTGGGTTGGCCTCTGCTTCCCCCAGGAGGCACCAGCCCTGTACTCTCTGTCCCCAGCTCCGCCCACCCACCCTGACCTCCTCCATCTCCCCTGGGCCTGCCTCTCTGAGATGGGTCTCCTCTTCATCCCACTCTCCTGATTCCAGTTTCCCATTTCCCACCACATCATTTGGTGTGACTGCCTTGGAAAAGCCCAAGTTGGAAGGTGAGGGGACGGTCATATCTGGGCCATGGGCCGCCCTCCCACATAGGACTTGGCTTTGGTCAGGCCTGGACTGGTGGGCTCCCTGCCCTCAGTCCCCAAGGGGCATTTCAGCTTGGCCTCCACCACCGTCACCAGAAAGGGTTATTTATAAAATGGGGACAGCCTTTGGCCGGAACCTATAAACAGTCTACCCAAAAGTTGTTTGGGTGAAGCCAACTTTTAATTTTGTTTTCTTTTCATTCAACGTGGAGGTCCATATTCAGATAGTTTTCATGGATCATTTAATGGCCGGGGATCACAAGGGTCTCATCCCTGGGTGGGTGGTTTAACTTGAGGGCTTCAATCAGCACCTTGTTTTAAGACATCACTAAATATACAGAAGCCTCATGGGATGCAGTGAGGGAAAGGAGCAGGTAAACCCTGTCTCCAAGGAGCTTCCATCCAGTGGGGGTGGTACAGCCCCTCACATCAGGTGCTCCCAATCTGTTGGGGGAGATAGAGCCTCAGCCCTCATGGAACCCCCAGGCTGATGGAGGAGACATAGGATGAATCACAGTCCGATTGATGGGTGAAGTTGTTGGTATTCTAGGCGAGCTCTCAGTCTGATGCGGGAGAGACAAAGTCTGCTGATTCAGCCCCATGGAGGAGACCTGAGTCTTGCTTTCAAGACCTTCAGTCTGATGATGTGAGACACAGACAGAACCCTCAAGGAAACGGATAGGATGGAGCAGTTCTTAACTCTATAACTTTCTTTCTTACGCATGATGGAAGTGGGGGAGATAGGAGAGACTTTGGCAGCCTGGGGTAGAAGCAGATTCAGCAGCGGCCTTTGATTTGGCTGCAGAAGCCACTTTCACCGGCCTCTGCTGGCGGAGCACCCCCCTGAAACATTGTGTGGGGCTGTGCTATCTTTAGTGGTCACCCTTCGTAATCTTTAGAGGACGTTGCTGACGTGGCTGCTTCCTGGGCTGGACCTTTCTCCCTAGTGAGCCGTGCCTTTCGCAGGGCGAGAATTTGTTTTGGGGCGGGGGAGGCAGTGGGGAGTGATCGGGGACTTCTAAAGCTGGGCTGCTCTTCTATGCCTTCTCCCGAGTCAGAGGGTGAGACTTTTAGACCCTTTGAGCAATCCATCTTAGGGTCAGAAAATAAGAATATTGTAGAAAGAAATATCATTAGGCATCATGTAGTCTTCTTTTTCTAATTAAAAAAAAATTTTTTTTAAAATTTGTATTCACCGCATGGCATGCGAGATCTTAGTTCCCCGACTAGGGATCGAACCCGGGCCCCGGAAGTGAAAGCGCTGAGTCCTAACCACTGGACTGCCAGGGAATTCCCAAGACATCATCTAGTCTTACCTTCACATTTCACAGAGGAGAATGTGGAGGCCAGAAGGGCAGTGTTTTTCTCAGTGATGCTTAGTAGCTACACTGGGCTTACGGCCTGGTTCCTGAATCTGGTCCCCAGCACAGGCCTAGTAACAATAGTTTCAGGCAAGTCCTGCTAAACCTTATGGCAGGCCAGTGATTCCCCAGCTCAGAGCCCTGTACGCTCCCATCCCGCTTGGAGTTAAAAACCAAAGGCCTTATCGTGGCTTCAGGGCCAGCCAGATCAGGCTCCCCACCCCTTGCCTCTGTAACCTGCCACTTTCTTCCTCATTCATGCCACTCTAGACTTCTGGTTGTTCCTTGAATACACTAGGACATTCCTACCTCAGGGCCTTTGCACTTGCTGATCCTTTTGCCTGGAATATCTTCCCTTAGATATCTGTGTGGCTCACTCCTTCACCTTTTTCAGAGAGTCCTTACCTGGCCATCCTAGATAAAATGCTCTCCTTCTCTGCCCTTCTCTATCCCCCTTATCCTGCTTTATCTTTTCTCCAGAGCATTTGTCACCATCTTACATGGTATATACTCATTTACTTATTAACTCTTAGTTTCCTCCCTTTAGAATATAAACACCAAAACATGGTCTGTTTTGTTTGCTGCTGTGTCCCCAGCAACCAGAACGTGCCCGGCACGTAGTAAGTGCTCGGTATCTATTTGTTCAAGGAAAGAAAAGAAGAGTAAAGGTGGGGGTGGGGGGCGGGTGGAGGATGAAACACAAATTGAAATCCAGGCACTTTGTGTTAAGGATGGTTAGATTGGGTTAGTTTTCTTTCTTTCTTTCTTTTTTTAAAAAATTTATTAGTTTTTTTTTTTTTTTTGGCTGCATTGGTTCTTCGTTGCTGCACGTTGGCTTTCTCTAGTTGCGGTGAGCGGGGGCTGCTTTTCGTTGCGGGCCGCGGGCTTCTCATTGTGGTGGCTTCTCTTGTCGCGGAGCACGGGCTCTAGGCGTGCGGGCTTCAGTAGTTGTGGCCCGCAGGCTCAGTAGTTGTGGCTTGCGGGTTCTAGAGCGCAGGCTCAGTAGTTGTGATGCACGGGCTTAGTTGCTCCGTGGCATGTGGGATCTTCCCAGACCAGGGCTCAAACCCATGTCCCCTGCATTGGCAGGCAGATTCTTGACCACTGCACCACGAGGGAAGTCCTTGGATTAGTTTTCGATTTAGAAAAAGGGTAATATGTATTGGGGTGGCAGCGATCCATCACTTTCCAATGGCCATCTGGACCTTTCTTTGTGGTGTGGTAGGCTGGCGGCATTTCCTGTCTGCCCCCAAGCTCCATCCACCCTGCGTGATCCTTGTACCTATAACTGCAAAAAACTAGGTTGAACTTCACTCTTCCCAGAAAAAGAGTGTTTTATGAATGTCCTGGATGTGGAAAGGCCCTGAATGCTGCATCGGAGCTCTCTGGTCCTTCGCCAAGTGATGGGCTAGAGATTGCACTGGTGGAAAGAAGCTGCATCTTCTTCTTTAGGGTGTATAAATCTTACGTTTATCTGCACGACCAGACTCCCTCTTCTGAGGGACAAAGACAAGCACTGGAAGATTTGAGTTGAGGATCCAGGAGAAAATTGGGTGTGGGGGGCATACACCCCGTATATGAATTTTGGTTGGACTTATGAAATTGGGACATAGGAAGGGGAAGCTGCAAGCTCCCGGGCTCTGGTCCTGCCCCTTTTTGTGGGTGGCCTTGGTGGCTTACTTCCCCTCTCACAGCCTAGCTTCCTCATCTATAAAACGAGACTTGGACCACAACCCTGGGTGGGGGGCGGGAGGGATGTGTTTAAGGCTCCTGGGGATCCATGTGTATGTGGTCCCCATGGTCCCTTCTAGTTACTGACATCAGCATAGATGGCTGCATTTAAGTTCACTGCTGTCTTTGGATCAAATACCAGATACTTGGTGAAACCATGGCTTCCTTGATATGCTGGAAATGAAGGTGACAGTGTTTTAAGAAAAGTAAATGTTTAAAAAATTTTCTCAGTGCCGGTTACTTTAGTAAGTATGGGGTTTTTTTCCTTTTTTCTTCTTGGTCTTAATCTGTAAGCGATTACAAGATCAAACAAGTTTCAGTTTGAGTCTCCCCGGCTTTACAGTCTGAGCCTGCATCACGTTGACTTATCACATTTACTTTCAACTAGTCTGGCTGTTCCAGGGAGGCCTTATCAGCCAACTGTTCAGGCCTCAAGGTAGGAAGACGTGGTTTTGGGCAGTTTGGAAGCTGGGTTTTCAGCATCGCTATAGACCTGGCCCCTCTCCCCACTTATCTGCAGACCCCACCCCCTGCCCCCCAGCCCGACTCGGTGAGCTGTTTGTTACGCAGCGATCTGCTTGGGAAGATTGTCTGAGTTCCAGCCCCGTCCCAAACCCTTGCCCCTTGCCCAGGACCAGCTACATTTGCTGGGCCCAGTGCAAAATGGAAATGGGGGGCCCCTTGTTTAAAAATTACTAAGAATTTCAAGATGGGGACAACAGAGCATTAAACCAAGCTGGGGGGCCCTGTGAGCCTGTGAAGCTGGCTCTGCTCTCCCATCTTCCATTACCAGGGCCATGGAGACTTATAAAACACATTTTAAGAGTCATTATAAATTCCCTCAGAAGGAATTTGAGTTGTTTCTGTCATGGCCTGTCTGATTCAGGGCTGCTGTCCTGAGCCGCTGTGTGTTTGGAAAGTCATGCCAGCCCAGTGGGGAGGGTTTGGACAGTGTCCATGGGTGCTGATGGGAGGCGCAGAGAAGGCTGGTTTACGAGTGGTTGCATTGCCCAAGCAGCCCCGAGGATATCGGGGGCTCCTTTCTTGTAGGAGCACCATTTGTTTGCCTTTTAAAAAGTCTTTTGATGGATGAACAAGATGTGGTTTATCTCTACATTGGAATATTATTCAGCCGTAAAAGGGTATGAAGTACTGACACATGCTACAACATGGATGAACTCTGAAAACATTGTGTTAAGTGAAAGAAGCCAGACACAAAAGGCCACATACTGTATGGTTCCGTTTATGTGAATTATCCAGAGTGGGCAAGTCCGTAAGATAGCAATTGGTTGCCAAGGGAAGAGGAGAAGGACTGACTGCTAACGGATATGGTTTTCTGGGAGGATGATGAAAATATTCCGAAATGAGGTGGCAGTGATGGGAATACAACTTGGTGGATATGCTAAGAAACACCGAATTGGTCAGCTTAAAGGGTAAATTTTATGGTTTGTGAACTATACCTCAATTTTTTAAAACTAGAAGGAAAAAAAAGGTCTTTCGAGGGCTCAGCATTTAACTCTCTACCCCTCTGCCCTTGGTGGATGTAGCTGATTCAGTGCAGGAGCGGCTGTTCTCTCCTTCCACAAACCCCATCCCTTTTCTTCCTGCCTCACCCTTGGTCACAGATAATCTTTCCAGCATCCCTCCCGCAAAGCCCATTTTCCAGGAAAGATCTTTTGGAAGTATTCATGCTGAGCAGATATGTGGCTGCTCTCCCGAGGCATTTGCATATTAGCTTCTAAAGGGAGAAAGCTTTTAGGTGAGAAGAACAAACGTTTAATTTTAGAATTCCAAGTAAGAGCAAGTGTGTGTGAAAGGTTATTATTTTTCACAGAGTGGAGTGCTCTCGGTGGTTGTGGAGCTCCGGGGTGGCAGGTGGTTCTGGAGCTCCGGGGTGGCAGGTCCCCTTTCCACCCATGCATCTGGCTGACCCCAAGGCAGGGCCAGGCTGGTGGGGAGTGGCAGGCTTAGAAGCATCCCTTCAGGGTGATCATCTTTGCCCAGACCCACCCAGAATTCCTCTAACATTTTTCCAGAGAGGGGGGCATTTTGACTTTGGGGGGCTGCTGGGAGGAAACACCCTTCCGGTCAGGTTTCATTTCTGCTCTGTGGATGTGCTTGGTTCTTGAATCAGGTGGGTCCGATTTGAGACACACCCTTTGCCTGGCTCTTTTCTGCTCTTGTCCCTGACAATTCAGCACTACTTGTCCTTACCCAGTGCCCCTCCACCCCCACTTCCCTCTTTACATCTCCTGCTGCCTTCCCCCACCTTCCCTACGGCCACGGCCCCGTCCTCCAAGACCTAATGTGGTCCAAGTTTAATCTTTCTTAGAATCCCCCTTTAGTCAGTGTTAAGCCCTCTTCCTTCGTATTTTCTGCGGCTCTTAGATTCCTGAGACCTTTATCTTAATCATATTGGGATCTTCAGTGCCTGATACGGTACTTGTATACAGTAAGCACTTAATAAATGCTTCTGGATTTCACTAAACCAAGACTGTGTTTGGCCCTGTGGGGAAATGGGGAACAATGAAATCAGAGAGGGAGGTGCTGAGGAAATTATAAGCCTCAGGAATGACTTGATTAGAGACAAGAAAAGAGCATTTGTGATACGAAGGGCTGGAGATGGGGGCACCTCAGAGCCTCACGTCATGAGGTCAGGGCATCTCAGGAGCCACCGGTGGAGGAGCTGCTTCCGTAGAGTATCCTTTCCTGAAAGATCTCTTGGATTTCAGGCTTCCATCCTTAGCCGGAAGGACCTGCAGAAACAAATATTTATCGTGTCTACTGTGTGCCAGGCACTCATCTAGATTCTGCCACTTGGTTGGTGGATTTGGAGGAGCACAGGGCTTTTGAATATGCCCTGCCTGGGCTGGGAGAGTTGCTTTTCCCTGAGCCTTTTGGGTTTTCCCCAGATTCCTAGGGATGTTAAAGTCCCAAATGATCGCTCATAGGAAAAACACACTGGTGCTTCTGTCTTAAACACTGCCATTCATATCCTGCCTCTGAGAGGAGGAAGGGAGTGAGAGTAAGACAGGGCTGCCCTTTCCACCCCGTGTATCTGGTGGATGGATGCGGCCTTGGCTCTCTCCGTTAGGGTCCCAGCATGAGATGGCTGGCACATGCAAAGGGTTTACTGGGGACACTTTAGTGAGGGGGAGGTATTTAGAGAAGTGTGGTCAGGGTTAGGGAAACCGAAGGGAGGCACCGCCGGGGTTGGCAACAGTGGGAAGCTGTTCCCTCCCCTTGGTCAGGAAGGCAGAGCTCCAGAGTTGGGGAGATGGGGCCCCTGACGATAGCCATGATGCTGAAGGGACACAACTGCCGCCGAATTGTGGTGAAACAGAGGGAAGAGGGGAATAAATGCTTTCCCTTTGCCCACTCAGCTGGAAGCTTAGGGAGCCCAGTTGCTGCAGTAGGTGGTCCAATAAGGGCAGAGAACTGTGTGTGCCGCTGTGTGGTTGAGAATACCCTCCACCCCCTGGCCGCCTGGGCATTCCAGTGCCCTGCTGGCTCTTGCATTTCTTAGGTTAAAGAAGAAAGTATGCTGTCTGCACCAGCAGGATGGGCACTGGGTAGTTTTGACTGTAGCAAGAGGAACAGATAACATTCATTGACGGCAGGCGCCCAGATCCTAAGCATTTTCCGTGCATCCTCTAGTTTAGTCTTCACAGTAGCCCCAGCAGGTAGGTACCGGTGTTATCCTCATCTTCATCCCGGTACCGAGAGAGTTAGTAAGTTGCTCCGTCGCAGCCGCACAGCTAACAAGAGGCACAGGTGGGCTCAGAGTGATTCTGTCTGACTCCTGAATGCATACGTGTACCCCCCACTGCCTCTGGTTCTCCTTCCTCCGCAGCGGGGCCCTGTCCACCCTGTGGTCAGTGCCACGCATGTGCTGGTCCCACTGCCTGGGATGGTCTTCCCACTTCCTCTGCACTTGACCCAATTGAATCCATTTTCGAGACCCAACTCAGATCTCACTTCCTCCGTGAGCCCTTCTCCAGCCATTTCAGCCCCCAGGCCTCCCCGTCACAGGCAGTGGCAGGGGACTGCCCACCGTGCCCTCAGGGTGTGTTATCTATCGGCTGTTCTGAGTGTGTACATCTCCTCAGTCTCCACGAAGACTCCAACTTTCTTCCGTACAGATCTTAGGTCCTGAGTTTTCTTGGAACTCTTCCGTCACTCCAGAGTTTTAATTGAGGAGACTTCAGTAATTATTCCAGGGTTCAGGGAACCAACAGCGATGGTGCCTATGGACCAACAACATAGGGGAGATGCCATTACCACACCAGAGCCTGAGCGAACTTCTTCAGAGGGAGCTGCCGCGGAGCCCAGGGCGGGCTGTAGCCCTGGGAGAGGAGCCACGTGATAGGAGATGATGGATTGGAGGATTGGTTTTCTACTTGGTTAGTAAATGCCCACTGAGAGCCAACAGGGAGGGTTTTTTAAAAGGAAAGAGAATAAGCTAGAGATGAGGTCACAGGAGCATATGGTCTCTTCGAGTGTCTGCAGGAGAGATGATGGGCATGTAGCCCTGCCTGAAACAGCACGGCGCTTCCACAGAGCTATATATCTCTCCCGGTCAGACGCACGCATCATCAACCGGGTGGTCGAGCCCAGTGGAGGTGGGCGTGTGAGGAGCCAAAATTGTCGCAGGCGGGCTTCCCTGGTGGCGCAGTGGTCAAGAATCCGCCTGCCGGAGGGTGGGAGGGAGGGAGATGCAAGAGGGAAGAGATATGGGGATACATGTATATGTATAACTGATTCACTTTGTTATAAAGCAGAAACTAACACACCATACTAAAGCAATTATCCTCCAATAAAGATGTTAAAAAAAAAAAAAAAAGAATCCGCCTGCCAATGCAGGGGACACGGGTTCGAGCCCAGGTCTGGGAAGATCCCACGTGCCGCGGAGCAACTAAGCCCCGCAAGCAACAACTACCGAGCCCGTGCGCCACAACTACTGAAGCCCGCGCGCCTAGAGCCTGTGCTCCACAACAAGAGAAGCCACCACAATGAGAAGCCCACGCACTGCAACGAAGAGTAGCCCCTGCTCGCCTCAGCTAGAGAAAGCCCGCACACAGCAACGAAGACCCAACACAGCCAAAAATAAATAAATTTTTTAAAAAAGAAAAAAGAATTGTCGCAGGCTACCTTCTTACGGGACAGGAGGTGATGCTAGTCCAATGGCCTCCTGGAGGATTTCCCCAAAGGCCTCACGCAGGCCACAGAGGCATCGGAGTGGAGCACAGCCAGTCTGTGTCTCGGCAGTTTTGAAGTCTCACAGTTCTTTTGAAATGTCTCTGGAGGGTCCCGGAAATTTGGATAATTGGCAAACGTCCTTCACCTTTGGGGCTGACATCAAGGACAGGGCTATGCACCGTGTCCCCGCCCCCGTCAAGCATCACCCAAGGCCACGTGGTGTTGCACAGGGAGGACCTCAGCCTCTCTCAGTGTGGTGTTGCTTAATCTCATTTCTTTTTTCTCTATTCCTATTTTTCCACCCACTCCTATTGGCCTCGACCCAGCTAGACACTGGAAGGGCTTTCAATTGTGAATCGTGGGGAAGCAGTTGGAAGGATGAGTAGCAGATGAGAGGCTGAGAACCCTTCGCTTTTGGCCTCTCTGTGCTGGCCCTTGTAAATTTTGCTAAGTGTCTCTGGATTTTTCTTTCCGCTGAGCCTTGGATGTGCTAGGAGATGCTCCAGACATCCCAAATGCCTTTTCCTCCCCCAAACTCATCACACACCCTACGAGCTCCGGGCCTTTGAGCTTGTGGTTCTTGCTGCCTGGAAGACGCCCTCACCCCTCTGCTTTGCCTTGTTAGGCTTGGGGAGCAGTGGGGACTGTGGAGAATTCCACAGTTTATGCTCCATTGCAAGAGTTTCTGGGCTCCTGATCTTCAAGTTGTGGGTTTGAATGTTGCTTGGAGTAGGCGTGGCTGCTTGCCTTGGCAGAGACTCAGGAAGGAAACAAGTAGGGGTGGGTGACACAGCCTGGGTAGAAACTTACAGGCAGGGGGGACCAGAGGGGACACTCAGGAGAGGACAACTGCTCCATGTGGCTCAGACTCAGGGAGCAGTAGGAGGTGAAGCTGACGAGGCCAGATGGGTCCCATAAGGGACTTGACCGCTGTGCTAGGGCATCTTTTCTACATCTATTCTTGGGAACTGCCAGGGCCTGGGTGTATGGCTAGGGTCAGTTGTAGTGGTAGATTCGACCCTTGGGCAGGCTGCAGAAGCCAGGGCCTGACTGGGGAGAAATCTTGCATTTTACAGAAAAGGAGATGTTTCTGCACACCAGACTGGGTCCTGCTCTGATGCCTTGGCTTCCTGATACTGTGTACGTTTCAGAGAGCAGATAATGCTTTGGTTCAGGTTTTAAAACTTTCATTATTCCTTTATTACATAAATAAAACATAATAAAGATAAGCAAAGAGGAAAGGGAAGTGAAATTAACCTCACCCGTAATCCCACCACCTAGATATCATTTACATTGAAAACTTGGGTATGGAGACTTCCCCACCAATTTTCTGTATTTTACAAAGTGGAAACAAACCGTAGGTGTATTTTGTAACCTGCCTTGTTTTATTATGTGTGTGTATGCATGTGTGATTTTTCTTTTTTTTGATTTATTTACTTTTGGCTAAGCTGGGTCTTCGTCGCTGCGCGCAGGCTTTCTGTCTAGTTCTGGCGAGCGGGGGCTGCTCTTCGTTGCGGTGCGCGGGCTTCTCATTGCGGTGGCTTCTCTTGTTGCGGAGCACGGGCTCTAGGCACAGGGGCTTCAGTAGTTGCGGTGTGTGGGCTCAGTAGTTGTGGCACACGGGCTTAGTTGCTCTGTGGCATGTGGCATCTTCCCGGACCAGGGATCAAACCCGTGTCCCCTGCATTGGCAGGCGGATTCTTAACCACTGTGTCACCAGGGACGCCCTGTATGTGTGATTTTTGTCCCATTTAAAAAATATATGCTTGCCCAAAACTCAAACTGAAGGGTATTAAGAGAACCCCTCCTTCCCACCTCCCCACCCCATCCCCTAATTCTACTCCTCAGAGGTAGCCCTCTTTAAAAGTTTCCAGTAAATCTTGGAAGGCATTATGCTCAGTGAAGTAAGTCAGACAAAGACAAATACTGTATGATATCACTTATATGTAGAATCTAAAAAAATATAACAAGCTAGTGAATATAACAAAAAGGAAGCAGATGTACAGATAACAACAAACTAGTGGTTACCAGTGAGGAGAAAGAAGGTGGGATGGGCAAGATAGGGGTAGGGGAGTAAGGGGTACACTCTACTAGGTATAAAATAAGCTGCAAGGATATATTGTACAACACAGGGGATACAGCCAATATTTTACAATAACTATAAATGGAGTATAACCTTTAAAGATTGTGAATCACTATATTGCATACCTGTAACATATAATATTGTACAGCAACTATACTCCAATATAAAAAAAGTTTCCTGTACATCCTTGATTAGGGAGAAATTTGGAAGGGATCATGTGTGTGGAAGAACAAATTGTAAATATTGGATGCTGTGACTTGTACAAATATTAGGTGTCATGTGTTGGTTAGGAGAAAGGCCAAGGGTGGGTTTGGAGGGACTAGGAAGTAGTTTGTGGTCAGGGAAGGGACTTACAGAAATCCGTATTGTGGACGTTCAGGAAACGGGGAGATGGAGAATTTTGGAGGCCTGGGTTTAGTTTGGATTTGTCCTGTGGGTGTTGGTGAGGGGCAGGGTGAGTAGAGGTGAGTGAGACTGTGGGCAGGGGCCAGATATGGTCCAATCTTACCTCCTAGGCAGGGTTGGGGTGGAGAGGGTGGCAGGTGTGCACATTAACATGAGACTCGACAGGAAGCAGTGACAGTAATTGATAGATATTTATAAAAATACCCTTGCTCGACACAACAAAAAGTCGGCAACTCTGTGTTGGTCCTCCAAGTTAAAAAAAAAAAAGGGCTTTCCTGGTGGCGCAGTGGTTGAGAGTCCGCCTGCCGATGCAGGGGACGTGGGTTCGTGCCCCGGTTCGGGAAGATCCCACATGCCGCGGAGCGGCTGGGCCCGTGAGCTATGGCCGCTGAGCCTGCGCATCCGGAGCCCGTGCGCCGCAACGGGAGAGGCCACAACAGTGAGGCCTGCGTACTGCAAAAAAAAAAAAAAAAAAAAAAAGGTTTTAACAATTCAGTGAATATTGAAAATCTGAACGAGACTGTTGATCTGGATGGCGAGTTGTAAATGTCACGTTTGGTTCTGGTTTTGTGTCTGGCTGTGTGGTCTTGGGCTGCACCTTAATTTCTTTAGACCGCCCCGTTTTCTTATCTGCAGTAGATCAGTGGTCCTCAACCCTGGATGCACATTAAAATCACCAGGAAACTTATTTAAAAAAAAAAAGAAAGAAGCCAATGTCAGAACCCCACTACAGTCCAAATGTATCCAAATCTCTGGGGGTGGAGCCTGGGAATTTTTTAATGCAGCCAACGTTGAGAACCCCTGGATTAGGATCATCCTAATTGCACGTTTGAGCCCTAAAATGTTATGATTCTATGTATCATATCATACAGTTTTGTTCCTTTCAAATACCGTGCACAAAATGTTGTAAACTTCTTACATATGAAGAAATTTTACTTTTTACAAAAAAACAAAAACAAAAAAAACTCCTCGTAATTCTCATTAGGCCAGTGGTATAATGTCAATGTCCTTTGTCCAGCAAGTCAGAATCATAAATGTAGTAAAACATGAAATAATTAATTTTTGACCCAGGACTTGCAAGTGTGGACTTTAATTTCTCATTCCCACATTTTAAAAAAGGTACTGACTGCAGGCCTGAGGCCACCTGCATTCTTAAGGAAGACCCTGAAAAGTTCAGAGAGAAGATGTTACTGGAAATGTTTTTTGCTAGAAGAATTGGGTATACTGTAAAGTTCCAAATTAGGCGGTCCAGTTTAGGGAGTCTTTATCGGATCTAAATTCTACATGGAGTAGGAGGTGTTTAAAGAGACTCAGTGCTGTTTTATCTTCACCATTGAAGTTTTGGGTTTTGTCTCTTCCTAAATGAGTCATTTTTTTAAAAAGGAACCTAACTTGGGGAGGTGGGGAAACCACTGCCGGAGGTGCCGAGGAGGGGCGGGCGCTGAGGCTGATAATCAGGGGACTGAGTTCACAGTTGGGTGGTTCACCTGGGAGGGGTGGAACCAGGGACCCGCCTGCGGAGGGTGGTTCAGGACCAGTGGGACACGGTCTGGTGGGGGGTAGGGTAGTAGAAATGGCATTGATATTGTTTATTAATTTACCAAGTATTTTCTGGAGCACACCCACCAAACATTACAGCCTGGTATCAAGGCTCAGTCCACACGTGCTAGGACATTAAGAAAAAAGGGGAAGGAACCTTCTAGTTTTCACTCCAGTTGGGGACACAAATCATGGAGGTTAAGCATGTCTGTATTTCCCTGCCATCACAAGTAAGTGAACTGAGGTTATGGTGCCCCATACCAGTGTGAACAGTAGAAATGAAAATGTTAGTCCCAGGCAGGATGTCAGAGGAGAAAACATGGCAGCCTGGAGACCCCATTGTGGAGCACCAGGGGGCCTCGTGAAACATACACTGGGATCAACAAGACATTGGTCGAGAGCCCTGTGGGATCTCCGCACATCACTGCCTCTTTCTGTGCTAAGTTCTCCCAGCTGAAAAATGATCTCACACACCTGAGTCCCCCAGGCCCCTGAGAGCTGTTCAAAATGTCTGCTGCCCTTGATGCCTGGGGAGGGAGGGGAGGGACAGAGAGTGGGGAGGTGTTGACAGGCTCCATGTGGAAACCAGAAAACCAGGGCAGCCACATGGGATTGGCCCACGTGCGTGGGGTGAGGAGAGGAGCACAGGGCAGGTGCTCCTGACACTGGGAGGAGCTGTATGTGTTTGGAATGTCGGCCAAGCACACACTCCTTTTATTCCACGCTGCCTCGCACCCCCAGGAGTGCTCATTTTCATCTTTTCTGAGTGGTGTCAGCCTCCTGCAGTTGTGCCTGCATGTTTTCTAAGTTTGTCACAAACTTCCTGTTTGGGTCTGGTCTGAGTCTTGAAGCTTTGTGTGTTTTGAAACCCTGGCATTTACAGAGGTCCAATGCTTCTCTCTTTGTGGCCATGGGGTGGCCCTTTTGTCCTCCTCCCTTTAGCTGACTTTGGCCATCCTTCTTTGCAGACCTTCCCCCTGGGAAATGCTCTGTAGCTTCTGCACTTGTTCCTCTTAAGGAGGGTTGAGAGTCGTGAGATCTGAAGGAGGGAGGGGAGCCACACTTACTGGGCCCCTCATGTAAGGCCAGACACCGCGCTGGATGTTTTCCTACATTTCTTGTTTTATTTAGGCCTCGCATTAGCTCACACAGAGCCAGGCTCAGAGAGGGGAAGTGACCGGCCTAAGTTTGGACAGCCACTGGGTGATGAGGTCAGGATATGATCCCAGGCTTGACTCCAGAGGTCTTGGTTTTTCCACTGTGTCACGAGGACCACACTGTGCCTTTGGTTCCACTGGTTTGGGGAGATCTTGATTTCCTATTGGGCATCTGGTGGGCAGCATCACCTTCCCCTCCATAGATTCCTCCCAGACCCTTGTTATTCAGGTGCTGCCCATTCTGTCTGCATGGGGTGTGATTTGATGACCCTTGAGTGCCTTGTTGACTTTCACCATTCTCAACCATCCTCCTTCTGTGACCCCAAGAATCCCAGAATTGTATGGTCCCTGGCTGACAGTCAAAGTTGGTTAGAGCCAACTCCCAGCTTCCCAGAAATGGAGTATCCTTTCTCTTCCTTCTGCCGTTCTGCTAGTCACCATGAGCTCCACTCAGTCAGATTTGGACTGCTCACATTTTAAGCTCTTCCTTTGAAGAGGGAGGAAGATAGGATATCTCTGTGTGTGAAAGCCTGTACCTAAGGAGGGATCCCAAGACCCTGAGTATGTAGGAGCAGGAAGGAAGGGAGAGCTACATCCAGCCACCCTCCCTCTTATTACGGTGGCTGTTATAGGGTGTCAGACTCTGGGTGCTCCTGCAAAGGAAGAATAGTTACACTTCCAAAACTTCAAGAAGGCCCTGTGTCCCTTCCAGTTACCATCCCAGTTCTTTTGTATTTTCTGAAAAACTTCTAGAAGTATATCATCTGTGTTTCATCAGAATTGTTTTGTAGATCAAGTAACATTTACCATTGTAGACTCTGTGTTGAGCAGTGGGCAATTCCAAGCATTCAACGCATATATTAATTACCTTCAAGGGGTGTGCCCTCTACACGGAAACTTAGCAAATGGAACACTTGCCAAGAGAAGCTAAGTGCAGTGAGCTCAGAAGAGCAGGGATTGCTCAGCAAGCTGGGGCGCGAGCAGGGCGCTCAGAGGGGTGGAGCTATGGGGATGGGGTGGGGAGGAATGTCCTGGCATTGGGCCCTGAGGGGTGCATGGAAAGGGGAGGAGCATTCTGGATGGGGTACAGTGGAGTGTGCGTGTGGGAAGCAAGATTGAAGAAGGAGCCCTTCCAATTGCGTGGGACGGGGATAGGTAAAAACAGTGCTGTGAACTATTATAAATACACTCCACATGTTCAACAAGGAGAGGAGATCGTAAAAGAGGAGAGAAGTAGAAGATTCCAATGGAACTTTTAGAGCTGAAAGATTCGAAATAAAAAACACACTGCATGAGATTAAAGCAGATTAGACGCCAACTTGAAGACATAGCAACAGAAACTATCCGAAAAGAAGCACAGAGATATTTAAAACAAAAACATAGCGTTGACAACTTGTGGGACAACACTAAGTGGTCTAACGTATGTGTGATTGAAATCCCAGTGAGAGAGAAAGGGGAGAGGGAAAAATATTTGAACAAATAATGGACAAAATTTTTCGTAATTCCATGAAGACTATAAATCAGTGGTTGGAAAACTGTGACTTACAGGCCAACTATGGCCTGGTGCCTATTTTTGTAAATAAAGTTTTATTGGAACAGGAAAACAAAACAGTGTTGTAAGAAGCTTCATTTGGATGTGTGCCCTGTAACAGGGGAATGCTGGGAGGTGAGTTAGAAGACATTTATCACATTGAATTTTAGGAATGAAACGTTGAGGCCTTGGACCAGGGTGGTGGCATGAGCATGGACAAGAGGAAAGAGAGATGGAAGATTTCAAACCCCAGCTCTGCCACTTGCTCCCTGTGTGACCTTGAGCAGGTGACTTCATCAAAACTCAGTTTTATCAACTGTAAATAGACACTCAGAACACCTCACAGGACTGGTGTGTGAGGGTTTTAGCTTGGGTCGCACCCAGCACACAAGTGTAATAGGCAGGATTTGTGACTGACTGGGAGGAATCGGGAGTGGAGAGTGAGGACCCAGAGGGGCTCAAAGGGCTGAATCTGGGGGCCTGGGTGAGTGATGCAGCCCTGACAAAAAGGGATGGAGCTGTTTGGGGTCTTGGAATTCTTCAGTTGGAGGAAGACCCTTCTCCTAAATCCACGCTGCCAAGGTCCTGTCCCAGAAACGCATAGCCACGTGAATTGTGTGTGTCTGAGCCCACGGCCTCTTGTTTCAGCTGAGCCCTCAGTGATGCTGGCCAGCGGCTGGCTCTCTCTCCCGTCAGGGTTGGCACTTCACAAGGCGAGGAGGTACGTGGGGCACAGAATTCGAGGAGGTACTCGGTTTCAGGGCTGACCCTGCAGGATGTTTCCCACGGTCCCCACTTCATCCAGCCCCCCTCCCTGTCTTCCCTTCGTCACTCAGGAGACCTCCTGCCTTCACTGGTTACTGACAAGGTCCCCTCGCTCAGCAGTGAGCTCACTCAGGTTCTCGCCTCCCCGCCTCGTGCAGTTATCCCCATCTGGGCTCATCCCAGCATGGTTTCCTTCCACTCAGAGGAGGACACACCCCTCCTCCTCTTCCTGGCCAGATGGAACCTTCCTCCTGCACCCGGGTGCCCGTGCAGCTTCTGGGACGTCACCCGCTCCAGTCATTCTGCTGTAGTCTTTCCTCAAACCTTCACCCCCTCTTTTTCTCATTCCCTCTTCTCCTTCCCTCGCGAGACGCCTGGAAAGAATCTGCCCTCGGGTTTTGCTCCTTCGCTGAGGCAGCCCGCTCAGGTTGGCTTCTGCCCGTGGGAGGTGTGACTGGCACAGGGGAGGGACCTGGTGGGTTTGCTGTGAGGGGCTCCTGCTTCCACGTGAGCTGTCCCCTCTCAGGTCACCTGTGGCCTCCATATTACCACACCCAACGGACACTTCGGTCCTTATCTTTCTGGACCCTTTGCTACTTTTGACACCGTTGACAACTTCCTCCTTCTTGCAACTTTTTCTCTTGGCTTCTTTCAGTCCGCAAATAAATCTCTCAGCCACTATTACGTAAGCACCTACTATGTGCTGGGCTCTGGGGCATACCATAATTCCATGTCCCTGCTTTCAGGGAGTTCCTAGTCTAGTGTGAGGAAAGAGGGATAAAAATATAAACAAATGTCAGGTGGTGATGAGCACTACAAAGAAAAATACAATAGGGAAGGCTGCTGGGGTTGTCAGGAGGGTCTCACTGAGAAGGTGATATTATCGCAGAAACCTGAAGGAAGTGAAGGAAGCCTAGTGGAACAGTGTTCCAGGCAGAGGGAAGAGCACGTGCAAAGGCCCTGGGGCAGGAGCCTGCTTGGGATGCTTGAGGAAGCCATTGTGGCTGTAGGAAATTGAAGAAGGGCAGAGTAGGAGAAGAGGTCAGAGAAGAGGCTGGGGCAGGTCATGGAGCCATGTAGGACATTTCAAGGACTTTGTCTTTTACTCTGAGAGATGTAAGATGCTATAGGAATGTTTTGAGCAGAAGAGTGATTTTTAGGCTGGTGTGGGGAGCATGGTGGCTTAAACAATAAAAATTTACCATCTCACAGTTCTGGAGGCCAAAAGTCCAAGACCAAGGTGTCTGCAGGGCCATGATCCCTCTGAAGGTGCTAGGGAAGGATCTGTTCCAGAGCTCTCTCTTAGCTCTGGTAGTTTCTTTGCTTGGGGCAGCGTGAGTCCAGTCTTCACATGGTGCTCTCCCTGTGTAGATGTCTGTGTCCAAATTTCCCCTTTTTATAAGAACACCAGTCATATTGGATTAGGGACCCACCCTACTCAATGTATGATGTGTGAGCTCATCTTAATAGTTAGTTACCTCAGCTTCAAACCTATTTCCAAATAAGTTCATATTCGGAGGTCCTGGGGTTAGGACTTCAACATAGGAACTGCGGGGAGACACAGTTTGACCCATAACACAGTTCAACCTGCATGATACATGGATTATAGACAGGCAAGGATAAAAGTAGGGGGACCAGCTAGGAGGTTATTGCAGTATTCTAATGAGAGAAGCTGCTTGGACCAAAGTGGTAGCAGTGGAGGTGGATACATTTTGCAGGTAAAGCTGGCATCATTCGCTGATGGATTGGACGTGGGGTGCGAAGGAAACAGGGGAGTCACAATGACTCCTGGTTTGGGGCCTGAGTGACTAGAAGACTGGAATTGAGTGTCTTTCTCTCCTAAGTCCTCTCCACCCTCAGGGACCTTTCAGGGCCCTCCTCCCAGGCAGGTCCATCCACTGCTGGGTTCTTCAGGGCTCCATCCTTGGCTGCCTGTCTAGTCCCTCCCTGATTGATATATGATCTGTCCCCATGTTGAAGCCAGATATCCTGAATGTGCTTTCTGGGTCACCCCTACAGGCCCCGGCTCTGGAGGATGCTGAAAGAGGAAGACACGGAAGCAGGACGACCCTGAGAGATTAAGCCTCTTAATCGTGAAACAGGTAGCTTCTCCGACATTCTGGGTGTTTGAATGCTTTATGATGAAGGGGTCATAAAATCGTTTCTTTGATCCATGTGGTGTGGAAAATGCCCCACAGAGGGGAGGTTGGCTGCTCTGGGCCTGGACATCCATAGGTGTCTGGGAAACGGTCAGCGCTTGCGGTTTCACGTATTGGAATTCAGCATCACTTGGCATGGGGCTGAGGGCATCCTGTCTCGTCTCTCTTGGCTTTGCAGAGTTGTTGCAGGTAGTGAAGGATGCAAAAGATGTTCATGGATGGTAGCTTCTATAAGTGGGAATTAAACATCTCTGGAGAATTGCTGTAGAAGGCCACTCTGAGAAACTTCACAGAGCCTGTCAGAGGCAGATTTCTGGACCAAGGAGCCTTTGAACTGGCCCTGGGGCATTTCTAATGTTTTTGTCAGTTCTGGCCCTGTGTTCTCGTTCCAGGCTCAGTTTGTCCCTCTAGAAAATGGTCACATAGCTATGATTCCTCTGCCAGATCTCACACAGAAGCTGTCTGGAGGGTCAATGGGTTTGTGTATAAAGAGAATTTTTTGTTTTTCAGTTTTAAACCCTGTTCTCGCAAAAGATGACTCCCACAAATTCTTAGTGACGGTGGGGAAGGAGGGTGATGGTGTCTAATTTGGTTCTTTCGGTGTGTGCAGGTTTTTTTCTTGGCAAGTTCCACACTTTTCCTGTTTCTTCTGTGAGACTCACAGTTGATTGCTTCTGTTTCTTTTTTATTGTGCCTGATTTTGATTTAATTTTTAAGCCACTGTGTCTTGGGGTTCCAGTAGGAAACAGATGGTTCACTCAAATGGAGTAGTCCAAGAGTCTCTACTGAAGGAACTGCTCATAGTGGCATCAGCAGGGTTAAGAGAAACCAGCACGGGATGTTGAAGCATCCCAGGGTTAGCAATGTCAGGAAGCTGTTCCCATACCTGGGCCTGAAAAGAAGAGGGAGGGATTGTTTATCAGAAGCTGTACAGAAAGGCAATCTCTGGTAGGAGGCAGTCAACCTACAGCAACATGGCCGGGAAAGAGCCAAGAAAATGGATATCCTCGTTGAACTCCCTGTCAGTTCTCCCGTCTCCTGATGGTGCCTCCCATTAGGCATACTCAGCCAGAAGCCAGGAGGCAGGGAGCATATTGAAGCTGTGCAGAGATCAGAACCTCTAGGGGTGTAAGCTGAGTGGAGACACATCGGGGATGGGTATCAGGGCACAAATGGAAAATATCTGACCGACCAAGAGATGCAGATCGCTTGGAATATATTAAAAGGGTTGTTTCTACTTTAGGACCAAAAGAGGGTTTTTCATTTGTTTGAGTGTGAAACTTTGCAATATTGGGTCAGCTCCATAGAACCATTGGCTGTGAGGGCTGGAAGGAGCACCAGAAACCCTCTAATCAAACTTCATCCTTCTTATAGTTGAAAAGACCCAAGGAGATCAAGTGACTTGCCCAAGACCACTCATTAATTCATGAAAGTGTTTATTGAAAGCCCATTATATTTTCTCAAGAAAAACAACACAAAACCACTTGAAACAGGACCAAGCAGAATCTGAGCAAGTGCTAGGAAAAAGCTGTGGATGAGTGCTTATTTCCAATTTATCAGTTTGGATTACTTGGGGGTTGTGAATATCATAAAACTGAACTTAAAGGGGCTCCCACAGCACAGGGAATTAATTAAGTGGCTTGTACTAGCAAAAAGCAGGGATGGGATAGACGACAGGGTGCATGTGAGACAACAGCTCAACTTGTCATCAGGAGTCCAGTTTCTTCCCATCTCTCTGCCACTCTTCCATGGTATCAGTCCATCCTCAGGCTGGCCTCTCTCCTGGAGGCAGAATGGCCACAGAAGTTCCTGGGCTTATTGTTGCACATCCCTCTGGCCAGAAAGAAAGAAACATCCCTTGCCGTAACTCTTGAAAAGACTGAGAAAGTGTCTTTCCCAGAAGCCCCTCCCCAGCAAACCAACCCTGCATTTCATTGGCTTGAACTGAGTCATGTGCTCATTCTTTAGCCAGTCACATTGGCTAGGTGAACACCTTCTTGTTGATTGGCAGGGATGGGAGATTTTCCTGATTGGCCTATCCCTACACTGGCAGTGTAGCTTTCCTCAAAGCACCAGGGTGGGGGAAGCAGAGCTGTGAGTACTGTTGAAGGAGGAGGGAAATGGACATGGGGAGAGTGACAGTGGACATCCACCGTACTGTATCAGATATAGAGACCTTACTAATTGGGACTAATTGTTGGGGTAACAGTGAAAGAAAACTCACTCTTAACTAGTGAAAGTCTGAATTTTAAAGTGCTTTAACATAGTATAGTTTCAGACAGAACCTTCCCAAACAGTTCCTGTTGGAAGACTTGCAATTAGCATCTGTTTTTCAGTATGTCTTAAGATGTAGGACCTTCTGGGAGGTTAACTATGCCTTCTGCAATGCTGTTTTATTTCTAATATGCTTATTCAACCTTTCTATAGCCAGAGTAAACACTGAACTCAAATTCTGGGTTATTGAAGATTAAATTACAGAAATGAAGTTCCTCATTTATAACCTCATCTATAAAATGGGAATAGGAATAATACCTGCTTTATAGGTCTGTTGTAAGGACTAACTGGGGTAATCCAAGTAAAGTGCCCAGTGGCCCAGTGGCTGGCCCAACAAATGTTACCTTTATTAGCTTCATAGAACTCAAAATATTGTCACATTTGTATGTTTATGTGCATGTTTATTCTAGGAAATTAACTCTTCACAACAAATATAGGTCACTGGTTAGCTCAGCTAGAGACAAGGTAAATAAAGATATTAAAATATTTAGTGTTTATGGATTTTTTTTTTTTAACTGGAATGGTTTTTTTAAAAAAATTCATTTTGGGGGCTTCCCTGGTGGCGCAGTGGTTGAGAGTCCACCTGCCGATGCAGGGGACACAGGTTCGTGCCCCGGTCCGGGAAGATCCCACATGCCGTGGAGCGGCTGGGCCCGTGAGCCATGGCCGCTGAGCTTGCATGTACGGAGCCTGTGCTCCGGAACGGGAGAGGCCACAACAGTGAGAGGCCCGCGTACCAAAAATAAATAAATAAATAAAAAATCATTTTGGGGAAAACCTAAATAAAGAAAAATTTAAGTAGCACACAGTTTTCAATTAAAAGTAGTTATAATCCCTGGAAAATAAGGAATTTTAACTTTACGGTAACATATTAATGTATTCTTGGTTGAAAAAGTCTTGTAAATAGTTGAAAGCCTGTCATGACTTATCCTAGCTGATTTTCTTGCCATTGTTATCCGTTTGGAGGCTCTGGAGGGGCAAGTGACCCTCCTCAGCTTTGGCTTCCCAAGCCAGCCTCAGTGGGGCTTTTCTGGGTGGATGGATTTTAGAATCACCTGGATTGGGTGAGATGCTGCAGTAGTGAGAAGCTAGCCTTGGGCATTTATTTCAGTGGGATTTTAGCTGACAAAACGCTGTGAATCATTCTCAAAAGCCTTGGGTGCTGTAAGGCTGACTTCTCAAAATCCCAGGAGGGTGAAGTGTCTTGATTTGGGGTTCCCAGATTAGTGGTGGGAAGAGCAAAGGTGGGCGCAGCACCCTGAAGCTGATTTCAAAACTGGGAGGCGATAACTTTGAGGATAAGGGGTGGATAGGGTGCAGCGAGGGGCCTGTGGATGGAGGATAAAGTTCCAGAGTGACCAGGAACTTACAGACCACAAATTTATAAACCATAAAATTTTTCATTCCCCCCTCCCCTGAATATTGACTAAAATTAGACTTAAATTTTCTGTAGGTTGTTTGTTGCCCCCAAGGCTGTCTGGTCACAATTGTGATAAGTAGATGAGAACTAGTGATAACTGGACAACTGACCCTGAATTCCTTGGTTCAGAGGGTGCTATAGACAAGTGGTTCTCAAATGTAGTTTGTCTGGACCAAGAAGCTACCAAAACAAAGTTGGGGGGATTGGCTTAGGGCTACCAAGTTTTTATTTTGCCAAGGAAGGATGTTTTTAAAAACCTAACATCTATCACTACAGTTCTTATAAAAGAAAGGACCAGGGCTTCCCTGGTGGCGCAGTGGTTGAGAGTCTGCCTGCCGATGCAGGGGACACGGGTTCGTGTCCCGGTCTGGGAAGATCCCACATGCCGCGGAGCGGCTGGGCCTGTGAGCCATGGCCGCTGAGCCTGTGCGTCCGGAGCCTGTGCTCCGCAACGGGAGAGGCCACAACAGTGAGAGGCCCGCGTACCGCAAAAAAAAAAAAAAAAAAAAAGAAAGAAAGGACCATCTTGATCCTAAAATAGTAGGAAGGAGACAGACTAAGGAATAAAATCTTCACATTGAAAACATTCAGCTTTAGGAATAATTTATTGCACTCTTCTTATTTTTCTGATATCACCTGTGAAAACAACATTAAGGGTGGATGCTTCCCTGCATCTATGCATAACAGGTGTTGGGGAGATGTGGAGTTAATGTGCAACTGAAGGGCGAAAAATCGTATTTCTTTTGAAGCTTCTCATGAAGTCTAGGAATTCGCTGAAATCATGCCTTTACTTGATTTAAAGGGACAGGAGAAATTCACTTAAACGCAAGTCTTGGTAAACCCAATTCATTTTATAAAAGAAGGAACTGTTTACCCTCAAGTCATTAACTTAGAATTGTTAGTTTAATTTCCCACCGGTAGGAAGAAAATTTTGCAGTACCTAAATAGTTCAAATGAAAAGGCATGTCAATAGTTATTTCTTTTTCCACAATTTAACCCTAACAGTGGTAAATTTGTTGAATTTCATTTGGCTTTCAGTTGTGTGCTATGTCTCTGTGTGTGCATGGACACACACACACACACTCACACACACTCACACACAAAAAACTTAGTTTGGTCTGAGCCCCAGGAGGGAAAGGGTACTTTTGAGAAAAGCAGTGCGTCCATCAGTCAGTTGCTGGTAAGTGTTAGTACTTGTAGCAGCAGTTGTATCTTCGAACTGCCAAAAGAGTATGACTTTTTAAGATGCCTTTTGAAGTCATTAAAAAAAAAACTCCAAACCAGGGACTTCCCTGGTGGTGCAGTGGTTAAGAATCCACCTGCCAATGCAGGGGACACAGGTTCGAGCCCTGGTCTGGGAAGATCCCATCTGCCGCAGAGCAGCTGAGCCCGCATGCCACAGCTCCTGAAGCCTGTGCACCTAGAGCCCATGCTCCGCAACAAGAGAAGCCACCACAATGAGAAGCCCACGCACCGCAACAAAGAGTAGCCCCTGCTCACCACAACTAGAGAAAGCCCGCACACAGCAACGAAGACCCAAACAGCAATAAAATGTTTCTCGTTCTGCTTCACTTCACATTCCTGCTTGGCTTTGCCACAAAGATGTTTTGCCTTCCAGCCAGGGATTAAGCTTCTGTGTGAGGCCATGACTGGTGTGAAAACAACGTCTCTGCCCTTGTTGAGGGGAGAAAAAGACTGCCTGCATTTGTGAAATCCTGAATGGAATCATGGAATCCTAGTGCCATAGAGGGTTTTGAGGTCCCTGTCTTCCTGCCAGACTACCCTAACGCTCATCACCTTGACTGACAGTCCTAACCATTTCATCGATCTCTAACGCTTCATGGATCCTCTGTGAATGTGGACATGAGCTGAAATGTGCCTTCGTCAAGAAAGAGCAGATTGTTCTGTGCACACTTACCTCTGCAGTTACTGCCCTATTCACAGCGTCATTCCTGGGCATTGTCACTCTTTGAGTGCTATTTATATTGTCCCATATGTTCATACGGCCCTGTCCTTGCATGTTCTAGTAGACGCTCAATCGTAATTGGTTCAGACTCTGCGCCACTTGTTTCTCCTAAGGTGTATCTCATTCTACAGCAGCCTACGCAGTCTGTATAGCTACAGCTCAGCGTTCCTTTGGGTAGACATTACCACAACCCTCTCGTCTTAGCTTGGGCTGCCATAACAAAATACCATAGACTGGGTGGCTTAAATAATAGAAATTTATTTCTCATGGTTCTAGAGGCTAGGAAGTCCAAGATCAAGGTGCTGGCAAGGTAAGTTTTATACTGAGAACTCTTCTCTTGGCTTGTCGGTGTCCACCATCTTGTGTGGTCACATGACCTCTTCTTTGTGGAGAGAGGAAGCTCTGGTGTCTCTTCCTCATCTTATAAGGACACTAATCCCATCATGGGGGTTCCACCCTTGTGACTCATTTTAACCTAATTGACTCCCAAAGGCCTCACCTCCTAATAACATCAGATTGGGGGGCTAGGGCTTTAACATATGAATTTGGGGGGGTGAGGACAAACATTCAGCCCATAGCAATGCTAAATCTTTTATTTATGGTCCCCTGGAAGTGCTTGCAGGGTCTTTGGTCTAGGAGCCTTGCAGTAAGCAGAGAAAGCCTTAGAGTTACGAGCTTTTATTGCTGTGGAAGAGATGCAGTGTTCTATGGCTGGAACAGATGGTCCTGTGGACTAGAAATTTGGAATACCTTTACCACAGAACTAGAGGTGACCTGGGGTAGACTGGTGATCCCTTTGTCTTTTCAGATCTTAGGTTTCTTAGTTCCATATGTCAGTGGTAAAGTTGTGGTTGCCAAATTTGGTCAGCCTCAATGAAATTTGGATGGTTTAACATTCAATATTCTCTGACCACCTTGTATACCTTCCTTGATGGGCCTCTAAAAAGGAGGCTCTTGGAACCAGAGCCTGGGAAAATGGGTTATTTCCTAGGTCTACGTCATCTTGGACATTTACTCCCTTTTCAGCTGGGGAAGAAAAGGCAGTAAATTACAATAAAACTACTCCCCATTCCATTAGAGATCCATATCTTACAGTGTCATGTATACAAACACTGTAATGTCCACATGGACATTAGGTGCCAGGTGGAATATTTTAAAATATAAAAAGGACTTTGAAAATTTTTTTTAACCTTTCAAAGAACCAATGATTCCTGTGTTATGTAAAGTGTTCCAGGATTTAGAAAAAAGATGGAAAACTTCCAGATCCTACTTTCAAGCAAACATGACCCTGATAACAAATCTGGCAAGTCCCCAAAGGGAGGCTCTATACCAGTCTTGCTTAGGAATGTAAAAATATTAGATAAAATTCTGGTGAGTAGATTTCAACACTAGAGTATGTGAATGTTCCACCGTACCCAAGTGGGTTATATTCCTGGAATGTAGGAATGGCTTCGTATACATATATTTTCATTTGATTCACATAATGAATCAAATGAAATATTTTAAATGGTTTAAGTGAAAATATGTAATAATTTCATTAATTTCAAAAGTGCATTCAGGGCTTCCCTGGTGGCGCAGTGGTTGGGAGTCCGCCTGCCGACGCAGGGGACACGGGTTCGTGCCCCGGTCCGGGAAGATCCCACATGCTCCGGAGCGGCTAGGCCCGTGAGCCATGGCCTCTGAGCCTGCGCGTCCGGAGCCTGTGCTCCACAACGGGAGAGGCCACAACAGTGAGAGGCCTGCGTACTGCAAAAAACAAAACAAAACTAAACTAAACTAAAAAACAAAAAAATGCATTCAATCAGTTCAGCTTCTAACTTCTACAAACCACTTAAAAAGGAATATATAAAATGACCATTCCTGAACCTGATAAGGAAGATTGAGTTCATACAGTCCACTGGCATTATACTTTATTGGAGCCTCATAAAGGTATCATTGCATATGACTGAGATCAAAGCAAAAAGCCAATGCAGAAAGTTATAAAAATAGTAACTTTAGAGAATAAGTACTGTAAAGAAGAGGATAAATACTGTAAAGGAAAGAATAAAATAATCATTAACTACAGATTGCTTAGTTGTAAACCAAGAAGAGTTAAAGAGATTAACTAAAGGCCTTATTTCTAAATGGTGAGATTAAAATTCAGGATTTGGATACTTCTGGAATTAGTTCATGAGTCTAATGCCATTCCTCTCAAAGTCCCATCAAGATTTTTAAAAATTTCACCAGATGGTTTTAAGTCTGTTTGGAAAAATAAGTAGATGAGAACCTCAAGGGGAATTATGAAAATGGTTTTGGGGGGAAGGGAATTAGATCTATTGGATATTAAAATATGTAGTCCTACCAGATATTAAAATGCATTATGAAGCCTTTGTAATTAAAACACTGTGGGGCCGGCAGAAGAGGAGGAAGTAGATAAGTGAACTAGGACAGTTCAGAAATAGACTCTTGCAGAAATAATGTAATAAATCATAAAGAAGGCATCGCAAATCAATGGGGAAAGGAAAATTATTCAATAAATAATTTTGATGTCTAGCAATTTGGAAAAAAATCATTTGACTTCATCAAAATGAATTGCAGATGAATCAAACAATTAAGTGCAAAATGTAGATGCATAGGAAATCAGTAGAATTGAATATTGCTTGGAAACAAAAGAAAAACACTCAAAAAGGGAAAGAATAGTCCATCAAGTTACAGGATAATCAAAGATTTCTTTACATAAAAAACTAGTGGGGAAACAATAGCCTGGGAAAAAATTTGCGGTAACATGACGGAATTAATCTTTGTTATGTGAAATCCTCAACAAATTAAAAAGAAAGGTACTAAAACCTTGGTAGAGCACTTGAATAACTAAATATAACACTAAACAAGTATATGGAAAATGTTCAATTTTGTAATAAGAGATATGTCGATTAAAACAGCAGTAAAGTACTATTTTAACATATTAGCAAAAGAACCCTTTTTTTTTTTTTTTGCGGTACACGGGCCTCTCACTGTTGTGGCCTCTCCCGTTGCGGAGCACAGGCTCCGGACGCGCAGGCCCAGCTGCCATGGCTCATGGGCCCAGCCGCTCCGCGGCATGTGGGATCTTCCCAGACCGGGGCACGAAACCGTGTCCCCTGCATCTGCAGGCGGACTCTCAGCCATTGTGCCACCAGGGAAGCCCCAAGAACCCGTTTTTAATGATAATCCCCAATTCTGATGTCATTACAATATTATGAAACAGTTTTACAGTGTAATAAAGAATCATGTTATTCATTCATCTATTTGATCCAGTAATACCACTTCTGTGGACTATCTTCCCACATCCCTCCGTGAAGGAAATAATACAAAATATTTAATATGCTGTTTAGACAATGATGCTTCCCTGATGCATTATTTACAAAGCAAACTCACACGCACACACACACACTCACACCATTAATGTCCAACAGTTGGGTAACTATAAAATTAAATAGTTCTTCTCTCAGCATAATACTCTACTATAATGAATAATTATTTTGAAGATACATAGCATTGTGACAAGATATTTACAGTATAATTTTATGTGCAGAAATTGCAGTACACACTGTGGCATAGTCTTATTGTGGAATGTAGCTATATTAGCTGTGCTGTTAAAATGAATGAACCATAGCAGCTGTGACAACACAGAAGGCTCTCAGGAACATAACGTTAAGTAAAAAAGCAAGATGTAGAATAGCTGCAGTGTGATTCCAATTACATAAGGTTCAGATGCATGCAAAACCAATGATACAGTTTTTAGACATCCACGTGCATGTGGCAATACCTATAAGACTAGGTGAACATAGACAAAGATTCAAGATAGTGACGGGCGGCGAGGCTAGGAAGAGGGAGCAGCCATAGAGGCTGTGTAGGGGATTAGTAAAGTTCTCTTCCTCAGGCTGGGCTATGGACACACTATATTTATTATTGCTATTTTTTATACCCTTAACATAAGCTACAAATATTTTAAATGTATTTAATGTTAATGAAAGGGATATTAAAACCAGTATTCACGCATTACATTTGGTCCAAAATATTATCCCTAATAAAGATGGTACAGAGTGTATAGGTAACAATGACTCTGTTAGAGGGGTGAAATTAAGAGTGGTTCCTTCTTTCATTTTCTCTCATTTCCAAATTTTCAATTATGTGCTTACATTACATTATTTTTAAAAAGAAAGAAAGGAAAATTGAAGACAATTGCAATTATAGGATGATGTAAGCTTCCAGTGGAGGGTGTGCCATTGCTCAGAGGATGGTGGACTTCAGCACTGAGGCAGAAGGGGAGATGGATTTAAACTGTAAAAGCAGTGTGTTTGGAAAATAAATCAGACCATCAATAGTCACTGAGCATCCTTCCTGTGAAAAAGCATTGGTTTAGCCTGCCTTCCAAAAAAACTTTTGGATACTGCGTTTTAATGAATTGCTAAAATGGATGAATTAGAAAGACTGGTGTTTCTTTAAAATTTTTTTAAGCTTTATTGTTTTGTCTGCTTATAAAAATAATACAGTTGATTTGAAATAGTCTTATAAAAATATAATAGAACCTGAAGTTGATTAGACACTACAACTAAATCTCAGTTGAAATGAAATACAGAGAATAGAGAGGCCTGGTAAAAGACACCATGGGGATGCAATCAGGAAGTTCTTGGGCCTATGACCCATATGTTTCTCAATAAATAAAATGGCCTGGAAAAGGATGGCAGGGCACTATATAATAAACTTTAAAAGAGACAAAAGACATACCAACCAGGTGCAAATGTAAATCTTGTTTGGATCCTGATTTAAATAAACCAACTGTAAAAAGGCATTTATGAGATAATTGGGGAAATTGGGACACTGACTGGATATTTGATATTAAGAAATTACTAATTTTTACGTGTGATTTGTTAGTATGGGTATGTTTTAAAGATACATGCTAAAGCATTTATTCGCAAATGAAATATCAGATATTTACTCTAAAATAATACAGTGGAGAGTCTGAGTATGTTAACTATAAAAAGTCCTTATGTCTCATGTATATATGACATATCCACGATTTACATTAAAATAATCCAGGGGTAGGAGGCATAGAGTGGTATGGATGAAATAAACTCAGCCATGTGTGATAATAGGAGCTGGGCAATGAGTAAATATAATCTTGCTACTTTTGTATATGTTTATTATTTTTTTCATAATAAATCATAGAAATAAAATTTATATATTTTCATGGTTGAAAACATATAAAATATAGAAAAGTATAAAAAAGGGAATGAAAGTCACCCATAGTTCCACCCCTTGGAGAGAACAACATTTTGATAAAAATCATTCTATATTTTTCCTTATGCACTTACAACGTAAGTTCTTATATATATATACTTTTAAGCAATTAAACTATCTGTATTGTTTTGTATACTGCTTTTTTATATTGTGGGCATTGTTGTACTTTAGTACATTTAGATATTCATCATAATTTAAAGTTATGTCTGTCTATTATTCTAATATGTGAATATACACACACATGCCATGATTTATTTATCTAACAGGTACCTCACAGATGGGTATCTAAGTTGTTTCATCTTTTTTCCCCATTGAAGCGATTCTGCATACTTGTTTACTTCTTTTGACAATATGTGGACAAAGTCTTTTTTTTCCTATCATGCCAAAGTATTTGTTAAAAATATGATACCATTTTGAACTCCCTCCATTTCATCATAATTTCAGCCACATTGAATGCTATATTCACAATATTTTAAATATTTGCCAATCTGATAGAAGGATAAAGATGATCTTAATTTGCATTTATTTGGTTACTAGTGAGCTTGAAAGTCTTTTTATAAGTGTATGTTAGTATTTTTTATTTTGTGACTAGGTGTTTATATCTTTTCCCCCAGTTATTGTATGTATCCCTCACTTGTTTCATAAGTGCTCTTTACATATTAAAGGTTACTAATAATTCATATATTGTATAAATTGCAGTATTTCCTAGTTTGTTTTCATTTAACTTTGGATCATTTTTGAACAATCATTTGTCTGGAATTGTTTTAGTAGATTTTTAAGTGTTATACATCTAGATTTCTTTTCTTTGAGTCTTTATAATTTTCTACATTTTAATTTTTGTAACCTTATTCAGTACTTTATTGAGAGTTTTCATTATATAGCATTGCCCTCTAAAGTCTGCTTTTTTATTTTAATACATTTTTTGGGGGGGCCACACCTCATGGCATGCAGGATCTTAGTTCCCTGACCAGGGATAGAACCCTTGTCCCCTGCAGTGGAAGCATGGAGTCTTAACTGCTGGACCTTCAGGGAAGTCCCTTTTTTTTTTTTTTTTTTTTTTTTTGGCGGTACGCGGGCCTCTCACTGTTGTGGCCTCTCCCATTGCGGAGCACAGGCTCCAGATGTGCAGGCTCAGCGGCCATGGCTCATGGGCCCAGTCGCTCCGCGGCACGTGGGATCCTCCCGGACCGGGGCACGAACCCGTGTCCCCTGCGTCGGCAGGCGGACTCTCAACCACTGCACCACCAGGGAAGCCCCCTATTTTTTAATATCTTTATTGGTTATAAAATATGACATGTTTGTGGTGGAAAGAATACACTTTTGAAAATAATTTACCTTATACTTTGTCGTACAGTGCATCAGATTAAATTTGGTAGTTTACCTTTCAGTAATTTTTCTATATGTGTGTATTAGAGTAACACTTGCTGAAGAAACAATTAAAACTCCAAATTATAACTTCACACAGTAGAGGTTTATTTTTTACTCAGTCCAACATAGGTGCTCCTGATTGGTGGTCAGCACTCCAATGAGTGATTCAGAGGCCCAGGCTCATTCCATCTTATGGCTCTTTCATTCCCTAGGGCTTTGGGGTCCTCTGCATCTAGTTGGCAGATGGAGGAAGAAAGCACGGAGAAGGCACATCACCTTCTAACCACCTTAGCCTGGAGGTGCTGCACATCACTCATCACTTCTGTCTGTATTCCATTGGTGGGAATAGTAACATGGTGCCATGGGGATACAAGGGATGCTGGGAAATGAAGTCCCTGTCTGGGCAGCCACTTTCCAGTGAAAACTCTACACTCTGAAAAGGAGTGTGAATATTTGTTGGATATTTAGCTGAATCTGCCACCATTTATTGCACTTATAGTGCAATAAATTTGCATTTATAATGCATATGTTATATTATACATATAAAATATATATTGCATTTATAATGCTTATAAAATATGTGATATATATTTTCTTTACAAAATGGAATTATCCTATTAAGGGTGTTGAATTTTAGCATCATTTTGTGAGCATTTCCCTGTGTCTTTAAAGTTTTCAAAAACATGAGTTTTAATGTCTACATATTATTCCTTGTGTTGATAATATCATAATTCATTTTGCCATTTTTCTATATAGTAGTGAGGTTTTTCTAGATTTTTGTTATTATGAATAGTGCTGCTGTAACTGCCCTTGTACGTATATCTTTGAATATTCCTCTGATCATTTCCTCAGGGAAGATCCTTGCTTAGTGTTAAGGCTGGTGATGCATCTTACCAGATGGGCCTTCAGAAATGTGGACTAATTTACACTCTCGTCAGTGGTGTTTGAGGATTCTTATTTCAGAGCACCCTTGACTGTCCTAGGCATTATACTTGGGTTTTGGTTTTTGCCAATTTGTTGAGAACAGTATTGCATTGTTTGAATTTGAAAGCTTTGCTTAGTAATAGGTTTGAACATTTTTTTCATGAGGCCATTGGTAATCTTTGTGTGTGTGTATGTGAATTGCCTCTTTGCATCCTTTTTCATTTTTATTTTGCAGTGTTCCATCTTTTTTCAGTCACTGATAAGAGATTTTTATGCAGTATGTGTTAACTTGTCATACGTTACAAATATTTTTATCTAACTTCTCCTTGCCTCGATTTTGCTTCATAACCTAATTTTTTTAGATTAAACTCTATACTTGGAACCCTGATGTGTGATATCACACCCGCTGAATATGCCCAGTTAGCAGTACTCCTGAGATTAATACCATTTAAAAAAAGCAATGCAGATTCTTTTCTTCTGACCCATCATATGGTTTGAATGTTCTTAATGTGAATTTTAGTTATCTGGGAGTCAGGGGGTTGAAAGTATTCATCAAGAAAATGGACTTGACAAGAAGGCTTTGGGGTGCCGGTCTAAGTCACCCATGGAGATACTGAGACCTACTTCTGTATCTTCCCAGGATACTTAGGAGAGGCAGGAAGACGTCAGATGGTATCTGACGACTCCGTGGTTTTAGCTAAGTGAGTAGCAGTGGAGTCTCAGAGGCCCTCTGGCTGTTTTTCATGTTAGGTCTTATTAAAAACACATGTAGTAGAGTGGCAGGGACCCAAACTAGGGGTCAGGGAGCTGAGCTGTAGTCCCAGCTCTGCCACTCACTGACTGCGACCCTGTGCAAGTCTCTTGTCCATCAATGCCTCAGTATACTCCACTGCAAAATGCAAGAGTTTGTTGTAGGTGGTGTTCTGGGTGCATGAATTCCAGGACTTTGCAGCGGGGTTCTCCACGAGGCCTCTTTTACTTTTACCACCTGCTCTGACCTGTGTCAGGTGGGTGGGCGGGGACCGGGGAGAAGGTTAGTCTCTTTTGGTCTTTCAAGTGATTTATGAAAGAAATCAATTCAGTGTATGTCTGTTCCAGATATAATGTGATCTAAATGTGATATTCACCTAATAAGATTAGATGAATCTTATACGGTTTTCCTCTAAAACACAAATACTGCGCCACTTTTAATTGTAGTAGCTAAATTAAATTACTCATCCCAAATTAGATTTCCAGCAAACTTAATCTGAACATGAGCTCAGTACTGCAGGCCCTGTGTAATTTTTTAAGATATAAAATAAATCAGTGGGATACCTGTATTGTTCCTCTGGGCTCTTCAGTGGTTACCATGAAAGAGAATAAGTAGACATCTGGAAGAAACCTGCAAAAGTAGAGCTGAGCTGGAAACTGATTCTTCAGCTTATCATGGAGGGGTTTTTTCCCCCTTCTATCTCTTCCATCACTAGGACCCTCACTGGTCTCAGAGGACAGGAAGCAAACAAAGGCAGGCCCAGTAATCACTGAAGACTCAACTGCTTATGATTGCCTTTCTTCTTTTTGTTCCTTGAGTGACCCCCTTAATGTGTTCACCCCCTCAGGAGGACAGAGGACACTAGGTAGGAAGCGAATCCCTGGATAGTTTATGGATTTGGTGAGGGACTAGAGAGGTTTATAACATTGATTAGCCATATTTTCTCTCATTTTATGTCAGTTAGGTGACAGATTAACTGAAAGCCAGTCCAAACTGGTTTAAGCAAAAACAGAAAATGCATTGGCTTATGTGATGGAGTACCCATCCTGGCATCAGGTGAGGCTTTATCAAAGGCTCAAATGAGGTGCCTCAGACACAGTTTCTCTCCTTCATTGCTAGTTCCTTTCTCAGGCATGACCTCCCCTTCTGCCCCCAAGATGTCAGCCCAGGCTCCTGTTCTCATCCAGTGGGAGAAAGAGCTTCTTTGATGGGTCAGCCAAAGGCTTGTAATTGAGTCTAGTTGCCCCTGGTTGGCTCGACTTAGATCCTGTGCTTTCCTGAACCAGTACCGTGTGGAGGGGATGGGATGAATGGCTGCCTGGGGGACTCAGGGGACTGTTGGGAAAGTAGGGTAGGGAAGCTGGGGAGGCACCTCCAAATCCCACGACACTATAGAGGCATAGACTTCTGCTTTTCCCAGCATTCAGGCTTACGTTTTCTCACTTCAGTAAATGAGAAGTAGGTAGGTAGTACATGTTTGTGGATGAGGAAGTGAAGTCCACCGTGGGATCAACTCACCCAGGGCCTTGTCGGTGGTGGAGCTAGGACCAGGCTCAGTGTCTTATGAGTCTTCCATTTGTTTTCACTGTATCCTGCCTTCGTCCTACTGATCCCGTGCACGGTCTCCTCCTCACCGCCCCCGCCCCCCCATACCAACTCAGGGCTCTTCATTAAATAGACAGTCAGTCAATAGTTGTTAACTTCTTATTGACCAGCCAGTGCACCATCAGACCACACGTGGCCTTTCTATTCATACTTTGTGAATATCATCACAGCAAACCAACAATGTGGTCGATTCCCAGTTATTAATTTGTAGATGGTCCCTAATAATTCAGTTTTCCTTTCCCTGAATTATGGAGTTCTTCTAACAGAAAGATGGAGTTTGGATCACTTGAGGATAGACATACAGAGAGGGGCTGAGGGGTGTGTGTGTGTGTAGGAGCATGCACATGGATCTGCATTACAAAATTAAGTATGTTTCGATCCCTTGCCTCCTTAGCCCGGACGGCTGAAATTAGATCTGATGCCTGTCTTTCCACTTAAATGTAACTTACATTTGTGGAAGTCACCATTGGCAAGGTCCCCAAGTACTTAAACCAAAGACCTGTGAGCAGGTGTGCCATTCTGAAACATTTTGAGTAACGACCATACACTTGCTTTTTCATTTTTTGGGAAAAATCACAAGTGCCTATTGTCTTCTCCCTGCCTGGCAAACTCTCCCTCATCAGTTTTTCATCTCAGGTTTTACTTGTACTTCCTCTGGGAAGCTGTGGACTTTCTCCAGCTCTGTGTCTCTTTGTGCTGAAAGTCTGTATTCCAGGTTAGCACTTTGCCCTGTATCCTGTGGTACACTAGTTGTGTCTCATGTATGGTTTTATCTCCTGAATCATTTGGTTCGCTCTTTCAGGTCAGTGCTTCGTCTTCCCGCCCTATCTTCCTTCCTTTCTTCTTTTTTTCCTTACTTTTCCTTCCTTCTTTTCTCCCCTCCTTCCTTCCTTTCTTTTCTTTCTTTCCTTTCTTCCTCCCCCTTCCCTTCCTCCCTCCCTCCCTTCCTTCCTTCCTTTCTTTGCTTTCTTTCCTTTCTTTTCCTTCTTCCTCCCCCTTCCCTCCCTCCCCCTCCCTCCCCCTCCCTCCCTCCCTCCTCCTCCCTCCCCTCCCCCCTCCTTCCCCACTTCCTTCCTTCCTTTCTTTTCTTTCTTTCCTTTCTTTTCCTTCTTCTCCTTCTTCCTCCCCTCCCTCCCTCCCTCCCTTCCTTTCCTTTCTTTTCCTTCTTCCTCCCCCTTCCCTCCCTCCCCACCTCGCTCCCACTCCCTCCCTCCCTCCCCCTCCCTCCCTTCCTTCTCCATAGCACTAACCTCCAGGCTAAAGTGAGGTGGGTTGGTATTTGGTTCAGTAACTGGGGTAGGTGCCCCCACATCACCTTCATTGTACTTAGAATGGTTTTGCAGTTGTCTGGTTACTTGTCTCTATTCCCCCAGTACAGTTCTTGGCATCTGTTAAGGGCAGTGTGACTAAGTGTCAACTATTGAATGATTCTCCCCTTCTCTTACACCAGCCCCACCCTGCCACCCCACCCTGCCCCCCACCACTGCACCGTAACTTCTTTGTGTTCTCCACGGTCCCTAACAGTGTCTGTCACACAGTAAATGCTCAGTAAGTCCTTGTTGAGTGAGTGGATTTTACCCCCTCAGGACCTGCCTTGGGGAGAGGCAGATGGGAAATGAAGCTCTGAGAGGGCAGAGGGAGATGGAGACTGGACAGGGATGCGTTCAGGAGCTGGGTGTGACAGCCCCTCTGCTGCTTCTGACTTCCGTGTATAGATATGGCACTTCCCTGAGGGCGGAGCGCCATGTCCTCTCCCAGCTGGGCAGCTGGTGAGCCCAATGCCTGAGAAACAGTTGAGTAAAGGATAGTGGCTGTGATTCTCAGTGTTATTTTAACAACAACAGTAAAGAATTTTCTCTGCTGCCTGAACGCTTTCAGACATTTGCATGGTTGAGATGAGAGGACTCAAGCTAGAAGGAGAGGCACATGGTCACGTCCGTATGTTGACCTCCTTATCCTTCCCATTGCCCTGGGGGTGCCAGTGGGCAGTGACAGGTCCACGAAGGAGGGAGGGAGAGCGCCAAGGGGTCAGCAACCCCTTAGCATCCCAGAGTGACATGCTACCACTGGGCTGACCAACTCGTCCCGGTTTGCCTGGGGCTGTCCTGGTGTTCGTCCCGGAAGTCCTGAGTCCTGGGCCACCCCTCCATCCTTGGCAAACCAGGACAGATGGTCTCTTTAGATGCCACTTGCTCCCTTCCCTACCCTGGCCAGCTCTCTTGATTTCTTTTCCCTTTTTGAGGTCCTTGCTTTGGCCTTTTTCCTCCTTTCTTTCTGTCTTTCCACCTCTGCTATTTCTACCCCAGCTCTTTCAAGCTAAGCCATGAGACTTGCCTGCATCTCAGAGGCCTTTCAGACCGTTTTCTGAATCACTGTGGGTTGACCAGAGTCCCTGGCTCAGGGCACAGCTGCAAGTGTTGCCTTCTCTTCCTCTCTGGCTCCACTTGCCTCCTGAAATCAACCGAGCTGTGAAAGACTCTGTCACTTCAAGGTAAAACTCATCTAGCTCGGGGAGCGTGTGCCCTCTCTGGGGGCGGCTCTCCGCACACATGCGGCGCTCAGAGCAGCAGGCTCTGCCTGGAAGTCAGGGCAGGGGAGGCGGCAGGGCGTGTGGCGGGCACTGAGGCCCACCTGCCTCGGCCCAGCCTCAGCCCTCAGCCCCTCTCTTGTGGGCGCACCACGGCCCGGCTCTCAGCGAGGCCTGGGTGCAGCCTGCCCTCTTCCCCGAAGCCTCCTTTCCAGCACTTACCGCTTTGTTCTCAGAACTCTTACTACTCGGCTAGTAAGTGCCGCTCCATTAAGGGTGATTGTTTTCTTCCGTCTTTCTCGTGTGTTAGCCCTTCCTTGAAGGCAGACGTCTCATCTTAGGTTGCCTTTCCTTCCACCTCACAGCACCTGGCCTTGCGCCGGGCCCACAGCTGGCCCTCACTTTGTACATGTCGTTGTGGTCAGTGCCTCGGTGATTTGTGTGTGACGGAGCGTGTGAGTCCGTGGGTGGGTGCCCTGTGAGCCCCTGTATGCAGAACACGTCGGAGGCTGTGCCCGAGCCAGGCCCAGGGTCTTGGGTGGAACTCAGCCCTCCTGACTTCCTCTTTAACACAGGCATGAGAGAATGAGGCTTTTTTTTTTTTTTTTAACTGAAAAGTGAATTTCTTTGTTGCAGAGTACCTCACTTGATGTCTGAGATTTGCTTTACATGTTCTGGAACCTTCAGGTGTCATTTACAAATAATCACAGGATTAAACAATTCTGAGACTGCTCCAGAGAGGCAGGAAGGTGGGGTTGGATCTGGGAGGAGTTCTGAAGGAGGGGCTGCTGAGCGCCAGACCCTGTAGACCTAATCCTGTGATTTCTTTCGGCGCCGCTGATGGATGAGTGGGGATGCTGTGTGGCCCACCATCTGGGAGGCGGGTGCTCTGTGCTACCACCAGTCCTGACCTCCTGCTTCAGTCGCTAATAACTAGTTGCGTGCTTCTGCTGTGTGTCTGCCCACAAGCGTGCACAAGTGTGTTCGTTTTCAACTATAAATAGGTTTAGAAACATATAGGAATAATGCATGGTCTTTGTAATACATTTGGAAGGAAGTTAAAACTGTTTTTACTCCTACTCCTTAGAAACAGTCACAATGAACATTTTCATGTGTATCTTTCTAGATTTTTTTTCTGTGTCTTCACACACGTGCTCAGACACACACATGATATATTTACAGAGGTGGGATCGGTTTTTTTTGTTTTGTTTTGTTTTGTTTTTTTTGCGGTACGCGGGCCTCTCGCTGTTGTGGCCTCTCCCGTTGCAGAGCACAGGTTCCGGACGTGCAGGCTTAGCGGCCATGGCTCACGGGCCCAGCCGCTCTGCGGCATGTGGGATCTTCCCAGACCGGGGCACGAACCCATGTCTCCTGCATCGGCAGGCGGACCCTCAACCACTGTGCCACCAGGGAAGCTCTGGTGGGATCGTTTCATATAAAATTTAGGGGCCTGCTCTCTTTTGCTTAACAAGATGTTATGGGACATTTTTGCTATGTCAATAAAGATGAATTTGTCATTCATTCAGCAGATACTCACCGAGTGCCTGCCCATGTGTCTAGCACTGTTCTCAGTGCTGGGGGTAAAGCGTGGAACAAAAGAGATCAAATTCCTTGCCCTCCTGGAACCTATGGTCTCGTTGGGGAGACCAGCAATAAATAAATACGATATGTAGTAGGTTAGTAGGTGATAAGTGCTATGGGAAAAAATGAGATAAGGAAGGTGAGAGGGAGTGAGGGGGGTAAGGTGCATTTCGCGGTTTTAAACAGGGTGGTCAGGTGAGGGGGAGGCCTTTGAACCAGCACGGGGGCTATAATGTTTAGCGAACAGCGTGCACTACTGAGAGGCTGCCAGGGCGAGGTCCAGAGTTGGGGCTGGAGGAGACACCAGCTGAGCCTTGGGAGCTCAGGGCAGGACGCACTCAGTTCCCCTGTGGTGGAAAATCCAGACCTGGGCATTCAGGCAGGGCCCTATGCCGGTCATTAACGATAAGAATGACCACTGTTTAGGTAACATGACAGAGTTTCAAAGCAGCTTTTTATCTATTATCCTGGTCCTGCTGCTTATTAGCTGCCCAACTTGGGGCACATAACTCACCCTCTCTGGGCCTCCGTTTCCTCCTTTGTGAAATAATAGGGTTCTCGTACAGTTTAAATGAGTTCATCCAAGTGCATATAGAGCAGTGCTGGGAAGACCTCTTACCAAATAGTTCAGTTATTATTATTATTGCCTTTCATTTATTAGTCACGACAGTCCTGCGAGGAGGACACTGTGCTCAGTGTAGAGATGAGGAAGCTGAGGCTGGAGGAGGTTGGCCTCCGTAGTTAGCGAGTCCAGGGCACTAGTGGGTGGCGGAGTCTCCAGGTCCAGGCCCAGCTCTGTCCATGCAAACACCTGCCCTCCTCCAGGTGGGTGCAGCTGCTCCTGTTTCAGGCGGATGCCCCAGAGACATGGCCACTACCTTCCTGATTGCTCCATAGTCTCCTAAGAAGAGAAGCAGCTCTCGGGGTCGCCGGGGGCAGGGAGGGAGGGTGGCCTGGTTGGTCAAGGCGGAAAGAAGGAAGGGTGTGGAACTTCCACAAGGAAGAACTGAGACTCAGAAGCTCTGCTCGGCATCCCCACTGCTGTCCATTCGGTGTCAATGCATCTTCTTCTCCCTCCCCTCCAATCGCCGTAAACACCAACGTGTAACTATCCCTCTTAAGGACTTAGAGAGGGACGCAATAATTAGTGACTTTGCTAGTTTTAAATTTCTGATTTTGAGAACCATCCCCGTTTTTGTGTCTGCGGGAGATGGTTGAAAAGCACCAGCACCACAAACACAACCAAACCCCATAACCATGATCACTGGCCTCCTTCCCAATGGCCTCCGTGCAGCAGCCTCACAGCTCACCTGGTCCTGACAGGCCTTCATGTGTGTAGGCCGTTGGACCTTTAGGACCACACACTTTAAAGGACCTGTGGGTCTGAACGGAGCTGGGGTGCCAGTGACTAGGGTCATTTCTCCCCTGAGGTCAGCACCCCCATCCACCCCGCCACCCACAGGGACAACCTAGAGTAAATGCAGCACCAGGTTTACTTTGTGTCGGGTTCTCTGAAATGGAGCGCAGAGTGTGTTACCGTGGAAACCATAATATAAATGGTGGCTGCGTGTAGTTAAAATAGCACTGTTAGTTTTATGCTGCAGGTACATTATGAGTTCAGAAGGCCTTTGTGGGCTGGCCTGGGAGTCTAACCATCATTTAAAATATGGTTTCTGTGGCTACATGCTGTCAAGATTCTGAACAATTACTTTTAAGCAAACCTTTAGAGCAACTTGTTTGTAACCGGGAAATTGGCAGTCGGTAATTTATACGATATTTTCGTACCATCTCATGGGGTTTCTCCTGACGCGGGACTGCTAAGCTCCCGGGAAGCCCTGTGGCAGATGGATGGAGCTGTGGCTCAGCAGTAGCATGTTCAGAAACGGCGTCAGGTGTTGGTATGAGCCAGTGCCTGGTGGAGCTGCCAGATGCTATAGCAGAGTAGAGAATCCGCCAGGAGCAAGGTAACTGGCATGGGGGGCATCCTTGGGTACCACACCCCAAGAGGGGCTTAGGTGGGTTGTTGTAAGACTGGGACAGCACTCCAACTTTAAACCAAGTTATATGAGTAACATATAAGGAAATTGGGCCTGGAAAAGGGAAGACTTGGGAGGAATTTAGTAACTGTGTTTCATTATTTGAAGCACCATAATGTGGTCCCCAAAAAGAGACTGATAAGAGAGACACTTTAGTAATTTAAGGAAGGAGTTTGGCAGCCAAAACTATTGAAGATAGGAAGAGTTGCTTTAAGAGGTAGTGTGTTCCCCGTCATTAGAAGTATTTAAGGAGAGTCTGGCTGGTTAACTTGTGGAGGATACTCTAGAGGGGATTTAAGTTCTGGATGAGTGATTACTAGACTTCGAAAGTCTTTGCTAGCCTAGAGCTTCTATGATTCTAGGGCATAGATGGAAAATTAATTTTCTGACCCTCCTATTCAGGGTGATTAATAGTGGCTGCCTGGAGCAAAGGTGAGATGGCTTTGGAGCTGGCTCAGTCTGGAAGCAAGTAGGAGCTTGTTAATCGATTAGCAGTGTCTGCTGTGGCAGGGGACCATGTTGCAGGATGCCCAATATTAGCCATTGTCTTTCCAGTGGTAAGTGTCCAGTGATGAACTTGGACTCAGGTCAAGTAGAAGCAGGATGACCTGGTTTGTTTGGGATCAGCGGGGTTCTCCCGACCTGAACTTTGATTCCAAGACAATCCCAGTAAAACCAGGATGAATTGGTCACCCTAAGCAGAATGGATGGTCATCGGCGACTACACATTGGGTTCCATCTCTACTGATGGTGAAGATGCCAGGAGCGTCTTCATCTTCTCAGAGCATGAGTGTGGGGCTCTGCCCTCAGTAGGAGCCCACTAGACACATGCAGAATAAATGAGTTGGATGCAGTTCCTAAGATATGGTTGCACTCTCCTTGCAATTAATTAATTTGTTTAATTAATTAAAATGACTTCACTAATTATATGTACAGGAGATTGCACATTTCATTTGGCTGAGCAGATGGCTCCACTGATAATTACGAAAGCCTGGGGTTGCAGGAAAGAGGGGTGTTGGCATATGAATTGATATTGAACACTTCAATGCCATCCTTCCTACAAATAAAGTTGAAACTCCTATCCCCATTACATCCAAGATGGATTGAGGAACAGATTTTTAATTTGCTTCTGGTAGTGCCAGTAGGTTGTGGTAACTTGCTTTTTGTGACTGGTGATCATTTTATTCATCAAACAGCTGGCTGTGGAAGGGGTGTGGGCTCCATGGCTTTGGAAGAAGTAGCTGAGTCAGGGTTAGATCTGGGGCCTCTGCATCATTCACATAGCTGGCTAACCCACTGAATTGTGATAGTAAACCACATCTCCCAGAAGAATAACAGGCACCTCATCTCCAAAGGGAACGTGCCTTCTTCTGCTACGTTATCCAGACCTTGCCCTGCCCTCACTCCGCTCCCATCCCTGGGGCCTTAGAATCTAAGGCAGACCCACGGACGTGCCAGAGAATGAAAACCCTGACCGGCTACACACACAGACCAGGCAGTACCTGCACTTAAGTGATTCTGCATCACATAGGTGAGTGAGTGTGTTTCTGGAGTATCCTCGCTATGGTGATAAGGAGGAAAATTATTGGTAATCAAGGAGTGTTGAGCATCCCCGCTGGGCCAGAAACTTCCCGCACTCTTTGTGTTTCTTAAAACAGCCCTGCAGGGCAGGTGTTAACTTACAGATGAGAAAATGAGGCTTGGAGAAGTGAAGTAAGATGCCTGGGGTCACACAAAGCTGGGTTCATGCCCAGAGCTTTCTATCTATAAAGCCTCTTGTTCTTTCCACCCCCTGCTCTGCTGGTAAATGATTTGGGGTCATGAAAGTCCCGTAGCCAAATCTGGAAGGATGTGATGGGAAGCCACCGGGCTGGACTCACTCCTGCACACAAGCGGGGTACTGCTTGGGAGCCAGTCACCGCCCATGGGCCCTCAGCACCTTAGAACCCGCAGGGGCCTTGGGGTGATCGGTTCTGAGCAATTTCCCAGCACCCATAGGCAAGTGCTCAGTGCATAAAGATTCTGCTTTAAACACCAGTCAGCTGGCTATGTTATGACAGAGTGATGTACTCGTCAGAGAAAGTTCCAGAAAGAAATTGATCATTTCAGAAGAATCTTCAGAATGTTAATTTAATGTGATCTGATAAGAGAGTTTTCTTTCTTGCTCATATTCATGGCTGGGGAAAGGTGACCCTTATGAAGCTTTTTGTGTGGTATGTGAAGAAGAAACAAAGCTAAGGAAGGGGGAAAATACCGGCTGTACAAGAACAAATAGGTCAGTCTGCACGCTGATGAATGCATCTGAACGTGGCAGCAAGATTCCTGTTTGGGCAGATCAAGCATTGCAGTTGGAGAATATGCTCAACCTTGTGTGATGGTCCTGGTGAACCCCCATCCCTCTCTGGTCTGCCTGCCTGCCCCCCACCCAGGTTACTCTTGGGGTACTTGTCCATCCCTTGAAGCTTTAACTCCACACTCCTGATGAACTAGAGCAGGAATGGGGTGGTGTGTCTGAGTCACAAAAAATTGTGAATCATTCTTGAGATGAGGGAGCCCTGAAAATGTGACTCATTTCTGTAGCAGGTACAGGTAAGAAATGGCTGTCTGGTTGTGACTGGCAACTGCCATAGAATTTCTAATTTTGACTTGGTTGCTGTTGTTTTCGGGGATGGGATCAGACCTGGCCCCGGGTGGGTGCAGCGTGGAAGGACGCGGTGCCATTTGGACCCGGCTCCTGCCTTTCAGCACTTCGCCACCTGAAGGAGGCTGAGGCGTGTCCATAGTTGCAGAAAACATGTCGGTTTGAATGTGTATTAAGTAGTAAACTGAAAGATGGAAATCTTAAGCTTAATCAAAATTAAAATATATTTTTCCTAATCACATATCCAGATAAGTGCTGGAGGGAGGCTGCAGGGCCCAGCCAAGTAGCGTCCAGATTACATCAGTGTGTGTTAGGAAGAGCACTGGGCTAGTTCATAAATTGTGTTTCTGTTTACACATCTGCTCTCAGATGTTCGTTATTCAAGGCCTTCTGTCTTAGTTGGTGTGTCAGCCTGGATGAGCTGGCTGAGTCTGCATACCTGCTATGAAATTCAAGATTTGTTCAATATAAATGCACTTGAGAAATATCCTTATGTACTTTTATTAGCTCATAACAGTAATCCAAGAAGTAAAGAAACATAATAATGGAATTTGCTCATTCTTCTTTCAGGTTTGGGTAAAATTTGTAGCTAGGCTAAAGTTGCCAGAGATCAGAAGAGGTTGCTGCATGAGGACCAACGACTGGACATTCAGACTTGACCTTTCAGAAATGGGGGTTGGGCATCTGAGCCTGTTATATTATGGGCTGGGAGTGGAGGATGTGAATAGGAAAAGAATAAGGGAAAATGGAGCAGTCTGGAGGCTGGTGCAAGAACTAGATGGAAATAGTAAGTGGGCAAAGGGGTGAAGCATATGGGGGGGAGAGGAGTTGGGGATAGGAAAAGACCACAGGCATGCTTTTGGCTATGAGTAACAGAAAAGCAAATGAATCGTGGTCTGAGTAACACATCCTCTCATAAAACAAGAAGTTGGGGTGAACACAGTGGTTGTCTGGTGTTGATCTGGCAGTCCAACAATGACGTCAATGACAGGAGTGTTTTCAGTTTCTCTGCTTTGCCCTCCTTAGTGTTTTGGCTTCTTGTCTTGTCAGTTCTGGGAGTAAGATGTGGTTGCCCCAAAGCTGCAAGGGAGGCTGTGAAGGGATTAGTAAGTTTTTCCAGCCTTGGTAGTAGAGGTGGGCAAGAGGGGTTAGGAATGGCAGGAGGGTTATCCAGCCAGCCGTTGGGCATAGACCAGCTGTGAACAAATAAAAATAAAAACAAATATATGTTGGATCATCACCACAAAAAAAACAGATGCTCCTAGGAGTTTCCTACATGTGAATGGTAGTACAGTACAAACGTGTTATGGTGTGGAAGGGCATCTTGTAGGTCCCATTCCAGCAACGTGGCTGATCACCACCAAAGTGTGTGTGCAACACTGCAGGCTGGATTCAGGGAAAGCCGTCTGAAGTCCTGCTAGGTGGGAATGGAGCATAGGGAGGGAGGAGGCAGGGTAGCACCTTTGTGGATCTACCTTTGCTCCAGTTTCCAGCCCATGATTCTCAGAAGCAAGAGAGCTGCTTTTCAAAGGTTAATGGTAGAGCTTGCTAATTTCTTTGTAAATTCCATTTTAATGAATAGATGCATTTAACTTAGGACACTGAGCTTCTGTTAGTAGCTCAAAGGCTGATACCCCTTCAGCACCATTTTGAATTCCACACCTCTGTGCATGTGCATGTGTGCACACGTGTGTGCAAGGCTGCACCCTCTATTCACATCCCTGTGGCCCATATCTGTTTTTCTCATTGCCTCACAGAATCCCAGTCTTGTCAGAGGACTGGTTCCCCTGCCCCGCACTGCCCAGTTTCTTTCCTCTTTCCTGTATCGGTGTGGTGCCATACGGTGACTCTTCTTTCCCCATGGTGCTCAGTAGAGGCCAGCTCTCTGATCTGTGGCTCTTGCTGCTTTTGGTCATTTGGTTATTGTTGAGGGGCCTGCCACTCACCCATAACAGTGAGTCAGATGCCTTTGACCAAAAAAATGGAAGTCGGCTGGTTTAAATGCAACTCCTCGCTCTCCCTCTAGTACTCTAGAGCAGGGCCTCTCAAACTTTCACGTGCACACGAATCACCTGGGGATCTTGTTAAAGGGCAGATTCTGATTCAGGAGGTCTGGGGTGGGGCCTGAGACTGTGCTGCTTCTTTTTTTTTTTTTTTTTTTGCGGTACACGGGCCTCTCACTGTTGTGGCCTCTCCCGTTTGGGAGCACAGGCTCCGGACGCGCAGGCTCAGCGGCCATGGCTCACGGGCCCAGCCGCTCCGCGGCACGTGGGATCTTCCCGGACCGGGGCACAAACCCACGTCCCCTGCATCGGCAGGCGGACTCTCAATCACTGCGCCACCAGGGAAGCCCATGTACTTCTTTTTTGGGGGCGGGGGGGAGTGGAAAAATTATTTTATTAAGGTTTATTGGAGTATAGTTGCCTTACAATGTTGTGTTAGTTTCTGCTGTGCAGCAAAGTGTCTGCACTTCTTCTTAGCTGCCAGGTGATGATGATGCTGGTCCAGGAAGCAGGGATCTCAGCCCTCAACCAGATTTCAAATGCTCAACAGCCACACATAGCTATGGCTACCACATTGGACAGCACAAATATTAAATATTTCCACTGTTGCAGAAAGTTCTACTGGACAGCGTTGGCTTAGAGTCTAGCCAGGGAGAGAAGCCTTTGTTAAGTAAACAGACAACCAAATAATGTGGAGCCATGGACAGCGATAAAAGATTTAGTAGAGGGAGTCCTGTCAATGAATAACCTAGTGGAGAAGGAACCAGAGTTTCCTTGAGGAAGTGATGGTTGAGTTGGAGTTGGATCAGGTGGTAACCAGGCTTGTAGGGAAGTTGGGGAGGAGAGTGGAGGAGAGAGAACCCCAGAGTTCAAGCATGTGAAAGTGCCTCAAGATTGCACTCACGCTCGCCAGCATTCGATAAATGTCATTCCCCATGCACACTCATGTTGACTGTTTAATCCAGAACTGTGTGGAAGCACAGACCCTGGCTATCCCTGGTGAGCACAGGCTCTGGAGCCACATTTCCTGGGTTCAAATCTGCTTGCTTAAACTCTTAGTGCCTCAGTTTCCTCATCTGTAAAATGGGCAAAATAATATGTACACAGTAGAGCTGTGGTGAGAATTGAGTCAGTACCTGTAAAGCACCTAGGAGTGCCTGGTATACTGTAAATGCTGTTGAGTTGTTGGCTGTTATCATTGTTGTTCCCCATGCCTGTGACTTGTGAGCAGGGGGCTGCCCTACCTCGAGCTCCTGGTAGAATCAAGGAGTATCTACTTGGTGCTGGCCCCAGCACTTGGGAGCAGGGCTTCTGGGCTCTGGGCTCCCACTTCCAGGTGAGCCAAGAGTTCTGAATCCTGGTGCCCCCCCTCTCCACCCTGCCCAATCCTGTCCTCTCTGCTTTTAATCCTCCCAACTGATCCCATAAATGCTTGGTTTGGCTCTGCAGAAGGCACAGCAGTTGTAGTCATTTCCATGGCCTGTGAGCCATGTAGCCTAATAACAATCCAGCAAGGTCAGTCCCAACACTAACATGTCAGATTCACATCATTATGGATGTTAGGACTCCAGAGGTGGAAACATCTCGCTGACTTCTATCAGGCTGAAACCCCAGTGCCCATTCCTGTCCCCCACGATGTGTCACTCAGGCACACATGGGGTGTCTTGATGCCGTGCAGCTACCACGGCCGGATCCATCGCTCACAGCTTTGAGATATCAGAGGGAGCGCTCCCGCCCTCCCATTTTACCTTTTTGGTTCCGGTGCCGCTGGGCCTGTGGTATGTGGTGGCCCTTATCTGGGTGGGGTCTCAGGGTTTAATCTCTTTTCCTGTGAGGGAGTTGAGGCCATTATCAGAGCCATGACCTTCTTCACTGGCCTGTCTCAGGTCTGTCCTGCTGCCAGCACAGAGCCAGCGATTTTTAGCACAGAGAGTGACCAGTCTAAATGCTTGGGCCTAGATAGAGGATTTGCTGCACAGGACTCATTCCCAAAGAGACGTTTTTTCTAACCAGGTCAAGACATCACCATGACTTGGCCCATCCAAGCAATTCTTTTTTGAAATGAGATTTGATGCATGAGATGGGCCTGTGTAATATCGTTAGATAATATAATTGTTGAGAATATTAGAGTTGGGACTTGAGTTGCTTTAAAAGTTGAAAGGGGGTAGTAATGGTGGAAGTTGCTGAGATTGCTGTTCTGAGAGGAATGAGTGTGTTAAGTGATTGCTGCCACCAGGTCTCCTGGGCTCTCTGTCTGAGGCTTGCTGTAACCCCCCATGACTCAACCACCTTCAAATCGTTGGGTTCCACTTGCGTTTCCGAAGTTTTCTTCGTTTTATTTTTAGATTTCCACATTCATGCCTTCGGGGCTTCTTGGCTTGTGTATCACACACACGTTCATATGTATGTGTGTGTATACACCCCTTTGAGTGCACGCACACACACATCTCTTTGAGCTACATGTGTCTGTATAGTTGTTTTGTTTATCTTTTTAGTGGTCCCAGCTGAAAGCCCATCTAGGACTACCAACCCCAAAGAAAAAATATCTTCTCTGTATCCTTGAAATACTCCATTTCCTTATGGCCCGGAGGTGGTCGGATGTGGCCGTTGGGATTCGTTACTGCCCTTGGCCTCCGTGTCTCTGCATCCGTTGGTGGGTGTCTGTGGGGCAATTTCCTCCTCACGTTAAGTAAGCACTGGAGGGGCCCATGTGGCCCTTGGAGGCTCCTATATTTTCCTCCCATGGAGGCTAAAGTCAGTAGCAGGTCCCCCTTTGGATCTTGTGATTTTTTTTTCCATCCCTTGTGCCAGTTGGAATGGGGGTGTACTTTTACTTAACAGTGGTGGGAACCCTGCATCCTTGCCCAGGGACTCAGGTCCGTTCTCGGGCGAGAAGAACCTTTATCTAGCTCCACAGGGTGGAGGGAGGCTGCTGGCTCTGACGTGGCTGCTGCAGGTTTGTGTCAGGCCACGTGAGCAGCATCAGGGAAGGAGTTGGGTGCCTGACAGAACCACGTTACAGGACCTTCGGAAAACATCCCCTCGGGCGCCCCATTCACTTCTCAGGAGGAGGATGGTAACTTACTCATGTAAGTAAGACCTTAAACCTTGACTGCAGTCATGAGCACCCCCAAAATATTGCCTGAACCTCGCTCCCCAGTTTGTAAGGACCCCAAGGATGATAAAAGCAAGACGTGAAATAAGCCTGTGAAAAGTGACACCTTTTCCTTGGCTGATGATTTGAGTCAGGACCCATCTGAGTTAACGCCAGCCAACGAACGATTGATTCCTATTAAGGAACAAGCCCCTAAGCGATGAGTGCGCGCTTCTGTGCTGGGCTGTGAGAGCTCGGTTCATCTTGCCGCTCGCACACCTGACTTTTACGTGAACCTCTAAGCCCATCTCTTACTAGGATCTCCTTGGGGGCAAGGATTGGTTCATTTGCCTTCCAACAGTCCCTGGAACATCAGGGATGCTCTCTTTCTATGTGTATATCTTTGTTGGAAACACGACAGAGGTCCAGATCAATAAAAGCAGACCAGTTTCCTGTCCTTTGCTCTCAGGTTGGCACAAAGATGTGCCAAGTGCTCCGTGGCATCACTGAGCCAGGTGCTCCATGGAAGATCCTCTTCTTACCCAACTGGAAGTATTTTTCCAGCATGACCTGGATCTTAAAGGCCAGAACACAGCCTTCTGGAATTCTTAGAAAGTAGACACTGTGACAGGAAGGTAAATATTGACTGTCTTTAAAAACCAGTGGAAGGGGCTTCCTCAGGCCCTAAGTAAAGTGAGAGCCCTTTGAGCACATTTACAGAGGTCAAGTTCTCAGTGATGGAGAGGGAGGCCTAGAAAAGGAGCGAGAGCTGTCTCCTTGCCTTTAGACGGGACTGTCCCACCCAGCGGGGAGTTGGCACTGTCACCTGCCTACCAGGCTGAGGAGGGATGCTCCTGCCCACCCCCCACGTGAGGTCTCGCTCCCTTTTCAGTATCACCTGCAGCCCAAGGAGGTAAGGGGGCTCTTCTGTGAGCTTCACCTTGACCATCTGAGAGAATCCAGTCACGGATCACCTGTTTTCTGAGCTGTTGTTCTCTCTGTGTAGAAATCCCAGGAGAATTCAGAGTGAGCAAAGCTTCCTTGGGCTCAGCCCCTACACTCCACCTCACCCCGTACCTCACTGGGCCTCTTCTTTCAAGGATGTCACACCTGGTTTAGACCATCTCTTGACTTTTGCAGGAAAAGGATGGCTAGTGACGCACATTTGACTTCTTTGGAAACAAATTCTCCATTCCCAACTCTCTGGCAGAGCTCAAGGGAAGTGGGGAGGCTGAGGGCAGAAGGGACTGTCCACGCAGATGTGTGGGTTGGGAGAGCACATGCCTCTGGCAGCGCTGCTAGTCTGGCTTTATCTGGGACTCAGAGTGGCCTGGAGGTCAGACCCTACGCTGGTCTCTGAATCCCTTCCTCTCCTCTGCTCAGGGACCTACAGCACCCAGTGGCCCTTCATTCTGCATCTGTGCCTTTGCCCCTTCTGGCTTAGTGGTTAGCAGCTGGGGAGCTTTTCTGAGTGACCCTTGGGGAACTGGTTACTAATCGGGGTGGCCCGTTTGTCATTCAGTTAATCTGAGGGGGGGACCTGCAGTCTCCTACCTGCAAGGTGCCTGTGCGTGGGAGAGAGGGAGTGAATGAGAGAGGATGTATGTGTCAGTCTTCTGTTTTCTTACTTCCAGTTAGTCCCCATTTTCAGCCTCACTCCCCACCCTTCCCCATGCGTGGCATCCTTGCTTCTCTCACCCTCTGGAGTTTACAGAGCAGATTACACCCTTCTTGTCCACATCTTTCTCTGATCATTTGTCTTGCTATCTCAGTTATGCCTCTTGTCCATTTGCTGTCGTCCTGTAATGGGCTAATTGCCTCTTTTCTGTTCTTTTCAATGTTGTAAGTTTATATAATTAAAAAAAATTCCTTTACTATCATTTTAGTGGAGCCTTAGGAGGAAAAGGAGATCAACACATGTTTTCAATCTACCGTTCTTTTAACCAGAAGACCGTGGCGTAATTTGGAATCACTTCCTAGAATTCCACTCTATTTCTATAGCTGCTATTTACCCTGTCTTGGCATTTTACAAATTTATATTTTGCCCACCCCCCTCTACCTGTCCATTAAAAACAGCGTATGAGCATCTTTGTAGCTAAATCTTTAGGCATATTATGATCTCCTAAGGGTGAATTTCTGTAAGTAGAATTTCTGGGTCAAAGGATATGTAAAACTTTAAGGTATTACTGGTGCATATTGCTAAATTTCTCTTCATAAATATGACACTACTTTGCATTCCCACTAGCCATAGATGAATGTGCTTGTTTCTCCACACTCTTGTTGATACTGGGTGTCTTTGAGCATGTATGTTTGGGTATATAATGTGAACACTCTGTGAGATAGATCCCTGGCTCAAAATGCCTGCACATCAAAGTTTGGATAAACATTAGTCAACTTACCATCAGTGTATGAGCATGCTTGCTTCTTCCACATTTTTACCAACACTGCACTATGATATAAAAATCTTTTCCAGTTTAATAGGTTGATTTTATTGATTTCTCCCGAGGTTGAGGATTTTTCATGTATTTATGCCATTTGTATTTCTTCTTTCATGGACTGCTTGTAAGCCATTTTTTTCTTTGTGTGTGTGTTTATCATTTTCTTGATTTTTAAGCTCTCTTTATATATTAAGGATATGAATATGACAAATTTTTTTTACATTTTGTTGACATTTCATTTTGTTTGCCTTTTTTGTTTGTTTACACATCCAACTGATAAGTTTTTTTTTATTTCTGAGATATACATTTTAAAGTAATAACTAGAATTTTGACTTATAACATTATACCAGAACATATAAGATTTTTAGAAATTTCATATAATGTCTGAAACATTTATATTAACATATTTCCATACAAATAACCCAAAGAAAGTTTAGTATTAGTTGTTTTTTTGTTTGTTTGTACTGCAGGTTCTTATCAGTCTGATAAGTTTTATTATTAAATTAAAAAATTTTTTTTACTTATTTTTGGATGCACTGGGTCTTCATTGCTGCATGCGGGCTTTTCTCTAGTTGCGGAGAGTGGGAGCTACTCTTCGTTGCGGTGCGCGGGCTTCTCATTGTGGTGGTTTCTCTTGTTGTGGAGCACGGGCTCTAGGTGCACGGACTTCGGTAGTTGCGGGCTTGTTGCTCTGTGGCATGTGGGATCTTCCTGGACCAGGGCTCGAACCGGTGTCCCCTGCATTGGCAGGCAGATTCTTAACCACTGCGCCACCAGGGAAGTCCCTCTGACTGATAAGTTTTAAACGGTAAAGTTTATCAGCCTTTTGCCTCTGTGGTGTGCTTCCAGAATTACCTGAACCTTGGGCTTCTGGGGTGTCCTTTATTTCTTCATTTGACCACACCTGAGGGATGGGCTGGCTGCACATGTGAATGTGACTGAGTTCCAGCGTGGTCCTCAGGTCCTGCAGAAGGAGGGCAAGGTCACTATGGACAGTTCTCCGGGGGCTACTTAGCCGCAGTGGGCATGGAAGGTTGGTCCTGGGGAAGAGGCAGCCCCGCCTGAGACCCAACGTTATTGACCTGGGATGCGGCTGGCAGGAGTGTTCCAGGACCTACCTCACATTGGGGTGATCCAGAGGCAGAGGGTGAATGTCATGAGCGGTATGGACGTGATGTGGACAAGCATGGCCGCTAATCTCAGTAAGCCCCTCCTGCCACTAACAGCTGGCCTCAGGGCAGAGGTGTTGCTCACTGGGAACAGTGATTAAGAGGAGGGGCTCTTCCTGTCCAGATCTGATCTGATTGAGCTTAAGAGGAAGTCAGGACAAGACAAGTGGGACCAGGGCTTTAAAGGGCCCACATTAATTTGGTTCAACTCAGGCTTTCTGTGATAAAAGCATAGGACAGCCTCAAATGACACAGGACAATGTTGCTTTGATGGCTTTACTTCCAATTTGTGTTTCTCCCCAGTGCTTACCTTACCAACTTGCCTCCTGCCTCTGCATTTTCCAGATTTACCCCTGGTGAGACGTGCTTGGGGAGGAGGCCGAGGGGGGCGGATGCAGGTAAATTGCATTCAGAGCATAAGCTGGGGACTTCCAGGATTGAGGGGACTTGGAGCCTCATTTTCCCCAGCCATTAGCCCATGGGCTAGAAATAAGATCTGTTTCAGAAATGTGTGAACGGTGCTGAAGGGATTTTCTTAAACTTTCAGCAAAGTGAGTTCTTCAGACCTATTTGAGATACTTTGACCAAACCTTCAGAGTGGCCTTTAAGATGCTGTCTACTATGGGGTGGCTATTCAGATGTATAATTCTACATTGACTCCTAAAAATTAGGGATAGGCCTTTAAGATGCTGTCTACTATGGGGTGGCTATTCAGACGTATAATTCTACATTGACTCCTAAAAATTAGGGATAGGAATTGGGATGTAAAAACCGTAAGAAGCTGGATTGTGATCATTACAAAACTGCTACTTCCTTCTGCTCCTCAGACACACCAAGTTCGCTCCTATCTCCAAGCCTTTGCCCCTGCCACGCCCTCCGTCTGACCTGCCCTCCCCCAGATCTGGTACAGTTGACTCCTTGTCTTCATTTAGGTCTTGCTCCAATGTGGCATTCTCAGAAAGCCCTTCCCCACAACGCTAGTTAAGGTAGCACACCCCCGCCCCCATCATGCTATTCTCTCTCATATTGCCTTATTCTCTTTTCTTCATAGCAGTTACAATATCAACGATAATAGTAATAGCTAATATTAGGGAGTACCAACCACATGCCAGATAGAGTTATAAGAGCTTTACTTGTATGAATACATTTGATCCTCACATTAAGTGTATGAGAAGAATATTATTATTCCCATTTTACAGATAAAGAAATCAAGTCCAGAGAGAAGTTAATGTAATAGTTTGGCCCTGGGAGTCTTCTAATCAGTAAACATTTATTAAACACATATTATGGACCAGGACCAGGCTCTCTGCTAGGATTAGGGGATCCAAAAATGAGTAAGTCATTGTCCTTGCATTCAAGTCATCAGGAGACCAGTGTTCCAGACCAGGCTGGGCCAGTGGCTCCTCTCTGAGACCCTGGAGCAAGTTGCTTACACAGATATATGTGCTTTAATTTTCCCATCTGTAAAATAGGAATAAAGGAACCTGCCCCAGCTAGTCCTCTGCATTCTTGGAAGATTTGTTGGTGAAATCACTTTGAGATGTGCACAGGGTGGTGCAGATGCAGGGAGCCATTGGGCATCCTCACTCTGGAACTAGGAAACAGCAAACATATTCTCTCTTCCTACCTGGATGAGGGAAAGGTAGATAATTAGCTACCACTCATCTCTGTCTTGGTGGTACCAAGTCCTTATCAGATTTCACCCCCTTCCCTTACTTGCAGTCATTTTGCGGTATCAAGCAATTCTTAAATGTCTAAAAGAGTCTAGCTAGAATCTCAAAATCAGTTTTTGGTCCATTGATGTAAGAGATGTTGTACTTATATAACTGGTCAATAGGATTATGGTATGTAGGGCAGCTGTCCCATCTGATTGAAAGTGGTGAGTTTTATTTTCCAGGGACCCCAAAATCCCTTGCCTACTGATAGTACTTTTTTTTTTTTGCGGTACACCGGCCGCTCACTGTTGTGGCCCCTCCCGCCGCGGAGCACAGGCTCCGGACGCGCAGGCTCAGCGGCCATGGCTCACGGGCCCAGCCGCTCCGCGGCATGTGGTATCCTCCCGGACCGGGGGACGAACCCACGTCCCCTGCATCGGCAGGCAGACTCTCAACCACTGCTCCACCAGGGAAGCCCTGATGGTACTTTTTTGAAGGAAGTTGTTCTTATTCATCATTAGGCTACCAGCCTGGCTGTTTAATTCCAACAGCTGGTGTTATTCTGAAACCAATGCAAGAGCACTGTTTTGGTTTCTGTGGTTTTGCCAAGGCCATTAATTAAAAACAAGCTCGTGATAATGGATGGGATGTTGGTATGTGATGGGGAAACAGCCCTGTGGAAAGGAATTCTTGCTCCTTGTCATCCTCTTGAGATGGACTTTAAAGAATGGGTGACCAGACCTTTCAAGTGAAGCAGGGCAACGTGTCTGACCCCATCCTCCTAAATAGTATGCGAGAGGGAGCTTTGGTCGCTGGTTCTTGCCCTGGGCCTCACCCGCCTTTCTATCATCATGGTTTTTTTCCTGTGTCTATAATTTGTTGCATGATCTGTTAACAACCAAACATGCCCTCACAAGCTGGGGAATATTTGCAGAGTGATAAAGCAATTATGTTATAATCTCCCACTTTCTAAAAGAGACAGGCATCAGGACTGCACACTCTGAGAAGCATCCAGGTGCCAGAGCCTATTGACTCTGTTCTTTCATTCGTTTGTACTGTTGCCATCCAACTGTAGGCCCCTGTCACCCCATCCATCCTCCACCTGTCCGTCCATCCATCCATCCATCCATCCACCCATCCATCCATCCATCCACCCATCCATCCATCCATCCATCCATCCATCCACCCATCCATCCATCCATCCACCCACCCACCCATCCATCGATCCATCCATCCAGACATCCATCCATCCAACCACCTGTCCCATCCAGTGGATCTCTTATTTTTGAGCACTTATTATGGATCAGGCCCTGAGCTAGGGCCTGGGGATGTAAAGATGAGTAGGTCACCATCCTTGCATTCAAGTGATTCATACAGTAATAGCAGGACATATGAGAGTTCAGTGAAGTGTTTCACGCTAGCATAGTTGGGGCTTAATATTCCCACTACCAAGAAAAGGCAGAGCTTCCCTGGTGGCGCAGTGGTTGAGAGTCCGCCGGCCGATGCAGGGGACACGGGTTCGTGCCCCAGTCCGGGAAGATTCCACATGCCGCAGACCGGCTGGGCCGCTGAGCCATGGCCGCTGAGCCTGCGTGTCCGGAGCCTGTGCTCCACAACGGAAAAAAGACAAGCTAGGTGCTTACCTATATACATCCTCCCTCCTTCCGTCCCTACCGGCCTCTCATCCTTCCACAGATATTAACACCTACTAGGAGCAAGTCCCTTCCTTGTGTGTATCCCCACCTTCCCTCGCTTTGACATTGGTTCATTTCCCACCCATGTAATTCCTTTACTGCTTCAGGCATGTCACCTGATCTGAAATTTGGGGCAACATCCTGTTCTAAAGGTAAAGTTCCAGCTCCTGAGCTTGGCGTTTTGGATCCCTCCACTGCGCTGCCCCAGCCTGATGACCAGCCTGTGTCTCACTCGTCCTGTGAGCAGCAGACCTACTCACTGCTCCCAAACGTGTCTTGCACGCTGCCATCTCCCGTCTAATTCCACTCACCCTTCAAGGAAAGCCTGGGAAGGTGTGTTGCCTCCTGGTTTGGGCCCTGGAGGCAAGCATGGCTATTTTCATTGGATGCCCGTCCTACCACATTGTATGGTTACCTTTCTGTGTGTGTCTGGCTCACTTTCCTTTTGTCACGTGGATGGGATTCTTGCTTCATATATCTTGGTTCTCTTCAGTGACTAAAGGGCCTACATATGGAAGTCACCATCTCTATTTGCTAATTAAAATTGGGGGAAATTATACATTATTTATCACCTCTTCCTGGCAGTCCCTTAGTTCTGCTGCTGAACTAGACAAGGTTGAAATTACCACTCTGGGTCAAATGTGTGGTTTATCTAATCCATTTTTTAACTCTCAGATAATGGAGAGTGTGAGAATGTGTGCTATTTATTCTCCATCTGCCCCCTCCCCCACCCCGATCTATTTCTGCCACGCTGTGTCTGGGGAGGCTGGCCCCTATGGATTACATCAGCTGGGCTCCTTTATTTTACCTTCTGGTTTCACTGGGTTTGGCCAGTAGGAGACACCAGCAGGAGATACAAGAACAGGAGGAGAGAGAGGTTGGAGTATTAATCCTCCTGATTTCTGGCAATGGCTTCTTTTCCATCTGCAGCCCCTCTCCCAGTACTGGAGAATCACTGGGCTCCAGGAACAGTTGTTCCCTCCCCTTTCCCTTCTAACTTAGGGATGATCAAGGCTTCTTGCTGGTTTCAGCCTCTGGGTGCCGCAACCATATCTTATTGGTTCCCTTAACCCTTCCTACACCTCTGTAACTGGTCCATTCATTAAATTATTTCCATTTAAACCTTTTTGAGTGCCATCTATAGTATTACCGAGAGTCAACCTTGCAGGCTTAGTTATCAGCCCATGAATTGATCTGTTTCATTTTCTTACAAAAGGGTTTTGGGGTTTTGGTTTTTTTTTTTTTCGACGGGGAGCACACATTCAGAAGAATCTATGATAAAAATAACAGTCTCTTGGCTTCTTCCCTCCCTAACTTGTCACTCTCCCTTGAGGCAACCTCTTGTAACTCTTTCAATTATCTTTCTCTGACATTTACCTCCATATTTAAAAGTAATGTGCTTTTGTTTTACTCCTATTTTAGAAATTACCTGCTTACTTCCTGTTATGATAGATGACGATTTAGCTCGCTTATACCACCCTCCTACCTCCCCTCCCCACATCCTCACAGTATAGTTGTATCGTTATTTATAGTTCCTCTACTTGGTTCGCTTTATAAGTAATATTTTTACTATCATATTTCTCGCTTGTTAACAACAGTATCTCGACTCCCTTAATCAGTAAGATGAAGGTATCAGTGCCCTTACCCCAACTGCCTTCCAACTTTCCAATTTCTGTCATCTCTATTTTTACTTTTACATTGTTAAGGGTGATAACACTTACATTTTTATTTTGTAACTGCCAGTAAAAACTGTGCTGTGTCTGTAGTTTGACTCTAAAGACTGAAAAATCAGCAGATAGGGCTTATGTGATTGTGAATGTAGAAACAAGTTGTGAATTGACAGTCTAACCCTCCGACATACTTGTTTGGTTTGCCTAGTGATTTTTTAAAAAAGTTTCAGCCAACATTTTAAAATAAGGAGAGTTTTCCTAACAGATTCAGAGTTTGGGATATTGTTTTAAAGGCTGTAAGATCTGGTCTGACGTTCCATATGGCAACACTCTGCTGGAGGCTGCCCGCTTTAGAATGGGCTTTCCTACTCCGGTTTGCTGCAGTCCCTACTACTCATACAGTGTATGCATGTGCTCAGACTCCTAGCCTGCTGTGTTCATTTACTTATTTACCTGACCCTGAAGGCGTTTAAGTGTGTGACCCTGATGCCTGATCTGTTGTCCTCTTTGGAGTCCATAATACGTATTTCCTTTATATATGTGGCTTTATATTTTTCCAAGAGTATGTCATTGCCTTCGTTTTTTCCCCCCACCAATTGCTATTATCATATCCTCATTTTTCTCCTCCCAAACTCTCTAGCCAATTGGGTATTTTATATGTTCTCCCTTCCCCCCAGAGTTCTCTATCCTCCTCAAGTTTGACCTGGTTGCTGTCTAGGCCTGCTACACAATTGACATTTGGGATTTTCCTGTACTGTTATACTAGGTTAGTTCTGCTGCTTCCTGGATCTCATCTTTTCTTTGGGTCCATTCAGTTTCTTCAGAGAAGGAAATTCCTTTTTTTTTTTTTAATGCTTGGGAGAGTAGATACCTGGCTGCCCCTTGAGTACCAACGGCTCAACTGTTCTGACATCAGATTTTATATAATCCCTGCCTCCCCCACCCCGCCACCTTTTCATCCTCACATTTGATTCCTGCCCTCCGCTGCCTTGGCAGCTCTGAGTCATGAGCCTCTTGGCCGTTCTGCCAGGCTGATGGACTCTCATAATATCTGTGCCTACTACAGGGTCAGGCTCCCTGTGGCTACCTCATCAGTTTCTAATCTTTCATACTCTGTCTCTTTTCCACAAAGTTGTCCCAGCCTCTTTTCCAGTAGCCCTTACCTGTTCCCTTTGTTGTTTGAAGTTATATCTTAAAAAAAACTTATTTCACTCTCATCTTGGTGATGATGTGTCTAGATGGAAAGAATATAAATGAATGCAGTTAATTTGTTGTCCACCATCTAAAGTAGGTGTTTTTCATCCTAAATTTACCTCTTTTAGGATTTAGAAGTTCCTTGTATTATCAACATGTTTATCCAATTCATAGTTTTCTTTTAACTATCAAATTTAGATCTTGTACTAACACCGTTAAGGCAATGGTAGCTGCCATAATCATCCCCCAGTTCTCAGGGGCTTACCATGATTGAAGTTATTTCTTGCAGCTCTAACAGTCAAATGCAGCTGTCCTGGCATGACTGGCGTTCTTCCACAAAGTAATTCAGGGACCCAGGCACCGTCCGTCTTGTGACTGTGCTCTACCTTAGAGGATACATTCTCAACTGGGGCAGTATCACGCTTAGGGGGGCAAAGTTAGCTCCTGGGGCCAAAAAAATCTCATTTTAATACATAAATCACAGATATACATTTGGTACATAAACAGATAAACAGTGTATTAAAATTTCCTAGGCGGAAGAAGACACCTAGGGAAAAAGTATCTGAAAACGCTCCTTACAAGGGCAACAGTGATGAAAGAAGGTTGAGAAACACTGCTACCGGGCCTAGGAGTACCCTGTGTTCAGGTGGAAGGGAAAAAACAAGGTGGTGAAGGCTCACCCACTTCTTAACAATCTTGGCCCCCAAATGACAGAGACCTCTTCACCCACATTTCATTGGTGAGCTCTAGTCACGGCACCCACCTTGCCACGGGAGGAGCTGGGAGGTGTAGCTCCGGGCTAGGCAGCTGCCTCTCAGTGACAACTCTCAGCTAAATGAGGGGGAACACAGATTTTGGAGGACGGCTGGCCTCCAAACACAGGGGTCAGCAAACTTTGTCTTACAGAGCCAAGTAGTAAATATTTTAGGCTTGCGGGCCATGTGGTCTCTGTCACAACTGCTCAAGTCTGCTTATTGTGGCCCAAAGTAGCCATAGACACTATTGACATGAATAGGTGTGGCTGTGTTTCAATAAAGCTTTATTTACATAAACAGGTGGCTGGCTGGCCTGCAGGCTGTGGTTGACCAACCACTACCGATCCCTACACCTGATGACCATTCCAGAGCTTTTCCATTGCCTACTTTTCCTTGCCTCTCAGGACCTAACCCAGGTTCTTCTACATTCCCTGTGCCGAGACGGGACCTACAGCTGCCCCTTAACTGAGTGAGGAGTCCATAGTTTTTCTGTGAGAAGAGTGGGATGGGGTATGACCCTCAACCAAGTGAAGTGTACAGGTCCCAAGTCTGGAGACAAGGAATGCATATTGCATGTGACAGTATGGTATTAAGCCATCCCCACCTCTAATCTCCACTGCCACCTGACACGGTAGGAGGCCGGGTACCTGGCACATGTAGTAAGTGCTCAGAATATGGGGACACCTCCTGTATTCAATGTTCAGGGGTCCCTTAAAATACCTGCATTAGGTGAAATAAGTCCTCAGAGGATGTGCGCTCTGCCTCTCATAACATTAGAAACTATACCATATTTTCAGTGGATTATTTCAATGATTAAAGCTAATAGTTTAATAACACGGCCATATGCTCACATTAGAAACGGAATAGAAAACTACATATACAATATGATCTCAACCATCATATTTTAAAAGTTTAGCAAAAAAAAAAAAAAAGGAAATATTCTCACAAAACGATGGGATTATGAGTGGCTTTTCTTTTTCTCTTGTGTATGTTTAAAACTTTTACAGTGAGCATGCTTTCTAGGTGGAGGAGAATAAGTGTTATTTTAAAACTATAGGGGAAGGGAGTCAGCGCTGAGTGCGAGTGGTAATGAGGGCGTCTGCCCGCTTGTGGGCATAGACATGGACCCAAGGATTCCACCAGCAATTCTGTCGGAACAAGTCCCTCTGAGGCAGCCTGTCCTGCTCACCCTCCCCCAAATTAGAAAGGCTTCTTTACATAGCGACTATGGAAGGGTTCCAGCCTGCTTCTCCACTGAGAAATTCTTCTCATTTCTAAGTGATGAGAACCTCATCTAGATTCTGTTTCCGCTGAGGCGGGACCAGTCTCTCCGAATGAATCATCTAGATTATCAATAGGGTGAGGAGGAGAGGCGCCCGGGGTTAACTGCGTGTCACAAGCATGGGTCATCTCGGCCTCTCCCCGGTGAGCTTACTTGACTTTGGGGAGAAATGAAATCACTTGCACCCTCAAGTGCTCTCTGTGTTGGGCCACCAGCCCGGTGGCCTGACCTCCAGGTGCCCCTGCCCCCCAACGGAGCAGAGAACAACCCATTCTGTAGTCGTAACCAAATTCAAGATCATACCCAAATGCCCGTAATTGTCCAGGAACCCTCTGGGTTCCTCATTTGCCTCTTCCAGGTATTGAGTGATTGGGTTTGGGGGCCCTCCACCCATGTCCTGCCCACCTGAGTCCCTTCTCTTCAACCCTTGGCTGTTTCTTCTGGTGATTTTGTTCTTCATTCCTGGGCTGTCTACACACTGCCTCAGCCTGTGCCCTCCACACTCATCAGACCTGTTGCATTCTCCAGCTCTTAGCCCCTTCACTAGGACAGGGTGGCCCCTCTCCCCTCACCCAGGGCCCTGTCTTGACTCTAGGGACATCGTCTGCTTGAGAACAGCTCCCCGTGGCCTCCGTCTGCTTGCCCATAGCCTCCTTGCCTCCCTGTGTTCAACCTCCTCTGTCCTTGTTCCAGGACCTCCCTCTTAGCTCCCAATTAGGTTGGAGGGACCTTATCCCAGCTCTTTGCCTCCGCCCTGGCTCCTGTGTTCTGAGATCTGGTCCTAGCATCCTCTCTTTCATCTCAACACACATACCCTGGACGTGCACGTGATGTACGCGCGTGTGTAAGGACCACACTCCGGCAGGCACAGGCACTGGTTAGTCCTATGTGTGCACGTGGACTCCTTACGGTGACTTGAGAGACCCTATACCAGGGCTTCTTAGCCTCAGCGCTATTGATGTTTGAGCCCGATAATTCTCTGTTGAGGGGGGCTGACCTGTGCATTCAAAAATGTTTAGCAGCATCCCTGGCCTCTACCCACCGGATGCCAGCATCATGTCCCCAGCTGTGACAACCAGCTGTGTCTCCGGACATTGTCAGATATCCTCTGGAGGACGAAATCACTGCAGGCTGAGAACCACTACCCTACATGTCGGGGACCCCCTGCCCCCCCCCCACTCCTCTTCTCTGTCCCACCCACTGTGCCTGCCTTGTGCACACCGATCCCTGCCTCGGGGCCATTGCTTCAACTGTCCCTGCTGAATGTCCAGTGTTCTCCACTCAGATTTTCACTTGGTCATCTGGGCCTCAGCTCAACTTTCACCTCCCCAAGGCCTTTCCTGAGTGCCCTGTGGGAGCAAACCTAGTTGCTTCATCATGTTTACATGAGAACTATTATCCGAGGCACCCAGCCTCGGATTTGGAGTTGAGAGATGAAGACGGGTGGGTGGCAGAGTCAGAAGGCTGCCAAGAAGCCCCTCTCGCCGGCTTATGTAATTCACTCCGCGGAGAGAGAGCACAGTGGGGCTCAGCAAGTGAGTCCCTGGCTGCTTGTCATGTGAAGAAAACTGATGGGAACGACACTTTTCCTCCTCTGCTTCCTGCCCTGCTTTTTTGTTCTTTGTATCGTGAATAATGTGAATACAGGAGGAGCCTCATACTTGGAGTTATTTTTACAAGGTCTCATCTCTGCTGCAGATGACTCAGAGCTGGGGCCTTCTCTTGAAGACGTTTCTTGGGAAACGCCAGAGAGATGCTGCGCCCTAGGTGAGCTAGGGGTCAGAGAGGCCCCTGACCCATCTGGAGCCGTGTCCACTGGGCAGGAAGTGGGGCTGGAAGGAAGGCCTTGCTGAAGGCCAGCGCTTCTCCCGGCTTCCCTCTGCCTAGCCATCCCTGCCTTTTCCTCACCATCCTTTTCTGCTCCAGCAGAAACGAACAGGACGGCCTGACAGTCTGGAGAAGAGAGAGGGCACTGCCCCCAAGGTTGGCCCTGCAGGCTGCTGGTAGACAAGGCCCCAGCAGGCTGGTGGCTCTAGTCTAAAGGTATGAACACCTGGACAGTGGTCACCAGCTCTGAGGGAAAAGGAGAATCAGAGAAACCTCTTCTCATGTCTCCAGCTGCCCCCGCTGCCCATGTTCTTGGGGTGTAAAGGCTGCATCTTACTCTCTATTTCTTCCATGTCTGGCGCTAAGACCCAGTGAATGTGTGTTGAATAAAGGAATTAATGAAAGAGAAGCACCTTTTTATGTGTAAAGCTGAACTACCTGGGCATGCGTATAGCAGAGAACCTCATGCCGTGGAGGATGGTGGGTTCTGCACCTGCTCCAGAAGATGGGCGTGCCCAGACCTCGGCACGTGGACTGGAAGTTGTCATCACTCTCGGCGCGGGCATCATCTGACTTGACCCCTCACTACCACTCTGAGGGGCAGAGGTGTCGTTTCCTTTTACAGAGGGTCACGGAGATCAACAGCAGCACGCTCAGTGCTGTGCAGTTAGTAACCGGCACAGCTGGGTTCTTCTGCCCTAAAACTGCCGATTCTGTGACTGTTGCCCTGACCCTGTGATGCCCTAGAACCTCAGAAACCCCAGAAGTAGAGACTCCCTTGCTTTTGGAAAAGACTCCACACCCTCCTTCACTCACAGCTGCAGTGCTGTCCTTCCGGAAGATCTGGTCCTTTCCCTTCTGTTCTGCCTGTAGCGGAATTGCTGGTTCTCACCCATCTGCTACCCAACAACTCTTGGGAGAATTGGAAGGCCCCTCTCAGACACCTCTGATGGTTCTAGAGAAAGGGGGATTTGGGGGCATACACCCTTTTTCCTCCTGCTAAAATTCTCTAACCCCCCAACTCCCTTTCTTGCTGTCTTCTCCCAGGTCACACGGTCCCCGACTTACAAGCCAGGTGGATGGAAAAGGTTTCAAGTTGATCATTTGGAACTCAGAATGCATTTCTCCATAGAAGTAGCTTGAACATGATGCTGAGCCTACCTGTAATATATCTGAGATAGAGTGTTAATAACATTGGTCAAGTAGAGAGCTAGTATTAATATTAATGATTTCATTAATTAACTAATAATAAGCCATCACCATCTCTTGCCTGGAAGACTGTAGCAGCCTCGTCACAGGTCTGGCCTTTTCCACTCTTATCCTCCTATAGTTTGTTCTCTATGTGAAAAGCTGATCAAGCCCCATCTCTCCTCTGCTCCGAGCCCTCCAGTGGGTTCCTATCCCCGTGACCTGGCCCGTTCCTGCCTTGCCAACCTCACGTGCCGGCCTTTTCCAGCTCCAGAAAGCTTGTTTCGCCAGAGGAGTCAACAGCCGCTGTTCCCTCTGCTTGGAACTCTTGTCCCTCCTCGAATTACCTGGTACAATCTCAGTTCATTCAGGTCTCTGCCGGATGACACCTTTTCAGTTGCCCCAGGACACTTCAGAGAGGTGACCTCAGATACCCATCCCCCGTCACTCCTCTGCACCCCTCCCCTTCGTAGCACTGATCATACCCATTCCACTGCTGGTGTATTTGTTTACTTGGGTCCTGTTGGTCTCCTCCACTAGGATGCCAGCTCCACAAGGGCAGGGACCTGGTTTGTTTTATTGGCCGTTCTGCTTTCAACGCTGGAAGAGTACCTGACACATGGTAGGTGCTCAATAAATACTTTTAAGTAAATAGATACATGAACGAACGAACGATGTGTCCACACCTGACCTATAGGCAGATTGTGGTTTCTTGTGGAATTTATCACACATTCCAAACATCAAAAATTAACTTCTTCGGGCTTCCCTGGTGGCGCAGTGGTTGAGAGTCCGCCTGCCGATGCAGGGGACACGGGTTCGTGCCCCGGTCCGGGAAGATCCCACATGCTGTGGAGCAGCTGGGCCCGTGAGCTATGGCCGCTGAGCCTGCACATCTGGAGCCTGTGCCCCGCAACGGGAGAGGCCACAACGGTGAGAGGCCCGCGTACCGCAAAAAAAAAAATTAACTTCTTCATTTCCCAGCCCTTGGGATTTGAAGTGTAGGGACCTCATTTTAGTAATGAGTTCGTCGATTATTCTGGAAACCAGGACTTCTTACTCTGCATTCTTGGCGAAAATAGATACTCTTCTCCGGTTCTGAATTTGGCAAAGGAGGGGGGTGGGCACTTTGGTGTCGTGAGTCTCCTGCCTCCAGTTTTACTGAGAATGGCCATGTATTTTTGATTACTCTAGCTGGGTGCTTCTCACCTCGGCACCACTGACACTTTGGACCGGATAATTCTTTGTTGTGCTGTCCTGTGCACTGTAGGATGTAAGATGTTTAGCAGCATCCCTGACCTCTGCCCATATGATGCCAGTAGAACCTCCCAGCTATGACAACCAAAAAATGTCTACAGACATTGCCATTCCCTCGAGGGACGAAATCATCCCAGGTTGCAAACTACTACTCTACCATGTGCTGGAAGTCTCGCCACACCCACCCCCCGCAACAAAGAATTATCTAGCCCCAAATGTCAGTGGTGCCAAGTTCAAGATAGCCTGCTCTAGCACAGCACTGATGGAATGTTCTATTTTCTGCTGCCCAGTGGTAGCCACTTGTCACATGTGGCTGTGGAACACTTCAGATGTGGCTGGTACGACTGACGAACTGAGTTTTTAAGTTTATTTCATTTTAATTAATTTTATTTTTTTTTAAGATTGTTTTTATGTGGACCAATTTTTTAGTCTCTATTGAATTTGTTACAATATTGCCTCTGTTTTATGTTTTGGTTTTTTGGCCCCGAGGCATGTGGGATCTTAGCTCCCAGACCAGGGGTCAAACCCACACCCCCTGCATTGGAAGGCGCAGTCTTAACCCCTGGACTGCCAGGGAAGTCCCCATTAGTTTTAATTTAAATAGCCACTTAAATAGGCTAGTGGCTACCATATTGGATAGCACAGCTCTAGAGAAACCTGTGCGGCTCACACTTTAGTGTCACACAAGTCATCTGGGGAGAGCAGAGTCTGATTCAGCAAACTTGGGGTGAGGACTGAGAGTCTGCATTTCTAGTGAATTCCCAGGAGATACCAAGGACCTCAGTTTTAGTAAGATGACCTAAGTCTCTAACCTAAAGATCATATAAACACAAAAATGACATTTCTGCTGCCTGGAAGGGCTTGTTAAAAGACACAGTGGTGTAGTATGGGGTGATGGGGAAAATATGGTCTGTGGAGTCAGACAGATACTGGTATGAATCCACTGTTACTCAGCTGTGTGCCCTGGGCAACTTACTTAACCTCTCTGAGCCTCAGTCTCCTCAACTATAAAACAAAACAGTGATCATTCCCGACTTGCAGTGTGATTCTGAGACACTGTATTTGAAAGCACCAAGCCCAGTGCCTGCCTGGCCCATACTGGGCACTCAGGAAATAGCAGCAGGAGTTACTGATTCATCTAAAGTAAAGGCATCATTTACACACATCAGCCCTTAACGTTTAGGCCATGCCTGAGACCCCCATGTCAGAATCACTCAGATGTTCTTTGGAAAAGCAGATCCCTGGGCCCAGCCCACACCTACTGAGTCAGAGCCTCTCACGGTGGGGCCCTGGAAGCTTTATTTATTGTTGTTTTTAATTGAGGTACAATTCGCACAGCATAAAATCAACCACTGACCGTTTTAAAGTATAGAGGTCAGCGGCATTTAGTGCGTTCTCAGTGTTGTGCAGCCATCACCTCTGTCTAGTTCCAAGGCATTTTCATCACCCCAAAAGGAAACCCCATACCCATTAAGCAGTCACCCCTCATTCTCCTACCAGCCCCAGCCCCTGGCAACCACTGGTCTGCTTGATATCTCCATGGACTTACCTACTTTCTGGGTATTTCAGATAAAAGGAATCATTCAGGGCTTCCCTGGTGGCACAGTGGTTGAGAGTCTGCCTGCCGATGCAGGGGACACGGGTTCGTGCCCTGGTCCGGGAAGATCCCGCATGCTGCGGAGTGGCTGGGCCTGTGAGCCATGGCCGCTGAGCCTGCGCGTCCGGAGCCTGTGCTCCACAACGGGAGAGGCCACAACAGTGAGAGGCCCGCGTACCACAAAAAAAAAAAAAAAAAAAAGGAATCATTCAATATGTGACCTTTTGTGTCTGACTCTTTTCACTTAATGTTTTCGAGGGTCATCCATGTTGTCGCATGTATCAGAACTTCATTCTTTTTTATGGCTGAATAATATTCCATTGTATGTAGATACCAGATTTATCTGTTAGCCGGTTGATGGACGTTTGGGTCGTTTCCACTTTTGTGGCTATTGTTAATAGAGCTTCTTTGAACATGTGTGAACACGTTTTTGTTGGAGTGCCTGTTTTCAGTTCTTTTGGGTTTACACCTAGGAGTAGGGTTACTGGGTCATTGATAACTCTAAGGAACTGCCACACTGTTTTCTAAAGCAGCTGCACCATTTTCCATTCCTGCCAGCAGTGCAGAAGGGTTCCGATTTCTCCACATCCTCACCAACACTTGTTATTATTTTATTATTACCAACGTAGTGGGTGCAAGGTGAAGCTTCATTCTTAACTTCCCCAGGTGGTCCCTATGGGCGCTAGAGCTATATTCAGGAGAGCTTGCCCTGCACTGGGTTAAGTGATGGTCTGTTTCTCACAGAGGCATGGGACTTGGGACTCAGTCAAACAGGGCTTTTGTTGGGCTGGTGAAACCCATCAGAGGATTGGAGTTGTTAATTTGAGTGTGTTTAAGAGGTTGGATTTTTTTTCACACATCTTACTGTCTTAGCCCATAACGAAAAAGGATGGCTTATAAACAACAAAAATTTATTTCACACCGTTCTGGAGGCTGGATGTCCAAGATCAACATGCCAGCATGGTCACATTCTGTGAGGGCCCTTTCTTCCTGGTGCATTGCTAATACTTTCTCACTGTGTCCTCACATGGCAGAAGGGGTGAGGGAGCTATCGGGATCTCTTTGATAAGGGCACTAATCCCATTCATGAGACCTCCACCCTCATGACCTAAGCACCTCCCAGAGCCCCCACCTACTAATAGCATCACATTTGGGGGTTAGGATTTCAACATATGAATTGGTGGGGGAGGGACAGAACATTTAGCACGTAGCACTTACTCCCTCCCCTTTAGTAAGGGGAACTAAGAGGATAGGGACAGCTTGTTCTCAGCTTGCCCTGGAAAGGCCAGATCAGTGCAGATGACCGGTGGGAGCTCCCCCACCCCAGTGCCCCCATGGGCAAGTTACTGCAAAGCACCTCTACCTGCGGCTTGGGGCTGGCCTGGAGGGCCTGTCCCGGCACAAACTGGCTTTGAATTCTTCTGTTTTAATAAAATTTAAGGTGAAGTTTTGCACTCTACCGGATAGTATAGCCGGGCCTGATTTAATTTTTAAAATTAGGGGTTATGCCCCCAAATATTTAAGTGTATTTCAGGAACACATAAGGTTAATCCTGTGGCTCTGAGGATAAAGGTGATAAACCAGGGCTAGCGGGTAGAGGAGTGTCGGGGAGGGGGTTATCGTGGGAGTGCTTCATGAAAGGAATAGTATTCCTGTCTAACAATGAGGATTTTGTTTCCCTCTTCCGGAATTTCCTCGAATATAATCTCTGGGGTGGAAAACAACATTTAAACGATGCATTGTATCCACAAGCAAAGGGAGCAAGGTCCTACTGTAACTCCCTGGGCCACTTCAAGATTGCTGTAGGACAGAAGCCCAGCACCCATGGCCTCCTTAGGTTCTCAGCTTTGGCCACATGTCACAACACCTGACCAGCTTTAAGCACTATTGTCTAATGGGTTTTGGTGAACCCCAAGCATCTGTGTTTTTTAAAGCTCCCCAGGTGATTTTGATTTGCAGACAAACTGCTGTGCTCACCCATGGGACACGATGGTGCAAAAAGCAGACACTTGCTCATGCCCTCAGAGAGCTTACAGTCTGACTGGAGAGGCCCCCTCATTAATCACATAATTAATTCATTGCAACTTTGATAAGTGCTGTTGCACACTTGCGTTTCTGGAGAGTCAGAGAAGTCTCACTGAAGCTGTATTTGAAAGCTAACTAGATGTTAATGAGGAGGGCGCTAGGAGAAGAGCATCCCAGTCAGAGGGACCAGCATGTGCAGAAGTCCTGGGGTAAGAAAGAGCTTGGAGTGTGTGAAGACCTGAAAGACAAGCTGACTGGGGCTGTGAGCAAGGGAATAGGAGGCCTGAGGAGGTTGGAGAGTGGATGGTGGTCCGCCATCCATTGTCAGCCTATGATAAGTCTGTCTGATATGCTCTCAGTGTTTGAGCTGCTGTGATATTGGTCGAATACCCCAGCTTCTGTGTTCTGGAATAACCAGGTGCATGGAGACCTGATGAAGTGGCCACCTATCTCTCATAATGGTCTGAGCAGGAATGCCCTCTTCTAGTGCCTATAAATTATTCTTTTCTCAACCTCCATGGAGGTAAGAGTGGGGCATCTACAGAAGAGGAGAGATGGTTGGAGAGAGAATGGGAGTTTTCACCACGTTGGAGAAGCTTCCAGGCCTCCCCATCTGTTGATAGAATGTGTCTCCCTTGAAAATTAGATCTTCTTCCGTGTCACCATCATCTCTGTGCAGGAGAACTTGTTTGACAGAATGAGTGGCCCCCACGTGACTGGAGTCTAAGATTTCTCATTGCGTTGATGACTCTCCACCCTGTTTCTTAGATGTTCTTAGATTAAATCTACAGATTTAATTCCTCTTCCTCCTCAATTTCTTCTCCTCCCCCTCCTGCTTTTCCTTCTTTTAAAAATCTGTGCCAATTTCTAATTTATTGTGGGTGGCATGGAGGGAATTCTTCACACTTCATTGGGTCCTGCTTCCCATTTCAGAAGCTCCACAGTTTGTCTCCTGTGTCCCCTCCCCTCCCCTGGCTGCCACCCTGCTCCTGTCCAGTTTTCATTTCAACTGCTCTGTGGCCAACAGGAACCCTTCCTCTTGGGTTTGAGCCTCTCAGTACCCATTTAAAGTGTTCATGTCTCTATAGTAGTTTTTCCCTCCCAAGACTCTTAAATCTTCATTCTCCCCTTAACTCTAACAGCAGTGTGGTCTGTAAGGCATCATTAGTCACCACTGTGTGCAGAAGGGAAACTGAGGCCCAGACAGCCGTGTGGGGCATGGGACAGAGTCTGGCCTTGCCGGGTGGCTTGCTGCCTGTGGGTCCCTGGGAAATCACAGAGCCTTCCAGGGCTGTGTCCTCACTGGTCGTGTGGGAAAGACCTAAGTAAGATTTCCATGCCCGTAAGGCAGTGCCGTGGTAGGGAGGAAGGGCTTTCCGGCTTCCCGTTCTGGTTCCGTCACTTAGTTCTGTGGTCTGGGACAAACCAGCAGGCCTCAGTTTCCTCACTTGTAACATGGTGATACCAACAGTGACCCCGCAGGACTATTGTGACTATTCGGGTGCTTCTTGGGAAGGCCCAGCACCAGGCCTGGCCTGTGTTTAGGCCTTCAGGGTGTGGTAGCTGTTCCATCTCCTCTCCCTTCTGGAACTCGGCTGTTTGTCCAAGGAAACCCCAGCCGTTAGTGGTGGAACTAGAACCCAAGTCTGCTGGCTGCCGGCCCGGAGCCCCTGGGTAGAGCTCCCTGTAAGTCCTGGGGTAGCATCCAGAGAGAGTGGGCCTGGGGCCACCGAGGTGAGACTCAGTGCCCGTTAGCCCTGGTGCAGGGGGACTTCCCGCTGGGAACTCTCAGCACAGTGGCAGGGGACCCATGAGGTCACACACCAAGAAACTGTGAGTCATCGGGACCCCTGCACCCCTGCAAAGCTGCCCTGCAGCCCCAGTACCAGCTGGGAAATTGTTTCATGGATTCCTGTTGATTTTCATGTTGAGGGAGGAGCATGGCTGTCCCCACACACTGCTGTGTGATAGTAATGCTGACACTTATCCAGGGCCAGTTGGGAGCCAGGAAATGTGCTCGGTGTAGGACCTGTGCTCTTGCTGATCTCGCAGCAAGGAAGGCACTGCTAACTCCATTTTATGAAAGAACCAGGCCAAATGGCCAGTGAGGGGCGGGGCCAGATTTGAACCCTGGTCTGCTTGGCCCCAAAGCTCATATTCTGTGCATGAAATTGTATGACCTTCCGTCGAGTAACATTCACCACGAGGTTTCTCCAGCAGTCATTTAATAATAGAACGCTGGGCTTCCCTGGTGGCGCAGTGGTTGGGAGTCCGTCTGCTGATGCAGGGGACGCGGGTTCGTGCCCCGGTCCGGGAAGATCCCACATGCCGTGGAGCGGCTGGGCCCGTGAGCCATGGCCCCTGGGTCTGCGCGTCCGGAGTCTGTGCTCCGCAACGGGAGAGGCCACAACCGTGAGAGGCCCGCGTACCGCAAAAAAAAATTAAAAATAATAGAATGCTTGTTCACATCCCCAAACCCACATCCACTGTCAGTCTACGTCAGCCCTGACCAACTAATTTTCTCCACTGGTCAAATTGGATTTGGCCAAGTTACCACTGTTGAAGAGAAAAATAGATGAGTCCCAAAACTTGCTATAAAATGGGAGGAAGGATAAGATGGCCCCTGTGTTGGATGCCTCATGCCAGCTTAGGAAGAGGGAGAATTAGCTGACATGCACCTTACTTTCCTGGCTCGCCTTAAGTAACTTCTTGGGCACTTTTGGAAAAACCTGCACATCTATAATGCATGGTCTGAATACCATCACAGTGGAAACATGATGTGAGTCAAGAACCGATTCGGTCCTTATTAAGAGCCTCCTTTCACAGCTAGAATGTGCCGTGTTCCTTCCGTCACAGGAACTTTGCACAGCCTATTGTGCTGGCAACACCTTTTCTTTCTGTCTTTTCCCTCCTGCCCCCACCCTATTTTGTTTCACTAATTTATTCTTAGGGCTCAGATTAAAGACTAATTCTTTAGGAAAGCACCACTGACCCTTTCCTGTGCTAGATCTACCTCTGACATACGCTGTTATGGCAGTAATCATACTTCTTCAGAGCACCGCTATTATAGTTATTTCTAATTTATTAATGTTGGTTTCCCCACTAGAGGATAAACTCCATGAAGGCAGGGACCACATTGGTCTCAACTGCTGTATGCCTAGTGCTTTGCACTTGCCTGCTATATACTAGGCACTCAGTCAACAATGGATGGACCAGTGGATGGTTGGATAGATGGATTGAGCTAGTTAACTTCATTTCCTTTACCTTAACTCCAGCCAATATACTCTTCTTGCAGGAAAGGGGGATTGTAATTGCCTGTTTGTATGTCTCCCTTGGGTCTCTTTGAAGAAGAGCCCATATTACGAACACTAGCATCTAGCCCAGCGCCTGACATATGAAAGTCGGCTGTGTGGTCTAAGCTTAATCTTGCCCATGAGTGATTCCAAGGACTGTTGCTCCTGTCGGGGATCCTGGAGAGTTATTTTCGCATGTTGAGAATAAGGACGAAACACTCATGGAAACTGAGGGAAGTCCATCCCTGCTTCCCACCTCGTGCCATAGTTTAGCTTCTTGGTAAGATCTGCTCCTGAAGTTGCCAGTTACTCTGTTGACTTATTTATACATAAATAGTTATTCCTGTAACCTTCACTTAGCCAACATTCAGAGATAATGATAGACAATCTCGGTAACATCACAGACATCGCTTCCAAAGCATTCCCTTGCTATAGGAATGTTTATGATGTGCTTATCGCTAGAATTTCATGAGCAACAAACTCCCAAATTGCAAATGACTTAGCATTTGAAGCCAGGAGTGAGTGTACGTGTGTATGCATTTAAAAAAAAAAAAAAGACTTTGAAAAGGGAATTTTTTCTTCTACAGAGATATCTTCTAAAGTTTAAAATAAGAACTACATAAAAGCTGAGAGTTTAGAGGAATGAGCACTTTCTCTTAAGCGTTCAAATGGGGGAAAATGACTTGTAATCTCTCCCTCAAGTATTAAGGCAATAGGCATTTAAAGGCTTTTTTGGGAGCTGGCTGTCACAGACAAAAGATTTCTCAATTTAAAAAACATCATTTTTATAACATTAAATGGTAGGAATGAACGCCAGCAGCCCTCTTGACATTTTGGAAATGCTTTATTTTTTGAAACGTCCCAGTCCATTTTAATAGATGACACTTTTGTTCTTCCCATTCCGGGCAGTAGCTTTGGCTGGGGTTGCCATAGTTACAATTGGAAGTTCAAGGTAGAGCAGGACAGGGCTCCAGGCACAACTTCTGACCAGGTTCCCGTGAACCCAGTGTGTTGGTGCCACCACCTCAGACACCCCCCCGCCACACTTTCCCAAACTCCCTGCTGTAACTCTCCTTCTTGGAGACTCTCTGAACAGTCTGAACTGTAGTCCAGAGGGTGAATTTGACATCATTTTCATTTCCAACCACCCTCTCTGAACCAAGAGCTCAGCCAGACATCTCAGGAAGGTTGCACTCTTTACAAACGTTTCCTATAGCATGCTTCTCAGCTGTGGTTTGTGGAATGGTGCTGGTCTGCAAGCTGTTTACCGGTCCACGAGATCAGTACAGAAATTGAGAGGAGGCGCTTAGAAACTCTCATGCCGATTTGACAGAGTAAGCTGTTGAATCATTAAGAAGTAGGCTTGTACTCTATGAATATTTTTGTCATTTCATTTTTCTACCAGTTCCTTTTCTTATATTTTATAAAAGTATTCATCCGTGATGGATCAGAAATTAAAAACAAAGAACTGGTCCTTCATAACAAAGAGCTTGAGAAGCCCTGTGCTGTAGCACTTGTAAGCTGCCTCTGCTCCCTGTGGGACAGGTAGGCTGTTGAATGAACTTGGAGAAATCACAGCACTTACCAAATTATCTTGTAGTGAAACATGTGTATGTCTCTCTCTCTCTCTTCTCTCTCTCCCCTTCTTTCTCTCTCTCTCTCTCTCGCTAGGCTGTTGCTTGAAAGCAGGGACTGCATCTGATTCATCTTTGTAGCCTCGTTCCTTAGAGCCCTGCCTGGCACATCGGAGGGCGTGGGAAACATTCGTCCTGCGCCTGTCTGCTCCCCAATGACATGAGAGTGGCTGAGGCCAGCCTCGCGAGCTCCCGCGGCTTCTGGATAGTGTCCTTGGCAGGCTGGTGATGGAGAGCTGGGAGCAGACGATGAAGAAGTGACCTTTCTTTCTCTTTTTCCCACAGAACTAGGCCTCCTCTTCCCACCTGCCCAGCAGCATGAGAGCAGCACGACTGGCCGGCCGCAGGAGAAGCCCCCAGAGCCAGGCCCCCAACCCGACCATCTGCTGCGGAGGCCAAGGTGAGCTTGCTTCCCTTTTCCTGGAAAGTCTCGGCATTTTCATTTGAACTAATTCTCTATGCTTTTGTAATCCCTTGCCATATGCTGGGAAAATGGGGTTTACTGGGACTTGGGTAGACTGAAAAAGTACATGTCAGCCTAATGGGGCAAAACGTGCTCATTTCGGCTAATGGAGAGGCCGATGGTGGAGCAGGAAGGACACTGGATTGAGTTTCTGGGGACTGAAGCTCTCATTATTCCTTCACCACCTCCTGAATCTGGGACCTTGGGCAGATCTTTTGGGGATCGGGTATCCAGGGAGTTTTGGATGAAGGGATCTCTGGGATAGGATACAATTGGAAGGATGGTCCACTCATGGTCTGGGGCTCTCAGGACGCCCTGGATAGTCTCCTGTCCCACACAGGGTCATAAAGGGCCTTAGAGGATAAGCCAGGCCAATTCCCGGCCAATGTTGAGCAACGAATTGTTCGAAAATTCTTCCTAATATTGAGACAAATTCTTCCTCTCTGAAATTTCTAACTTCTCTCCTCTGCTCTGCCACATGGACCCACAAAGACTGGGCTTTCAAAGACTCTTCCACATGACCCTCTCTTTGGATTTGGAGATGGCTGTCGTGACTCTGTTTTTCTGTTTTGTATAAATTCTCCCTGGAGACTGGCACCACTCACCTTGTCCTCTTGTCCCCTCCGTGTTAGAAAGGGCTTCATCACCTCCAGTGTTGGTCCTCAGTGCTCACTCAGCCGGTACCATCCTCAACAGAGAATCCTTCGTTCGCCACTCATTCTTCAGGACCTATTAAGAGACCCCTTTGTGACAGTCGCTGTACTAGACTCTGGAGATACCTCAGTGAACAAGAAAGACAGGGTCTTTTTCTTTTTTAAGATGAAATAGGTATGGATCCTTGGAGAGAGTTTGAAATAAGCATTGAACCATTTCTGTGTGCTCCTTTTAAATATTTTATCTTTTCATTTTTTTTCCTTAAATGTTTTATGAGTGCTTGAAAAAGCGTGTACTCTCTGATTATTAGATATATAGTAGTTTTCTATATATGGTCATTAAAATAAGCTAGTTCATTGTGCTGTTCAAATCATCTGTAATACGTCCTTGTCTGTTTTTGTCTGACTAATCTTCTCAATAACACATTATTGAGAGACATGTTAAAAATCTCCCATTGGATTTGTCCATTTCCCCTTGTAGTGCCAAAAATTTTGCTCATGTATAAAATTTTGTATATTTTAAGGCAATGCTGTTTGGTTAGAACAGGTGTATCTTACTGATGAATTGGGATTCATTTCAACCATGTTTATATTTGTTTTTTTTCTGCTCCTTCTTTTTGGTTGAGATGTTTTTCCCTCCTCATTCCATCTTCTGTCTTCTTAGTTGGAAGTTATGTGCTCTATATCTGTTCTTTCAAATGTTTAGCCGATCTATTTTAACAGGCATACTTAACAAAGTCTAAAATTAATCAATGTCTTTACCTGCCTCCCCCAAAACACAAGAACCATAAACTGGTTTAATTCTAACCACTACCTCTCCCAATTTATATACAATTGTTATCCTGTGTTTTCATGCTGTCCTGTTTTTTTCCCTACAATTTAGACATCATTGTTTTATATGATGTGTTTGTATCCACATTCTTATCCATATCTTTTCTCACCATTCTTTCATGAATTGGAGATCATTATCCTTCTGCCTGAAATAAACCCCTTTTAGCATTATCCTTTAGTGAGAGTCTGTTGGTGGTAAACTTTCAAGTTGTTTTTGCTTTGGTTTGGTTTGGTTTTTGTTGGCTTGACACTATATTTTGCTCTCAATTTTGAAAGGTAGCTTTACTGGATATTTTCTCTTCGGTCACTGAAACCATTATTCCACTACCTCTGGCTCTGAATGTTGCTGTTGAGAAGTTGGCTGTTGGTCTTCCTTTATAAGTGACCTGGCATTTCCCTCTAGTTACATTAAAGATGTTGCTGCTTTCTTTGGTGTTCTGCCACTTCTCTCTCATGTAGCTAGGTGTCAGTTTCTCTGTCTTTATTCTGTTCGGGTTTCATTGGGATTCCTAGAGCTAAAGATGAGTGTCTTTCAACAGTTCTGGAGGATTCTCACCCTTCATTCTTTGAATATTGACTCTTTCACACTCTTTCTAATAGCTCCTTTTGGAACTCCAGTTAGACATATGGTGGACCTTCTCATTCTATTCTCCGTATCTCGTAACCTCTATTCCATATTTCTCACCTCATTGTCCCTCTGTGCTGAACTCTGAATAATTTCTTCCAACCTGTCTTCCATTTAATTTATTCTGTGTTTCAAATGCTGTTTAATCCATCCATTGAAATTTTTTCCTTTCGGCTTCTTTATTTATCATTTCTAGAAGTTCTGGTCCATTATTTTTTAAATCTGCTTGGTGATTTTCTCTTATTTCTTGCTTATATTTGCAAACTTCTTGATTTCTTTAACATATTGAAATTGCTATTTAGAAATAGTAGAATTTCATGTCTGGTAATTGAGAATCTGAAATCTTTGCAGGTCTGATTCTGCCGTCTGTTGCTTCTGCTGGCTAGTACTCATAATGCCTTGTTGTTGTTTCCTTGTTGTTGTTATTTTCTTTGAGCTGTTCATTTTCCTTAGAACTTTACCTTTGTGAACTATTTGAGGTATGGCTTGAAGTTAATTTTTCCAGAGACGTTTTGCATTAACTTCTGCTAGTTGTCTGGGGGCACTCCCAATCAAAAATCACTTTAAATTCATTTTCTACCCAAAGCTTTTCTGGCTACATAAGTAGCATGAATTCAAACTGCAAATCGGTGTGAGATCCAGCTTATGGGTTCAGATTTCTACCCAGCCCAAGGTCAGGTTTCCTCGTGGTCTCCTTTTGTGTTGGGGGTCTATTTCTCATTCATTGAGGGTGGAGCCTTTTGAAGTCCCAATTTTATGAAGGAACTAAGCTTTTTCTCCTGTTTCCTGAACGCTGTGCAGCTCTCATGAGAAACTTAGAATCTGTAGGGTTTGGCAGGAACCCTCAGGGCAAAAGCCAGGTTTGCTGCTAGCTTACATCCCAAAGTTCCTGCTTTTGGTTTTGTTTTTGGTCTTCGAAGAATCCTTCCATTTATACCAGTTCAGCAGTGTGTATACAATCTTTTTATTTTAAATTTTAAACAGCATGTTAAGTTGTTTCAGTTGGGAAGGTCAAGTAGGGTATCTGATCTGCCATATTGCCAGAAGGTCTGTTTTCTTTCTTTCCTACCATAGCCCCCTAGGGCAGGAATTACTATTCCTTGTTCACAGAAGAATGAACCAAGGCTCAGAAAGGACACGTAACTGACTGCAGTCACGGGGCTAGCAGGTGATGGACCGGCAAGGAGTATGTCCCTCCCCTATCCCCTTTTCCCACCTTTGCTCTCCTCAGAATAACTTAACCAATTTTGGGGGGATTAGCTTTATGCTCACAAAGGATATAAGTTCCTACCAGAATAAATAAATAGTTGGGCAGCTTTGTAAAATTTGTTTATGAATCTATTGTTTATCTTCCTCGAGAGAGGAAATGGCTTCTGCATATTTTGTGGTTTGTTTCTCCCGTGGTCCCCAGCAACCTTCCTGCTTCATTCCCACTTGGCAAAGACCTCCTGGACCTGCAGCCAGATCCCATGTGCACCTCAAGGTTGAGGACAAGACCCCAACTTCCTCTTGTCCTCGTGCTCTCTCTCCTTCTCCCTTCCCTTGTGCCTCTTTTCCACACCCCCCAACCCCATCCTTCCTGCTGTTAGTCTTCCTGTCTCCTGTCTGTGTACCTTTCATCGGAGGGGAGGCCACAGAGCACAGTGGTTAGACGTTTTGGGCTTGGGGGCAGGAGAAAGAGCTGAGTTTGAACCTAGCTCTGCCTCTCACTAGCTTCGTCTCTCTGAGCTTCCATTTCTTCATCTGCAACATGGGGACCACAGGCAAAGCTGTTCAAGGTTGAAATGAGATGATGTATGTACGTAGAGCTTGGAGCATCACAAGCACCCAGTCCGTGGTACTCAACACCATCATGACTAAGAACAGACCCCTTCAAGACTCGCACCCCTGTTCAGTGATGCTCTCATGTTGGCAGAGCTGGTTTATGAAATGTGATGGAAAAGGAGGCAGGAGTCTAGGGTCAATGTGGGATTCCCAGCCCCGCTGGGGTGTTTTTAAAACTAATCGGAGGGAAAGCAGAACACACTGGTCTGGCCAGTGTTTGCACAGGCTATAAACCATGGGTTCTAGAAATGTTCATCCCTAAAGATGGGGCATCTCAGCATCTCAGCCCTCCCTCCAAGCTGTTCCTTCTGTCTTAGAACCATGAGAGCTCTGGAACCTCATGACATCACTCGCTGGGGAGTTGTCCCTGTGGTGCCCACAGCCCAGTCAGTGGATGGCACACCAACTCTGCTGGACACATGTCCAGAAGGGGCAGGATGGGTGGTCTCCACTGTCCATCTGACTTCCATTCTTAAAGCTGACATGACTGCTTATAAACACACACTCCCTGCTCATAAGTAGTGACTTTATATTACACTCAGATTTGTGTCACTTCCTGATTTGATATCTATCAGGCAACAACTTTTTTAGCACCTGCTATTTGTAGTGACTCTGGGCTTTGTACAGTGGGCAAGTGTTATGAAAAATGCATAGAGTTGCTATGACCCTAAAACTACTCTGAAAAATAGTCTATTTATTTAAAAAGACTTTATGACCAAAAAAATGCATGAAGGATAAAACACCTTCACAAGATTAAGTGCCAGGTATTCAGAATAGGTTTCCAGGGGGGACAGCACTGTGCCTTCGAGTGCTCAGGGAAGACTTCCTGGGGAAGGCTAGGAAGAAGATTGGGGCTGGCCCCGTGGGGCAGGTAGGGTGAGGTGGCTGGAAAAGGAACCTTGTACATTGGGGGTGTCGAAGTGGTGTGAACTGAGGTTTAGAGATGGGCATTCTCTTGAGCTAGTGAGATCCAGTGCAGTGCTTCTAGCCCCACAGATGGCCTCAGTGGCGTCTCTTCGAGAGCCACCTCCACTAGCATATCAAGTGCCCTGACAAGTCCTGCAATCATGTTTGACTGTGCTTCACCAGGTTTCCCAACTGTGTCTGATCATGCATGGCCAGTGAACATGGTGGTCTTGAATGGATTTGCATTTGCCTTTTTATCTCCCTGCAAATGCTACCAACTCACTTTTGTAAAACAGGGATTGACAACTTTCTTTAAAAATTCAGTCTGTGGGGATCAAAAAATTATTTCCAAATAATTTTCAAAGACAAGTCAACCACTTGTCTTCCTTTTCCAAGTGTGGCTCTAGTACTTAGAAGGGTGGGGTTTTGCAGGAGCCTGAAGATTGATGCTGCTGCACTAGGGAGGGAGCTGACTCCCACGACGATGTCCACTGACATTCTCGACCTAGCTGAGGGGCCAGGCCCAACCCCACCCCATCCCCACCCTGCCTGCAAACCTCAAAGTCTATTAACGGCCTCTCTCCAGATAATGATTCATGCTTCCTGTCCCTCCTCCTTTCTAGTTACTCAGAGCTGTGAGCCAAGATTGATTACTTACACCATCCAACTGGCCTCGCCCATGGGGAGCTCAACTGGTAGATTAAATATTCTTCATGGGCGACACCCCAGGTTGAGTTCTCCTTGTCAGCTGAGTCCTGCGCAGTGAAACAAGGGGTTGTCCCAGATGCAGATGTGGAGATGGTTTGCAGAACTAGGAAGTCTCGGGACACATCATGTTCGGGAGTATGTGAGGAGTTTGGGGAGCCGGGGTTACTGTGAGTAGAGAAACAAGGAGGTGCCCCAGGCACGGGACTCATATACTGCCATGGCCTCATAAAAGCCAACAGAAATAGGTTCTAAGCCGAGTCTTTAGATGCTCCTCTGGAGACTGGCTATCTGTTCCTTCTTGCTGTTAGGTGGTCTTGTTTCTAAAAACATTTTCATAATCTTTATTACACTCGTCATATAGATTATTCTATTTTTAAAAAATTAAAACACTCTAACTGAGCTTAAGTCTGCCCTGATAACCTCCCCCACCCACTCAGTTCCTTTTCCAAAATACCGCAGAAGCGAGATGGACATCCAGCTGTCCTGATTCCCAGTGTTCTTTCCCCCCAGGGGGCCAGGGTCCTTAGGGATCGGCTGTCAGTGGTGGAAAACCGTACCGCCTCAGTATCCTGCCTCAAGGTTGCTGGGTGTCCCAGAGACAGGCAGGGTCTGGGAGGTTCACCCAGCTAAGCCCTCGCTGGTCAGAGCCGGAGGGACCTCCTTGCAGTCCGTCAGGTCGAGCCTCCTCATTCTGCAGACGCTGGGTCTGAGATGCAGGGAGAGGAAGTCATTTGCCCAACAAGGTCGCAGGGCCAGTCTCCTTTTCTGTTTGGCCCGGGTTATCTTTATATTGGGTTTGCATTTCCTGAATACGCAGCAACTGGGTAGGGGGTGGAGGGCAGGGGAAGTGGGCTTAGAAGAGCCCCGTCTGAGAATGTTTAAATTTCCTGTGAGTGTCCCATGAAGAGGGAGATAATCTATGTGCACATGATCCAGAGGAGAGGGGGAGGCTTGGTTTAGGTCCAGAAGATGGAGAGTGGAGGGGAGAAGCAGGAGGGCAAATGGGAGCAATTCAGAGACGTTTTTTTAGGTGAGATAGAAATAAATAGAGGCTTGTTTCTTTGCATTTCCTTGTTGCCTTCTTGTGTTGCGTTTTTGGAGAACACTCAAGTCACGTGGAGGCTCTTGTTTTAGTGGTGTTCCTTTGTGGTTCTGGGGGGTACCTCTGGCCGAGGACCGGAGACCTCTGCTCTTGTCTCCCTCAGGTTGGCTTCTTCCTGGCACATGTGGTCCTTTGGAAATCTCTTCCCCCCTCAGAGCGTCCATAGCTTAGCTCAAAATGGGAGTACAGCCTCCTGCTGGGCTGCCTCACAGAAAGACAGTGGGTATGAGGGTGCCCCCCAGATGTTAAGGGTTGGCTTCATTTTCTCCCTAACTTCTGGGAGGCTGGCACGGACACTGAGTGATTCGGAGCTTCCACCAGGAAGGGTCTTGTTTGCCCGTCAGATCAGGTGGCAGATGTGGGCACCAAGGCCGCCCCAGGCTTGCTTTGGGACAGCCTTGCCAGACAGTGTGCCCCACGTTCCTTAAAGGGGGCCGTTGTTTAAGCAGGCCAGGAGGCTGTAACTGAAAGTAAGGAAACGGCAGATATAGACAGAGTTACTGCCAATTTCCTGGAGTCTGGGAGCTGGGGGCCCCCTTGCAACAGGAAGGGAAGTAGATTATTTCCTTATCTGGTATCATGGAGGGAATGAAATGTCTCTTTCCGGGTAACTGGGGCAGCACCTTTCAACTTCTCACTTTAATCATAACCACAAATATTCCTAAACTTTAGGTGGCCACTCAAGAATTACATCTCTTTCCCTCTCCTGGGGTCTTGAGCAGCTTGAGAGCCAGACCCCAGAGAGCAGAACACCCCCTTCGTTACCAGCAACCACACTAGAGAGCTTGGCCTGACTCATGGCCACACTGAGTCCCTCTTAGGCACCTCCAAGTCTCACTGACCCATGGAGATCCACAGGCCTCTCTCGCAGGGACCCACCTGCCCCAGAAAGCAAGTCTGCCCCATGAGCATGTCACATGGGCATCTGTATCCTCCTGCTTCTTCCTCTGCCTGGTGAACAGTATGCTAAACGCACATTAGCCTTTCCACGGTGACGCTGGATCTTTAGGGATAAAGGGGAATGTCCTCTGATGCAGTGGTGCTTTCAGGAGGGTGTCAAGGAGGGCCCACATGACTGTGGGTTTTCTCTCTTCCTTCCTGTGTCCACTTCTAGCCATTTCTGCCTCTGAGCACCGTGCTGCTCACTGAAACAAAGGGAGGGCTGAAGGTTGCCCGGGAAACAAATAACCAAATGTATTCAATCATGACTGAGTCATTGAGCCTTGATGTCAACTGTACTCAAGTCAAAACAAACCAACAGAAACCCCACCCAGGCGGTGAGACTTTATGAGTTCTCCCTGGACACCACGCATGTCCTGAACATTCTCCTGTTTAATCTTCATCAAAAACCTGGAATAATTAGGTGTTGTTATTCCTCTTTGACAGATGTCAATACTGAGGCTCCAAAAAACCCAAAAAAGATTAGATCAGCCTGCCCGGTTCTCACTTTGCCGGTGGAACATTATGATTTGAACTCTGGTCTTCTGACTCCAGAGCCCAGTACTTTGGGTATTTCTGTGAGGAAAACGCCTGCCACATAATCCATGTGTTTCTCTCCAGTGAGAAAAGTTCCTGATGAGTTCAAGAAAAAAAAATTTCCAGAGAGCTGAAGCTAGCCCTTTAAACCTGGAAAGAGAAAGGGTTTTTGGTGCAAGGTGCATCAGATTCTTTCTCAGACTTCCAAGTTCACGGCTATATGCTAGAGGGTTGGAGGCTGCCTGCAGCTGATGGCCAGGACGTGTCTATACCAGGGTATAAGCCAGCTCTCCTTGACCCTTCAGAACGTGGAGAGCGCTGCAGGGGTCCAGCTAGGGGGAAGTAGCTTCATGCTACTCAGATCTGCGATGGGTGAATGAAGGACACCGCACGGTATCAGAGAAGCCTCATCCTGGCATCAGAGGGCTGGAGGTTTAACCCTTCGTCACAATTGTGTGGCCTTGAGTGCATCGTCCCCTGCATGTGAATTTCCTCATCTTTCAAATGGAGAAAACAATTCTGACCTCACCGGCTTGTTGTGGGGACAGAGTAAGGTAGTGGGTGTCGGTGCTTTGTCCAGTGCTTTCCAGAACGTTACTGTTGGCCATGAGAACAAGCACCCCCTCCCATGAACTCCTCAATGTCCCTACCAGAGACTCCACGTGGGCCAGAGGATTCGTGGCTGTGACCCCGGGGGATGGGTCTGCTGTGAGCTCCACTGACATCAGGCAAACACACCCACGGCCGCCAGGGCGGGTCACTCTCCATGTCAGCACTGACCTCCTCGTGCCAGGGCTGTTGGAGAGAAGGAGCCATGAGCTTCTCACTCTTCTGCTCAGGAAAAGGAAAGAGAACGAAAAGGAAGGGGGAAAAAAAGAAAAATTGATTTTCTTTAACCTGTGGCTTTTTTTCCCTGTCTCCCCTCCTTGTTATGAGTGGGATTGCCACTTAACTTTTTTATAATTAAAAAAAAAAAGATGTTCTGGGTGAGGGAACATAATATTCAGACATGTTGAGCTGACAGCTGATGGGCGTGTTGTCAATACATCATCACCACAAATCATGTGGCAGGGGTTGGTGGGGAGTAGATTTGTGTGTACGTGTGTGCGCGCGCACACACTTGAATGATTTTAAGTGTTTGGGGAATGTCCCATGACCCCTATGGAAAGCAGCTCCTGTGGAAGGTTAGCCAGGGAGATGGTCAGCCCTTAGGGTAGGAATGGGAAGTGGGCTTCCATTGTGAATTGAGGGGGGGGGGTCTTCTCCATGTGAGCCTGTGGAAGCAAAAGGTCTCCCCTTCCTCTCCCTTTCTCTCCCTCTTTTGTGTCCTTAGCACCCAGTGGGTGCCCTGTATTATGCTGACCGAAGTAGACAGAGTTGATGAGGCACTCCTTGGAAGAGGTCTCAGTTTGATGGTGGATGCGGATAAAGCAGCTGGGACCAGTGCTCTAAGGGGTGTAATAAAGACACGCAGCCTGAGTCCTGCCATTCTCACTTGCCCTCCAGGCATTCTTCCTCCCATCCCTGCCTTCACTTACTGCCCGTGTCAGGGGACTCACCAACCTCTCTTGAGCCTTGGAGCCCTCGGTCCAGCTGCCTCTGTGACAGCTCCAGTGAAACAGCTTTCGTGGTGCTCCGTCTTCACAGATGCAAATCTAGGCATCATCTTGACACTCCTCCCTCCCACACCCCCCTGGCCATCTCATCACTAAGTCCTATCAGCTTCACCCCCACATGCCCCTCCATCACCACCCACATCCAAGCTGCCTGACCTGGACCATCGCTAAGTCGAGTCCCGCTCCCCATATCCTCACTCACCCTCCTCCAGTCTGTTCTGACCAGGGGTCCACAAACTATGGTCCATGGGCCAAACCCAGCCACTGGCTGATTTTGTAGAGCCCGTGAGCTAAACATGGTTTGTGCATGTAAACATTTGATGGTACGCGGCACTGACTTTGAACCCAGTTAAGCAAAATGTTATCCCTCTAAAAAACAAGTCCATTCTTCTCATTAGTAGATCTATTTACATTAAATTGTACTCGATTACTATTATATTTTGAGTTGCCTCAAAAAGTTTGTAGAAATTTGTTTTTTCTCTTACTCTGTAAGCGTCTACATCATAGCCTCGATTTTGCTTCCTGGCTGTGAACCCTGCAATGTATACTTTCTGGCCCTTTACAGAAAACGTTTGCTGACCTCTGGTCTAGCCTGTGGCCTTTTCAAAATGGAAATCTGATCAGTCACACATGCTTGTACATGCACACACACACACATACATACATCATACATCACATACACACATCCAAACACTTTAATCGTTCCCCATTGCTCTTGGTATAAAGATAAAACTCCTTACCTTCAAGAACCTGGGGTGGTCTGGCCCCTGCCCCCTCTCCATTTTCATTGCCATGCTCCTATCCTGGCCACTCTGGCCTTCTCTTAGTTCCTATGTCCACCGTGTTCCCACCTGCCACAGGGCCTTTGCCTGTGCTATCCTTGACTTTATCTGGGAGGCAGCTTTCCACACTCTATTTTCTCTATTTAAGTGCTTCTCATCCCGCAGATTGCAGTATCACCGTGACTTCCACAGAGGATCCTTCCCTGACCTTTCTGCTGAGCCCTCTATTATAACCACTCATCGCAGTCATAGATTTGGCATCGTCTGACACTCCCCCCACCCCAGACGGCAAGCCCCTGACACCACGAGAGCTGACACCATGTCATGCAACCCCCTCATGGTGTCCCCTGGTACATAGTGGGCACTCAGTAAATACCTCGTTACACTGAATGGCTGAGAATCAAGGAAGCCTTCATAAAAGATAAGTTTGAACAGGAAACTAGTAGGTTGAGAAGATGGAGAATGGGAAAAAGGGGGTTTTAGACAGAGGGACCAGTATTCTGGAGATTCTGTGTGGCTCCATGGGTGGGAGGGGGAGGGCGCTCGGAGTGTATATGGGTGAATGCTTGGGGTAAATCATTGGAAAGGGAGGTGAGGCCAAATCATGAGGGGCTCCCTGTGCCAGCCTGAGCTCTTTGGATGCTTCTCCTGTGGGCAGAGGGCACGTGGGTGGTTTGAAGCAGAAGGGTGGCGTGGACAGAGCTGCTGAGTGGACAGTAGACTGGAGGGGGCAGGACCAGCTATAAAGGACTCTTCCATGGATCAGGCAGTGGGGATGAGAGGAGATGGTCAGGGAATGCTATAGAGGAGGGGGCAACAGGAATTGATAGCCTACTGGAAGTGGGGGAGATGAGCTCTTGGGGGTCCCATGTTTCTCCAGTATTTAAGATGAGTGAAGAGAGAGGAGTTAGAGCACAGGTGGAGGGATGGATGTTTGTTTGAGGGTCAGGAAGTGGAGGTGGTAAATACCTGTAGTCCCCCGGTGTTCTCTATGAAGGAGATTAGAGTTATCTGCTGAGACAGACACTTTTTGGGTTCAAGTCATAGGCTTTGGCCTCTTCCCCCGTTGGCACGCAGTGGGCTCTACATGCCCCCTAAACTGTTGGGGGGGGTTCAGCTCAGCCAGGAGCAGCTGGGGGCTCAGGCTGGTGGTTTCTATCCCAAACAGCTCCTCCGGGGGTTAAACAGGCACTTAAAGGAGATCTTAGAGACCTGCCTTTCCTCATTCTTTTCCTAAAATGTGATGTCTAGATGTCAGCTTTGTCAGAAATCCTACCTCGAAGGCCTTTGGAAAAAAGAGTTCCACTCATGTCCGAAAATGTTCACCGAGGCCCTGTACCACCCAGCTGTGCTCTGAGCACCATGGGGAATCCAGCTCTTGGCCCCCAGAGGGTCTGTGCCTGACCTGAAGATACATAACTAACACATGAAATGCACAGAGACGGAATTCCCTGGCGGTCCAGTGGTTAGGACTCAGTGCTTTCACTTCTTTGGGCCCGGGTTCTATCCCTGTTCGGGGAAGTAAGATCCCACAAGCGAGGCAACGCAACCAAAAACAAAAAAAAGCAGAAATGCACAGAGAACAGTGCAGGAAGGTGTCATTCAGCGACATCATGACTTTTGTTTCCTTTTTTTTTAAACATCTTTATTGGAGTATAATTGCTTTACGATGATGTGTTAGTTTCTGCTGTATAACAAAGTGAATCAGCTATACATATACATATATCCCTATATCTCTTCCCTCTTGCATCTCCCTCCCTATCCCACCTCTCTAGGTTGTCACAAAGCACCGAGCTGATCTCCCTGTGCTATGCGGCTGCTTCCCACTAGCTATCGATTTTACATTTGGTAGTGTATATATGTCCATGCCACTCTCTCACTTTGTCCCACCTTACCCTTCCCCATCCCCGTGTCCTCAAGTCCATTCTCTAGTAGTCTGTGTCTTTATTCCCGTCCTGCCCCTAGGTTCTTCATAACAATTTTTTTTTTTAGATTCCATATATATGTGTTAGCATACAATATTTGTTTTTCTCTTTCTGACTTACTTCACTCTGTATGACAGATTCTAGGTCCATCCACCTCACTACAAATAACTCAATTTCATTTCTTTTTATGGCTGAGTAATATTCTATTGTATATATGTGCCACATCTTCTTCTTTTTTTTTCACGCACACACTGTATTTTATTTTTACAAGAGATAAATAGACTGACACCAAGCATTGTAAATGGATGACCACAACAAAAGCAACAATGATTGCAATTACCAAACACGAAACACACTCATACTGTGTCATAATATTGACATTCAGTCCAGGAATCCTCCACCGTAACAGCTCCTTTACTTTGCAGTGAAAATTGATTTGTATACTTTTTGCCTCTGAGTCCTTGTGGGATTTTTTTTTTTTACTTCAAACAGAAAGTCACAAAAATTATAATCATTCTCATCAGTTCACTCAGTCCCATGTCATTAATTTTTTTTTCATCTTGATCTTTGTTAGCACATTTATGAATCCATCAGTTTTCCATTAGAGTTCTGAAAATGCTTATTCATTCAGTTCAGCAGTTTAGTCAGTTACCAGAAACCTGTACTTGTCAGAGTCTTTTCCATGAATTCCTTGAAGATGAAACCCTTTTATAGGAACATTTTTGCAAAAGCATCAGAGTCCAGAACTGTCTGTAAATGACAAGGACTTAAAAATGACCACAGTTAAAGATCTGATGACAGTTCATAATAATGCAATTGACAAGGAAATTTAGTTATTTCTGAGATATACATTTTAAAGTAATAACTAGAATTATGACTTATAACATTATACCAGAACATATAAGATTTTTAGAAATTTCATGTAGTGTCTGAAACATTTATGTTAACATATTTCCATACAGATAACCCAAAGAAAGTTCAGTATTAGTTGTTTTTTCAGTTTGTTCGTTTTTTTATACTGCAGGTTCTTATCAATCATCAATTTTATACACATCAGTGTATACATGTCAATCCCAATCGCCCAATTCAGCACACCACCATCCCCACCCCACCGCGGTTTCCCCCCCTTGGTGTCCATACGTTTGTTCTCTACATCTGTGTCTCAACTTCTGCCCTGCAAACCGGTTCATCTGTACCATTATTCTAGGTTCCACATACATGCGTTAATATACGATATTTGTTTTTCTCTTTCTGACTTGCTTCACTCTGTATGACAGTCTCTAGATCCATCCACGTCTCATCAAATGACTCAATTTCGTTCCTTTTTAGGGCTGAGTAATATTCCATTGTATGTATGTACCACATCTTCTTTACCCATTCATCTGTCGAGGGACACTTAGGTTGCTTCCATGTCCTGGCTATTGTAAATAGAGCTGCAATGAACATTGTGGTACATGACTCTTTTGGAATTATGGTTTTCTCTGGGTATATGCCCAGTAGTGGGATTGCTGGATCATATGGTAATTCTATTTTTAGTTTTTTAAGGAACCTCCATACTGTTCTCCATAGTGGCTGTATCAATTTACATTCCCACCAACAGTGCAAGAGGGTTCCCTTTTCTCCACACCCTCTCCAGCATTTATTGTTTTTTAGATTTTTTGACATCATGCTTTTTTGTAGTGTATTAAAGCTCCCAAGGCACATTCACATACAGACACAGGCGTCTTTAACCAACTCCTGCCTCACCACCTTCTCCCAGACGCCCACACACATAGCACCCACTGCCCCAAATGAGGTTGGGGGCTGAGTGAGCATCAGCTACGTTCCCAAACCTGCTTGTGCCCGTTGTCCTCATTACTGTAGATACATCAGTTAATTAGATGTGACCTGTGAATGCAAAAGAGAAAGAGAAGTTTGACAAACTTGTTGGCTGCATTCCATAAACACTGAGTGGGTCTGCTTTGAGTGACACACTGCTCGTGGCACAGTGGAGAAGGGAGAGAGAGATGTAAAAGCAGAGGTATGAAGACAGTCCTGCTCCTAAAGAACTTAAAATCTAGCATTGGTTGAAAAATAGAACACCCAAGGTTCTGGTCTGGTTCTGGTCTGAGGACTGGCCTGGAGGAGTGACGTCTCACACAAACAGAAGGATGCGTGTCTGGGCCTGCAGATTCTTCATCCAGGGCTTGGTCCTCACTTTCCCCGAGGCCCCCAGGCTCCAGGGGCCCCATGTCTGCCTGCTCACTTCAGCTGCCAGGGCCCCTGGTGGATGCATCACTTCGGCCCTCTGGTCTTATAGCAGCCGAGGGAGGCTTATTTGGCAAGAAATTGAGGCAGTGAGATGATGAGGGCCAATGACCAATGGGATATCTGTCTTGAGCGAGTCCAGACAGGCTTGGGGGCTTCCCAGGAGGGATATAAAGGATCACCAGAGGAGGGAGCAAACCCAGAAAAGGGCAAGACACCCTCTTGATTCCCTGAGGCTTCTCAGTAGCTGTTGGGTAGACGGAAGCCAAGCTCTGTGGCCCTCCCACCATCGCACACAGAACTGCAACAGCGGGAATCTCAGGTGATTGTTCACTTCCAACTTTCTTCTGTAATAATACTTGAATTCCCAGAAGCATCTGTAAATTAAAGCAGGCATTCTTCCTCGATCTTGGCGCTTGCTATCATTTGGAACAAGACCCTCCTGACAAAACTGGTCTCGGCAGCTCCCATCGGCTTGTCTCCTGCAGGATGTCTTCCCAGTTCGATCCCTGGGTCTGTTCATCCTTTGCTTCCCCTCCCTCAGCAACTTCCCACGGGCCCTGGGAGCTCGCTCAGGGTGCCCCTCTCATCTGATTGAGAAGGCCGGCCTCCCTCACTTGGCACAAGGACAAAGGAGACATCGCCAGGGACAGCCAACTCACTGAGTCAGACCTCAGTCCAGGGGCTCCAGGGCGACGGGGGATGTGAGGGGAGCTGTGAGGTCCTCCGTCTGGCTCCCTCAAGCAAACGCTTGCTTAGCATAGTGCCAGATGTGAGGCACGGGCTGGGTCCCAGAGATGAGCAAGAGGCACCTCCAGCTGCCCTTGGAGAGTTCACCCCCGCTGGGAAGGTGGGGGCAGAGTGAGGACGATCCGCCAGAACCTGGTCCACAGGGGCCTGGAGGAGGGCGTGACTCAAGAAGTGCCGGTGGGAAGGCCTCCAGCCCCAGACCTCAGAGGTCCTCCTTTCTGGCTTGTTTCTTGACTCCCAGAATTCCCCCCAAAGTCTTAGAACCCTGAGCCAGAAGGGCCTTGGCATCGCCCCAGAATGGGGCCCTGTGTTGACAGGATGCCCAAGTGTGGCTCTGACGTCATAACCCGGGGTACCTCCCATCTGAACCATAGACAGAAGGGCCGAGAGAGACTGACAGACAGCCGAGCACGAGAACCTTCATGCAGTTATTTCACACACAAGGGAGCATCACAGACTTTGTTACCCAGTGAACTGTGAGCTGCTTTCCAGAAAGAAGGGGCATTTGTTTTTTGTACAGTCTAATAATGTCTTCAAGGTCACAGACCAAAGCCAAGCCAGCTGCTGCATTTGGGAATTGATCCTCTAACCGCACAGCCTAGCTGGAATCCTGGGCAGCACTGGGGATGCATTCCCAGGGCACAGTGCTGGCCACCCTGCTCCCATCCCCTGCAGAGGAAGCCAGTCTGTGCTGCTGACCTGCTGGAGGCCCTCCCGGCAGCTCAGCTCGGCCCAGGGCGCTGGGTGTGGGGCTTGAGTGATAGGAGCAGAGCCCTCAGGTGCTTGACTTGTGTTTTCTTAGGTTTATAATTTGCCCTGATGCTGGGGCTGGAGCCTCATGCCAGATCTACCCGCCAACCACCCCCTTCCCCTCCGTCTTCACCCCACACTCCCTGGGGCTGTGTCAGAGGGAAGCCTCCCAACCTCCCAGCCCTGCCCTGCCCTACCCTGCCCAGGAGAGCTGTAGGGAGGGCGATCCTTTCCTTGGTTGTAGTTCCAAGTGCTGATTCACAAGGCCTGAGCCTCAAGTCCTTGGGGGCAGGAGTGGAGGATCCTCCCTGCAACCCTGGCCCAAACCACTCCAGCTGGCCACCCCGCTGAGGCCCTCCCTGAAGGCCCCAGCGGGAAGGATTTGCCCACGGTGCCTCCTGAGTCCTGGCTGGTGTGACCTCGCCCCCCTGCCAGGCCTTCTTCCGCCTCCTCCTTGTGGAATGTCATGGATCTTTAGGAAGCCTGGCACCTGCCCCCCAAGACTATAGGCCTCAAGACACAGGTTTGCGGGTCTTCATCTCCCCTAGCAGAGTCCTGGCACAGTAAGTCTTCCTTGTGAGTTTGCAGGAAAGAATGTAGAGGATAAGGTCGGGTACAGATGCCAGTCTCTGGGCTTTGAGGCCAGGCGTCATGACCTAGTCAGATCTCCTGGCACAAAGTAGGTCTTCAGAATACGGTCACATTGCTCCTGAAATTCTCCTGGCAGCAACTCCGTAGGAGAAACTTGTGATTATGAAGTAGTCAGCGTTCGGGTCACCCAGGGACTCACGTGTGACTTCTTCAGGTGTCTCCGTTGTCCTCCCTTCTTTCTGCAGACCTCTCGTCAACCTCTGGCTACTCCCATATTCTTAATCTCCCCACCCAGGCCTAGCCATTTGTCAAGGCGGGTGGTTTGAAAAACTGTATCCAGGAATATATCAATAGGGCCCACTCAGACCATTCCTCCAGGAAGCCACCCTAGACTCCTGAGTCCCCTACTTTTCTCCCTGTGTCCTCAACATCATTCACACTGCTCCATGCCAGCTAGGGCTGGAGGGAAGCGGTGTGTGGCAGTCACGGGGGGAAGACGATGTTAATTAATTCCCTGGTAGAGAACTACTGCTGGCCCAGAGGAGAGAGCACTGACAGTGAGGGTCCGCACACCAGAAAGTGAAATAGCTCCCATTTCCATGTCCTGGTTCCTGGGGCTCGGAGGAAGCAATTGATGCTACAGGGTGCTACTGAAAGATGGAGAAATAAGTGTCTCTTGGTGTCCAAAGGAAGCCTTGGGAATCCGCCCGGGGCTGAGCGTCAGCGTGAGACCCGGGGCAGGGAGCAGTGGGGCGGGAAGGAACAAGGATGCGCAGGTCACTCTACACGGAGGAAGATCTCGGCACTAATCGCTGGCATTGGCAGAACTGATCCACGGTAATTGGGTTACTGGATTATAAAACACCCACTGGCTTTATTTAGAAGACTAATCAGAAACATTTAGAACAACAACGTTGCTATAAAGGAGACCATGAACCATGAACCCATGTCTTGGAGAACTGCCCTTGGCTTCAGCCTCTTTTGGGGAGCAGAATCCCAGGAGAATCCAAGTTAAGCTCCTTTGACAGACCTGAGAGGAAGTCTTGACGAAAACCGAAGCCAAGTCACTTGGGGAATTGTGTATATAGTCTCTGAAGGACGGCCCAGTGTCAGAAAAAGGAAAATCTTTTTGGTTTTTTTTTCCTCAAACAAGCAGTGGTGGTCTGGCGGGAGCAGGGTGTTAACCCTTCTGAATTATAAGCAAACAAGTCTTGCCGAGCCGTTGGCCAAAGTCAACTTCCTCTCTTCCCCCCACCCGTCTCCCTCTCTCTCTCTCTCTCTCTGGTTCAAAGGATGGTCCTTTTGGACAGATATCTTCCTTGCAGACTGTGCCCCGTCTCCTAGTGCCCCTGGGGGTGCGGGGGGGTGCGGGGGGAGGGGAGGGGAACTTTGATGCACTAGAACAGGGGTCAACATACTATGGCTGGGACCAAATCCAGCCCCCGACTGTCCTTATACAGCCTGTGAGCCCAGAAGGGTTTTTTACATCTTTAAATGGTTAAAGAAAAATCAGACAAAGAACACTATTTCCTGACATGTGAAAATTATATAAAATTCAAATGTCAGTGTCCATAAGTAAAGTTGTATTAGGACACGACCACACCCATTCATTAATATATTGTTTATGGCTGCTTTCACGCTGCAACTGCAGAGTTATGACAGACATCGTATGGCCCGCAAAGCTGAAAATATTTACTAGCTAGCCCACAAAGCTGAAAATATTTACTAGCTGGCCCTGTACAGAAAAGCCCCTTGCTAAAACATCTTTGTAGAGCCTTATTATTATGTACAGCATTCCATGAACCTGGCACTGTAGGGCCCTGTGAAAATAGCAAATTCTGGCCCTTGGTCCATGTCAGAAGCATGGAAGTCTAGGGGTGAAGTGCTTTGGGTCTCATTTGTCTGGCTTGGCATTTCAGCTCAATGAGTGTTTATTGAGCAGCTACTGTGTCTCAATCACTGGGGACCCAAGATGTGTAGGATGCTGTCCCTGCCTTGGAATGACTGGACAGACAGTGGGGAGATGGGCTCCGAAGCAGGTCGTTTGACTATAATGCTTCAGGGGGATCAGAGAGAGCATCTCAGATTCTGAGCAGACAATTTTTTTGTCGAACTGAATCCAGAATCCTGGAGCCTTGCTCTAATAAGGGAGGACTTGACCAAAGAAATGTGAAAGCAGTAGTTCTGTTAATTTGTTCATGAATGAAAAAGCTCCTGGTGCCAATTACCCAATGGGAAGTGCTGTACATAATGAGCAAAGCAGTTACCTTATTAGAAAAATAACAAAGACTTGAATCTTGAGTTGGTATTATAACAGTCCTGTGGGATTGACTAATCCACCAAGAAGAACAGTTTCCAGGTTTAAAATGATATGTTTAAAACAGCCTTTTGACAAGATGCTGAACTGTGTGCTACTGCCTGTGTAAAGGGGGTAGGGGTGGGGGTGTGTACAAGCATTCTTGTATGAGCGTAAAATATCTTTAGAATATACAGGAACCTGAGTGACTGTCCCAGGAGGGGGGCTGGGTATCTGGGGACAAGGCTGAGAGGAAGACTTTGGGCAGATACCTGTTTTAAAATTTTTGCTCTAACTTTTCACTTTATTTTCAAGTATTTATTTAGGATGATTTCCAGTCTTTTGTATGCTCTTTTATACCTTTTGAATTTTGAACCATGTGAATATAGTACCTATTCAAAAAATACATAAATTTAATGTAAAATAAATAGCACATGGTCTTGCTGTTACCTTCATACATCTTCCTAGGGAGGTCGTTTTTCCTCTCATTCAGTATATGATTCTTTTTTTTTTTTTAATAGATCTTTATTGGAGTATAACTGCTTCACAATACTGTGTTAGTTTCTGTTGTACAACAAAGTGAATCAGCCATATGCATACATATATCCCCATATCTCCTCCCTCTTGAGCCCCCCTCCCACCCTCCCTATCCCACCCCTCCAGGTGGTCACAAAGCACCGAGCTGATCTCCCTGTGCTGTGGGGCTGCTTCCCACCAGCTGTTTTACATTCGGTAGCGGATATATATCGATGCCACTTTCACTTTGTGCCGGTGTCCCACTTCGCCGCCGTGTCCTCAAGTCCGTTCTCTGTGGCAGGGCAGGAGTATATGACTCTTGATTGCCTACTACTGTGCGTCAGGTACTGTTCTAGGTCCAGCAGTTACAGCTCTGGGCCTCAACTTGTTCCTCTGAATGTGGGGAGTTGACCTCTAAGGCAGCCTTCAACTTGAGAGGGCATCAAACTCAACAGGAGGGCTCATTAAAACACAGACTGCTGGTCCCCACCCCCAAGATTCAGTGGGTTTAGGTGAGCCTCAAGAATCAGCATTTACAACAAGTTCCCAGGTGATGTTATATGCTGCTGGCCTGGGAACCACACTTTGGGAGCTCCCCTCTGACTTCCTAGGGTTCCCTACTTTCTAGGGTTCTTTATAAATAAACTACATTCCCAGTTCAGAAAATATGAACAAATAAAGAATAGATTCCTGTAACTCAGAACACAAAGTAATCTCTCTTACCCTGCAGTTTGGGAACACAACAAAGCAGACAGGTCAACAGAAGTAAAGTTATCTAGCTTCCATTCCCCCCACAGGGGCATGATGGAGGAACGCAGAATGAAGATCATCATCAGAGTTTGATGAGTTTCAACAAGTAATTCTTCCTGGGGGAAGTGACTTGGTGCAAAGCTTTCGAGGAAGGTTAAGTGGCGAGGTTTAAGCCAGGCAGCCTGGCCTAATACCCACAGGATAACACTGCTGGACATCATTTTAAGGCCTCACAATTATCCCTGACCATACAAATTCAGCCTGATCATCAGTGAGTTCCTGACAAGGACATGGTCCCCAGCATGGACCCCTGCACCTGACTCCATGCCTTAGTGCATGCTGTTCCCTCAGCCGAAATACCCTTCCTGGTTCCCTCACCTCTGTAAACCCTATTTGTCCATCAGGATCCAGGTAAAATCAAACTATTCTTCATGAGAATTTAATATCTGCTCAGCCTGTACTTAATACCTTTTTCTGTATATCAATTCATTGGGACGCTTGATCATTATTATTTTTTTCATTTATTGATTCATTCATTCAACAGTATTACCATTCCACCAACAAATTCTTATCAAAGGGCCTACCATATACTGGGAATTACAGTAGATGTGGAGAATAGAATCATAGGTCAAAACAGACTTGGTCCCTGCCATAATAAGAGAAAGATCATTAATCAAATAATTGCACTGGCGGAAGTACAATTACAGGCTGAGAAGAGTGGTCTGAAGGAAAGAAATATGGTTTTATGAGAACATAAAAGAAATGACCCTGATGTAGCCTTGGGGATGGGTGTCAGGATAGACTTTCCAAGAAGGTATAGTTTGGGCCGAGAGCTGAAGGTTGCCCAAGACTTGGCTGGATGAGGAATTGGAGTGGGGAAGGGGAATGCCCTCCAAATTGGGGGACCAGCATGTGCAAAGGTCCTGTTGTAGGAGGCAGCTTGGCAGGTTCAAGGAACTGAGAGACCACAGTGGCTGGGGGGTGGGGATGGGGAAGTGTTGGAGAACAAGGAGAAGAGGGGTACATCGTGAGGCTGGGAACAAACCCCACGGAGCCCTGTCGGCCTTGTTAATGATTTTGGTCTTTAACCTAAGGTTGCTAAGATGCCATGACAGGGTTTTAAACAGTGGGTTGATGGAGGCAGAGTTATGTTTGGAAAAGTTTATTCTGCTGCTGCTGTCTCGAGAATGAACACGACTGAAATCAGGGAGACCAATCAGAAGACTGTTGGAAGAGTGCAGAAGGTAGAGATGGTGTCTTGGACTAGGGTTATAGTAGTGGAACCAGAGAAAAATGGGTGCAGTTAAGAAAACGTTAGGAAGTAAATTGCTGGGTTGTGGTGGTTGGTTAAGAGAGAAGGAAGAGTCGAGGGCGAGACTTTGGAGGAGCATCCATTTGGGGGGATGTGATAATGAGTTTGCTTTGAACCTGAGAGTGGAACTGTGGAGTAGACAGCTGATCAGGAGCTCAGACCCTCTGAGCTGGGAGTGGTCACTGGGAGTCCTCAAGGCTCACCGCATCACTTCACCTTCAGGATCTGCTCCAGCCATCTTTGGCCAACCTTTGTCCCATACCACTGCTTCCCTTGTTCCAGCATTCATTCCACCAAACCAAACCCCCCATCTTGAATGTCCATCTCCTTCTCTTGTCATTCCGAAAGGGACAGAGACCAACTCAGGCTTGCTCCCAGTTGGAGGAGGCCTACTGCAGTGGTCTTCAAACTTTCTGCTTAAAATCCCCCATAAAAGGATTTTGTAAAACCATTTACCCTCTCACACATTTTTAAGTTTACATCTACATTTTTTATTATACGTCTGCCAAAGATGCAATTTCCAGTATATTGTAAACACTGAGATTTTTAAGTAAAACGATTGCATCACTGTTTTAAATGTATCCAGTGGAATCTAAACACCATAGGAATTTGACACCCACCATCATCCATTTTAAAAATGCATGAACACGCTCTTTGTTAATAGTCAGTGTTCCTTTTTCTCCTTGAAATTTTACTTCTGTTTCACTTCCCCTCTGGAATTTTACCCTAATGTAATATATGTAATATGTTTTTGTGCTTAAAACTCTGTCGTTTGTTTCCCGGTCACATTTCACTGTAACAATTTCATATGAAGTTAAAACTTTTTAAATTTCCTGAAATCAGAAAGTTCTAAATACTAAAATTTTCTTCGTGTTTGAGGTATAATTATGATTATTAATAGTATGCAGGCAATCAAAACAACATAAAATATATTCTAATTTGGATAAATAATTAATAAACATAAAAACTAAAATTACATTGAAAATGTACGTTAGGTGGTGATGCTGGAGACTTTTCAAAGTAATTTTTTTTCATGTAAATACATTGTTCTTTAGTTTGCTTTTGGGAGTTTTTTGGGTTGTTTGTTTGTTTGAAGTATAGTTGATTTACAGTGTTTTGCCAATCTCTGCTGTACAGCAGTGACTGTTTTAAACACATATACATTCTTTTAAAAATATTCTTTTCCATTATGGTTTATCCCAGGAGATTGGATATAGTTCCCTGGGCTATACAGTAGGACCTTGCTCTTTATCCACTCTCAATGTAATAGTTTGCATCTACCAACCCCAAATTCCCAGTCCATCCCTCTCTCTCCCCGCCTCCCCCCTTGGCAACCACAAGTCTGATCTCTATGTCTGTGAGTCTGTTTCTGTTTTGTAGATAGGTTCATTTGTGCCATATTTTAGATTCCACATATAAGGGATATCATATGGTGTTTGTCTTTCTCTTTCTGACTTCCTTCACTAAGTATGATAATCTCTAGTTGTATCCATGTTGCTGCAAATGGCATTATGGTGTGCTTTTTTATGGCTGAGTAGTATTCCACTTGTATATATGTACCACATCTTCTTTATCCATTCATCTGTTGATGGGCATTTAGGCTGTTTCCATGTTTTGGCTAAGTAATTTTTTTATTGACGTATAACATACATGCATGTATGTGACGAGGTCTGAGTGTACAGCTCAGGTTATTACAGAGTGAGCACACCCGTGCAGTTAGCACCCAGGTCCAGAGATAAAATCTTGCTCGTGCCGGGTTATCTCTTCTGTTTTTTTATTTATCCATGGAAGAATACTATTTGTTGCATGAGATATGAGACAAGGATCAGCGTCACTTGTATTTCCATTTTTCATTTATATAGATGTAAACACTGAAAAACCCTCATTCACATAAACTAATAGATAAAAATACAAGTTTTATTAAAGCAGGGTCAACTCAGTTCTTGATCTGCTTCTGAGTTATGTACCAAAAATCACAGTGATCTATCGCTAACAATTATATTTTAATTACTTACATTAGGCCTTCCTAATGAAAAAAAGAATTGGAAACCACCCAGCTTGCAAAGAAGATTTACTACTTATTTATTAGTGTTGCTCACTTTCAGTGTTCTGTGCCCTCTCGTGTGGCGGCTGGGGGAGTTATCCCTGGGGCATAAGCCCAGTTAAGATTTGGGATGGAATGAGTAAGAAGTTTGTCTTTCTTTTGTAAAGGAGGAGGGCTGTTGTGAAAGAGCAGGTGTAAAAGGACAACTTGAACCTCTGTCACTGGTTAGCAGACATCTGGTCCTGTCCAAAACCATTTGGCATGGACCAAATATGCTTTATGGACATTTTGGATAAGACCAAATTTCAGGGACCTTTTGACGTGGACCAGATATCTTACAGACCCAGTGTCTTACGGATGTTTTGGACAGGACCAGATGTCCTGCAATTCTGTCACCCATCAGTTCTAGAAAAGGGTTTTTATGGAAGTTGAGGATCTGGAAATTGATTCTCTTAAAGCTTTGAATGTGTGTGTATAGTGCTTGGAAAGTCTTCGTGTACTCCCAGGGGTTGACATACCCCAGTTTGAAGTTCACAGAGGAACCTGTATGGCTTCAAATCAGACTAGACCAGTCACTCAAAATTTCCTAGTTCATGTTTCTAAGAGAGGGAATCTGATTGGCCCAGCCTATTTTTTTGAGTCAGGCCACATCATAGGCTTCCGACCAGGTGATCAGCACTGTGCACAGATGTTTCCCTGAGCAGGGACCCCAAGGAGGCAGGTAGCTGTGTACTGACACATGTACTGCTTTTCCTTGAAACTGTCTCCGGTTCTGTTCTTCTGCTAGAAATACGCTGTCCAGAGTATGCGTTCCTTATCTGTTATGTTTTACCTTTTTATTACATGCATCTCTTTCCTCCTTGTACTGTGGTTATTCATGTGGCCAATTGCCTTTTCTAGCTGTAAGCTCCTTGAGAGATGGCCCATGTCTTAATGACTTCCTAGCATTGTGTCTTACACTTAGTAGATGTCTATGTCTAGTAAGTATTTTTTGACCAGATGAATTGATTAATGAATGTCTTAAGCTTCTTTATATCCCCTACAGGACCTAGAATAGTGCTGGTCTTTCAATAGCAGGGTTCCAGAAGAATGGATGAATTAATCAGTGAGCAAAACAATGAATTAACGAATCAATGAACTAATGAGCCGTGGAGCAATGGCTTGAAAGTAAGAGAGTTCATATCTCACATGGGGGGTCAGGATCTGCAGAATCAGTGTAAAGGAGTGACATGTATGAAACTGGCTATTTCTAATCCAGGCTCCTGTTTTGTGTTTATTTCCATAATGGGTTGTGGTAGATACAGTAGCTCATTGCAAAACATCCAAGTAAATCCTTTCCTGTCCTTTGCATCTTGTCTTGCAGTTGTGAGCAGCATCTCTTCACCACCGTGGTGTTTGGTCCGTACCTCAGCCCGGGTGAGGATGTAAAACCCCCAGCCCTGCACATGCGTGGTAGAGGCCAACAGGAACACCTGGCTCCAGCCACAGTCATGGACATGTCAGCCGTGGAGTAGTGTGGACGCTTTCTCTCTGCTTCTCAGGGTTTCAGTCCTTTCGGGTTTGTGTCATTGATCATTTTTTATGGTTTTGTGGCTGGACGTTCACGATCAAGGCAGGCACCATGGGGGATCAGCAACTGTACAAGACCAATCACGTGGCCCACGGTGGTGAGAACCTTTTCTACCAACAGCCACCACTTGGCGTCCACGGTGGGCTGAACCACAACTATGGGAATACAGTCCCCGGGGCTGGAATGGATGCCCCTCAGGCATCACCCATCTCCCCCCACTTCCCTCAAGACACTCGGGATGGTCTGGGCTTGCCTGTTGGCTCCAAAACGCTTGGCCAAGTGGACACCTCAAGGCAGGGAGGGTGGGCAGGCCATGCAGGGCCTGGAAACCATGTCCAGCTACGTGGCAACCTGACCAACTCGAACATGATGTGGGGATCTCCAGCCCAGGCGGAGCCCACCGATGGCTACCAGTACACCTACTCCCAGGCCAGCGAGATCCGGACCCAGAAGCTCACCAGCGGTGTCCTGCACAAGCTAGACTCTTTCACCCAGGTGTTTGCCAACCAAAACCTGCGAATTCAGGTCAACAATATGGCCCAGGTGCTGCACACCCAGTCAGCGGTGATGGACGGAGCCCCTGAAAGCGCCCTCCGCCAGTTGCTGTCCCAGAAGCCCATGGAGCCCCCAGCACCGGCTCTCCCTTCCCGCTACCAGCAGGTGCCCCAGCAGCCTCACCCTGGTTTCACTGGCGGGCTGTCCAAACCAGCTCTTCAGGTTGGGCCGCACCCAAGCCAAGGGCACCCGTATTATGACTACCAGCAGCCACTGGCCCAGATGCCGGTACAAGGAGGACAGTCCCTGCAGGCCCCCCAGATGCTGTCCCAGCAGCTGCAGCAGCACCAGTATTACTCGCAGCAGCAGCAGCAGCAAGCCGGGCAGCCGCGGATGTCAGCGCAAGAAATGCAGCCGCCGCCGCAGGTTCGCCCAGCGCAGCCCCAGCAGCTGCAGCAGCGGCAGGGTGCGATGCAGACACCTCAGTATTACCAGTCCTCGCCCATGACGCAGCATTTGCCAGAGTCGCGGCAGCCACAGATGCACCTGCAGCCCCCTTCTTATCACAGGGACCCCCACCAGTACACCCCGGAGCAGGCGCACGCTGTCCAGCTGATTCAGCTGGGCTCCGTGCCCCAGTACTACTACCAGGAGCCCCAGCAGCCCTACGGCCACCCCATGTACCAGCAGAGCCACCTGCCCCAGCACCAGCAGCCTGAGGACGGTCAGCCCAAGACTTATCCAAGCGACAGGCAGGCCCAGGCCATGCTGAGCTCCCATGGGGAGCTGGGGCCTCCAGATACAGGAATGGGTGACCCGGCAAGCTCGGACCTGAACCGGGTCAGCAGTGTGCTCCCCCACCGGCCGCTCCTGTCCCCCAGTGGCATCCACCTCAACAACATGGGGCCTCAGCACCAGCAGCCGTCTCCCAGTGCCGTGTGGCCCCAGGTATTCTCACAGTGGCTGTTTCTCCTGGTGTCTCAGTGTGCCCATGGGCCAGCCAGAGCTGCGTCTATGCAGTGCCCAGTCCGCTCTCCAAACCCCTCCAACACTTCTGTTCTTTACTTATTCCACAAACGTTAGCCAGATGCTGTGGAATACAAAAGCAATTTTGACTCAGTCCTTTGCCCATAGAGCTTACAATCTCACTAAGGAGATGGCCAATACACCATATCAGGTCCTGAATGATGCATGTAATGGTCAAGGCCTGATCAGGTGCCCAGGGACCACCACCGTGTCTGGTGCCCCTTAAGTCTGTATCCTTAGGGAATTTCCTATGAAATCGTTCCCCTTTTGGGAGGGAGACCACATTATGATAGCATATCTCAAAGTCTAATGCCCAGAATAGGAGTTCCGTAGAATGTTGAATGGATATTGCTGGGAGGAGGGGAATGGGTTCTCTGGATAAACAAATTTGGGGTTTCTTAAAGTGAAACAGGCTGCAGTGCTGCTGGGCTTCTCAGAGCCTTTAATATGCTCATGTGCACTACAAATCTCCCCAGGGGGATACCTTGTGTAGTTGCAGAGGTGAAAACCTTAGCTGCCCACAGGATCCAGGCAGGTAAAGTCAGTAAGCAAAACGGCCTGGTATGAGATGATAAGGACTGTGTGGACTAGAGAGCAGACGTCCCATCTAATGACATTCTTAGGATTTTTTAAAACGGTCCAGCCAGGCAAACCATGTCTGCAGGCCAGATTCAGCCTGAGGGTGACGGTTATTAACCCTTGATTATTTCCAAAATGTATTTGATCACAAAACTGCCTACTGTGTCCTGGGCACCGTTCAGGCCTTAGCGGTGTCCCAAGTGCTCCACTCAAGTGACAACAAGGTCGGGGGAGGAGGGCACCTTGAATAGGACTGGGGTAGATGGAGAGAGGGCTCCGATGAAGGTTGAAGACCAGGCATAAAGTCCCCTTGACCCTGTTTTGTTTAAGACTCAGGCCTGTAGTAACTGAGAGACTTTGTGAATATAAGAATAAGATGACATGGCCAAAGCTGAGGTCTCCCAGCGTGAGGCTGTGTCGTCCAGCCCTCCATTCGGGAATGGAGCCTGTCTGTGTACAGAGTATGTGGACAGGGAGAACAGGAAGGAAGGAGGTGGGGGATTGAGTCCCAGTGGGCTTGTGGCTGGTGGGGCTCCGTGAGGGGGCGTGGCCCCAAGCCAGGGAACATCAGGGGAAAGAAATCTGGAAGCCTCAGGTGTGGAAGGGCAAGGGCGTGCGTATCTGTGAGCCCGGTCAGCGTGAGGCAGAGAGCGGAAAGAATCCTAGAAGTGTGCAGGTCCTGGGGCTCCCGCCGCTCAAGGACTCCTCCCATCAGAAACACATTTGTTTTTTTTCTTCTTTCTTCTGGTGTCCTGCATGGCTCAAAATAGATGCACCTACCTGATGGCAGAGCCCAGCCAGGGTCCCCTGACTCAAGGTAGGATGGATGCATGGAGGCTTGTTGGCATTTTGGGAGACTGGAAGGTTTCCCTGAACTGTCTCATGATTCATTTCCAAATTCAAAGTCAATTCCTCAAAGAAATTTATAAGAATAATAATAGCAGCTATTGTTTTTGAGTGCTTATTATTACTTTATATCATACGTAATAAAAGTAGCTTCATGAGGGTTGGTGTGATTACCATGTGCCTAGCACGTAGTAAGCACTCAACCACTGTTAACTATTATTATCATTATTATTTTACAAATGAGAAAACTGAGGCTCAGAGAGCTTAAGGTTGCACATCAAGAAAGTAGGGATGCTGGGATAGACTCCAAAGCCCATGTTCTGCCCTCTGTCCATTCAGTAAGTATTTATTTAGTACCTACTGTGTGCTAGGCATGGAACTAAGCTATGAGGATGCCCCAGTGAATAGTACAGTCTTGTTTCCTCCCCTCATGGGTTTGGTAAATAAAGACTTAGCCAGAACCTTACAAACTAAGACATGCAACCTGGAGGCTGAACCAGAAGACTGAGACTCATATGTCTAAGGGAAGACTTCTGGAAGAGGAGATCCGAAGCTGATTCTAGAAGGGTCATAAGCCAGAGGTGGGAAAAAACCCAGCACCTGAAGGCCTGGAATGAAGAAAGACGTTTGGTTCAACTCTTGCATGATCTTGAGCACGCCCTTTCCTACTCTTGAGCCTCAGTTTTCCATCTGCAAATTGGGCTTAGTTCTCTGAAGGGAATTGGGGTAATACAAGTAGGGCCATGGCCGTGGGAGCTCTGGATGAATGAAATGGGTTCATTGTAGGGTGTGAGGTCTTGTGATGAGTCACTGTTTCCCGTCATCAATGTGTGTGTCCTCTCCACTTGGTCCTACCCTTGAGCAGTGGCCAACCAAAAGGAGTGTTTGGGGAGCAGTTTGATGCCAAGAACAAGCTGACATGCTCCATCTGCCTGAAGGAGTTCAAGAGTCTGCCTGCCCTGAACGGCCACATGCGGTCCCACGGGGGGATGAGGGCCTCCCCCAGCCTCAAACAGGTGAGGAGGAGTCAGTCCCCAGTCCTTCCGAGGCCATGTGCTGCTTGCTTTGCTTTGCTGCCATCAGAGAGTGATGTGAGCCCCACTCGGGGAAACTAAGGAGGCATAGCCCTTCCCTAACGAAAGTACTCAAGCTTTGACGCTGGGAGCCAGCCAGGTCACACAGTCTCTGCTCCCACTGGCTTCATGAACAAGAGTCCAGAACTGAGGTGGTAGAAATCCTTTTAGGGGATCCCAGCCTCTCCAGCTCCTGGAGAAGACAGCAAAGAAAACATGTTGATGCACTATTGTTTTCAACTTCTGCTCCTTGAAGTACTCAAGACCAGGGTCCCTTGGGCCTTCCAGATCCATAGTCAATGGCCAGGGAAAGCTAGTGTGACCATCGGGCTCCCAGCCAGCATTTTCTGTTCACCAGGGCACTAGTGGTAGACTCTAGCATCCGAAGACCTTTAAATGCCCTTAGGATTATCCAGGTAGGATACCCTTGTGGTGAACTACCCATGCAGTTTTAGAGTTAGATTAAAATTCAAAGAACTTTCTCAATTCTTTGAATGCTGTTAATCTTAATTTAAGTCTACGGGATTAACTCTGTTCACCAAAAACTTTGATGTGACCCAGGTCACTCTGTCTCCCGACCATGCCAGTTAAAAGAGCTTTTCCTCCATTTGACAGATGAGTAAACTGAGGCCCATAGAATTAAAAGGCCCTGCACAAGAGCTTATGTGGTTTTTTTTTTTTTTTGGTCTGATTCTAAGTCCATGTCCTTTTCTTTAAAAGCAATGACAGCCACACACAAATTTTTCTTCACTATTTGTTTTAATATACAAGTGATACACGGTCAAGATTTTTTAATGTAGAAAATCAAGTGCCTTGTCCATTGCCGACGGGCATCACTGGAGCTGAGGGACTCAGGCTGGCAGGAAGGAAGCCACCCTGCAGCGGTTCTCTGTCACCCACGTGTGATGTCCAGGAACGTTTCAGGAAGAGCAAAGTGCATCCCCCCCATGAGAGCTGCTCTCAGCCCAGGATCAAAGCCTTTATTGTCTGTGTAGGAGGAAGGAGAGAAGGCCCCGGCGCCTCCGCCTCAGCCGCCACTGCCGCCTCCGCCTCCGCCGCCACCGCAGCTCCCACCCGAGGCGGAAAGCCTCACGCCTATGGTCATGCCCGTGTCTGTCCCTGTCAAGCTTCTCCCGCCCAAGCCCAGCTCTCAGGGCTTCGCCAACAGCGTCGCTGCCGCCCCCTCAGCCAGAGACAAGCCAGCCAGCTCGATGTCGGACGACGAGATGCCCGTGCTCGTGAGGATGACCCTCTCTCCCCCACACTCACCCCAAGGGGCTGCCCCCCACCCGCCTGCTGTGAGTTGCTGCTCTGCCCTGCCTGCCTGGGGTGGGGACATCCCTTTGCTTTCTTGGAGATGGGGACAGCTCTGCCAGGGCCACTGGCCTGAGCTCAGATGTGGCTTGGCCTCTCCGGGCTGAGCCCCCGCGGCCACCTTGGGAATCCCATCCGTGTCCGCACTGCGTGCCACCCAGTAAACACCTGGCACTCTACCAGGCTAATGGTCTGGGTTAGATTCTGAGAGACCCGAAGATGTTCCTAGATTAAACAGAGGTGATAACTCAGCTGGTGATCGCAGTTATTAAAATATGGAAGTACTGTCCCAGATAATAAATAGCTACTGCCCAGGGCCCTGGCCCCTCCCCCAGGATCTCCAGACCTCCCCAGATCCAGCAACCAAAGAGGCAACCCCTGGCACAGCAGGTCCTCCAGGCAGTAGCGCTGGCATCCATTCTGATGGTCAGTCAGCCTTACCACATGCTTAATATTTTCAGTATCACCCCTGTGTAAATAAATACCCTCAGAGGACCGGATTCATTAAGATTCCCAAAGTAATTCCCCTGAGACACCCACCCCCCAATCTCAAGAAAGCAAAGAGATTTGTGTTTCTTATTCACTGTTCTTCTCTTTCTCAAGTTCCGAGCACATCACCCAAGCAGCTTAGCTTGGCTCTGGGACAGAGATCTCTCTCCCTCTCCTTCCCTCTCTCTCTCTCTCTGTCCCCCTCCCCCCCCTCCCTCCCTCCACCCCTCCCCTGGGGAGGCTGTAACCCATGTGATTCACCACATCAGATTTGTCCCCTCCCCACAGAGTAGTGCGCTGAGTCACATTTGTCCTCACAGAATAGGCAGCTAGCTGCTGGGATTCCAGGAGACACGAGTGGGGTTGGGCCAGAATAGGGATCAGGAGGATAATTAAGAGAACTAGAAAAATCCAGAAAGAGCCTTTTTGGTTTTCTATGTAATATCAGGGCTCAAAAGAGGAAAGACAGATGGACAACCTCTGGAGGCGAGGATTCTCATCAGCTGGCAGGTCTTGGGGGCCAGCAACAGGCAGAGAGATGAAACGACACAGCCAAGCCCCCTCTTTGCCCAGGGAAGTTCCTCATTTGGTGGGAGGGATGCTGTTTCTACCCTTTGGAAACTCTCAGCCTGAAGCTGGAGGAAGTAAGGATCGTAGTCACACAGGGGTCAGAGCCCCAGGCAGCAGCCCCGCCCCAGTTCAAGACAGAGCAAGGCAGCAATGCCCTGCGTGTGGCTGGTGGGGGACATACCTGGGGAGCTAAGGTCATTAGGGACTGGGATGAGGCAAGGGAAGTCACGAGGGGAGTTCCAAGGCAGAGGTGAACTTGGTTTTGTGGGAAGGGTGAGAGACATACTGTGAGGAGATAAGCCGAAATGGAAGCGTGTAGGTAGGGCTTGAGTAAGTGTGAGCAAGGTCCTGACACTTAATATAAAGAAATCAAAATGTCCAGGTAGGAGCCCTGTGTTTTAATCCCCACTCTGCTCCTGGCCATCTGGGATGCAGCCAGCCGAGACCCTTCCCCTCTCAGAACTTCAGTTTCTCCCTGATCTGGGTTTGGGGGGCGGGGGTGGTGTTGGCCTCGTCAGTGACTGTCATCTCTCTGGGGAGCTTTTAAAACCTCTCAGCGCTTGGCCCTGTCTCCAGCTTGGCTGGAACTCTGTAAATGCTTCCTCCCACCTGACATCCAGGTCTGATATTCCGGGGGCCTTCCCTGGCCCAGGGTCTCAGAGCCTTGCCTGGAGGATTGGAAAGTCCCAGAATAGAGCTGTTGTAACAGAACCCAGAGGCTCGTAGAGAGAGCCCGAAAGGGACCTTTGGCCCTGTGGTCAGAGGTCTGGGTCCCAGTGCAGGGTTGAAGTCACTCGGGGTCCTCAGGTGACCCCATCCGTTACCCAGGAACCCGGTGTGAAGTGTCAGGATGGCTCCCCAAGTTGGGGGCACGTGCACCTTCTTCCCATTGCTCAGCCCCCTCTCTCCACCTCAGCCTCAGGTGGTGAGGAGCCCCCTGGTGGGGAAAGGAAGCAGGTTGGGGCTCTCTGACCTAAGGAGAGCCCCCCGGGGGCCTGGGGGTCCCCGCTGCCCCTTCCCCTTTCCTCACCTTTCTGCTTCCCTAGACTCCCCTCCTAGGGACTGGGACGGCACCCCAGAAGATGATGAAGCTGAGGGAGAGACACGAGGGGCAGCCTGAAGTGCTGAAGGCAGCAGAAGGGGCCCTGAGGGGGAGGAGCCCAGAGCTGAGGGGTGACTGGGGCAGGTCACATGGCCTGGAGGAGGCTGGTCACGTGACCATGGCCGACCCTTCCCATCACCCCCTGCTGCCTCCTACTCAGGCGCCACCCTGAGCACAGGGATTGCCAGGGACCACAGCTGTGACGAGCACTGGCCTGCAGGGCCTGGGAGGGGACCACAGAACTGCCCAGAACTTTTCTGCAGGTATCCTCACAGCCCCTCCCAACCGCACGGCTGCCTCTCCAGCCACACCCAGCTCTCGGTTTTTCTGGGCTGATGCTGGCATACAACCAAGACTGTTTGTGTTTGGCTTTGGCATGCCCTGCTTATCTCTTTCCGTGCGTGTGTTTACTTATTAGTATATCTGTATCCATGTGGCAGATCTTCCTTCCAGAAGATGCTTGGTTCTGCTGGAATAAAATAAACTAACCCTGCTGACAGGAAACCAACCTACGAGAAGGGTTTGCCACAGATAAGCCACCAGTGCTGGGAGCAGTAATGAGGGGTGGTGAGGCAGGGCGGCTCACCAGATCCACTTCTAGGAGAGCACATGAGACGGGCCTCAAAGATCCGGGATGGCTCTCCACAACCCTAAGTTCACCTTGAAGAAGAGCCCAGTGTGGGTCACTGGCCCTGGGAGCCTTGGCCAAGGCCTGACCCCCTCTTCCTGCCCCACAGCCTCTGCCCAGCTTCCCTGAATAGATTCTTCTGTCGCCGCCTCAGAACATGTGTTATCTGTCCCCGATGTCAGTCCCCGGGGAGCAGTGGGGAATTAAAGGGCCCACTCAGCTGGATTCCACTCACCAGATGGGAATGCAGTGATAAGCAATAAAGAATGTGAATATATTCTTTCTTGCCCACCCACTATTCCTACCACCCCCATCCCTCTCCAGACATGAGGGATTTCCTCCAAAACCAAAGTTTTCTCCCTAATCAAGCCACCAGGTCTCGCCTTGTCTGAAGTGGATGTGGCCGTTTCTGAAGGCGGAGGATGCTGGGGTCAGACGAGTGGAAGCGGGGAGGGGTCCCCGTTAGGACAGCAGTCCCCCTTCCCTCAGCCTGTGGAAAGGGCCTGTGGGAAAAGCCCAAGTATTTGAATCGGACCATTCTTCCCATTGTAGGAAATTCCCAAGAAGCATCAGCCAGGCTTGGCCAAAGCTGAGGAAGCCCTCAAGACCGCGCCGGAGAAGAAAAAGTTCCGGCACCGGCCGGAGCCGCTCTTCATCCCGCCTCCGCCCTCCTACACCCCCAACCTCGCCGCCTCGCACTCTGGCGCCACCCTGTACCAGAGCCAGCTGCGCTCCCCGCGCGTCCTGGGCGACCACTTGCTCCTCGACCCCGCCCACGAGCTGCCCCCCTACACGCCCCCGCCCATGCTCAGCCCGGTGCGCCAGGGTTCGGGGCTCTTCAGCAACGTGCTCATCTCCGGCCACGGCGCCGGCGCGCATCCGCAGCTGCCCCTCACGCCCCTCACGCCCACGCCTCGCGTGCTGCTCTGCCGCCCCAGTGAGTCGCCCCTGTCCCCGCCTCCGCTACCTCAGGGGCGGCGCCCCGACTGTGCTGGGTGCTGCCCCAGGAGGCCTCGCGTTCTGTCGTCTCGTTTTCCACAGACCTTGGCGGTGGCTCGGTTCTGTGTACCAGGCAATGTGCTGGGGGCTAGAAATAATTAGAATACTTCTCAGGGGAAACACAGTCTAGCCGCGGAGACTAACACGTAGAGCGATAATCAGAGTTTCCTTGGGGTAGGGAAAAACGAAGTGTGCTGTGGATAACCGTGTAAGACATCCAAAATAAATGTAGTAAGTAGGGGCTTCCCTGGTGGCGCAGTGGTTGAGCGTCCACCTGCCGATGCAGCGGACATGGGTTCGTGCCCCGGTCCGGGAGGATCCCACGTGCCGCGGAGCGGCTGGGCCTGTGAGCCATGGCCGCTGAGCCTGTGCGTCCGGAGGCTGGGCTCCGCGACGGGAGAGGCCACAACAGTGAGAGGCCCCCATACCGCAAAAAAATAAAAATAAAATTAAAAAATAAATGTACTAAGTAGATGTACAAATGGGATTACGTGCAAGACCACACCTTCACATTTTAGCATGCTGTGTAAAGATCAAGCAGGAGGGCTTCCCTGGTGGGGCAGGGCTTAAGAATCCGCCTGCCAATGCAGGGGACATGGGTTCGAGCCGAGGTCCGGGAAGATCCCACATGCCGCGGAGCGCCTAAGCCCATGCACTACAACTACTGAGCCTGCGAACCACAGTTGCTGAGCCCGTGTGCCACAACTACTGAAGCCCACGGGCCTAGAGCCCGTGCTCCGCAACAAGAGAAGCCACCGCCTGCGCACTTCATCAAAGAATGGCCCCTGCTCACCGCAGCTAGAGAAAGCCCATGCACCACAGGGAAGATCCAATGCAGCTAAAAATAAAAATAAATAAAAAATAAATTTTTTTTTAAAAAAAAAAGATCAAGCAGGAGAGGCCTGTAGCCAGGATCTCTTTCTGGAGCAAGAATAGTTTCATAGAAATAAGACAAATTAACAGGGGAACTCCCTAGCGGCCCAGCGCTTAGGACTCCACACTTTCACTGCAGAGGGCCTGGGGTCAATCCCCGGTCAAGGAACTAGGCTCCCACAGGCCCCGCACACACAGCCAAAAATTATTTTTAAATAATTTTTAAAATAAATAAAAAGCTTAGCAGACCAGAGTGGGGCAGCTGGCCACTCCTTACCCTGTGTGAGAAGTGGGGAAACGCTAAGCCACGTTTCTCCACATTCCATCCAACTCCTCGGAGACTGCTGGGGTAACTCTGGCATGGGTTGGGTAGGAGAGGGGCCTTGTCATGACTGTTTAGGTAACTGCTCATTTAGTTTCTTCAGTACCCTTCCCTGTTGACCAGTGACCCCTGGTTTTTGTGCTTCAGACAGCATCGACGGCAGCAACGTGACAGTCACCCCAGGGCCTGGAGAGCAGACTGTTGATGTCGAACCGTAAGGAAAAGCCAATTATTCTTTAGAACAGAAGCCTCAGCCTAGAAAAGGGATGGGGAGCTTTGAGAAGTGTAGCTAGTGCTTCTGGGATCAGAGTGGCCACTGGGCAAGAAGTTGTAGAAAATGTAGGATCGTGGAATTTCTCGAGTACTGTTGTTTCCCTGTAATTGCCAGTATTTCAAGGCCTTTTCTAAAGATTAAACACATTAAAAGCAAGGAGCCTTGTGTTTGGAGAACCAGGCATCCCCATCTGTGGCTCTGTGAGCCAGTTTGGTTGGGGCCACATGCCTTCACATCCCCAGTGACACTGAGACATCTGTCTCAGGGTGCCTAGCTCTCCACGAGGCTCCATCCAAATGCCCTTGATCCCCCAGCCCCTCCCTAAGATTCTTAGCTGATCCTCCAAGTGGCCTTGTTGAGTAATTGAGTTGGGGGGTATAATGGAAGAGAAAGCTGGTTATTTTCATGGATAAGCACAGAAGAGGCCAGATGGTAGAGTGGTGAGTAGATTGAGTCAGGAATCAGGAAACCTGGTTCCAGCACCGTTTTGTTATTTGATCTTGATCAAGTTAACCTTTCTAAGCTTTAGTTAATTAATCTGTTGAGTAGGAATAATTATCACTGCCTTGCTTACATCACAGGTCTTGGTGAGGTTCAGATGGGATCATTTGTGTGAAAGTGGTCTGAAAGGGCTAAAAAATGGAATAAGCACTTTGTATTTGTCCCATTGGGTTAAGTGGTACCCTCGGCCGTGCTCTGGGCAGCTGTTCCCTTGGAATTAGGACCCTCCCTCTCCCAGTTATAGGGAGCTTTGAAGCCCCAGGCAGGCTTCTCCCTTGCTCCCCACAGCATCTCTCCCCAATCGTAAAGCTGTTCCTTATCCCAGTGGAAAGGCCATGCCTGGAATCTTCAGATCACACTGTGAGGAAATGCCCCTGCATTCTTCTTGCAGAAGGAACTGGTTTCCTTCTTTTTCAAGTCGCTGACAGTTGCCCTTGGTCTCAAATTGAAGACCACACTGTTGTTTTTCTTCTTGTGATTAAAGACGCATCAACATTGGCTTGAGATTCCAAGCGGAGATCCCAGAACTCCAGGATGTCTCTGCCCTGGCCCAGGACACGCACAAGGCCACACTGGTATGGAAGCCCTGGCCAGAGCTGGAAAACCACGACTTCCAGCAAAGAGGTATTGGCAGCATGGGAAGAACTGGGCAGGAAGGGCTGGATCCTCTCCCAGGGGCCTCTGGCTCCAGGATCGGTTTGTCTTTCCGGTGACCCTGAGCTCTTTCTGATGCAGTGGCCTCTCTTTGTTCCCAACAGTGGAGAATCTCCTGAATTTGTGCTGTTCAAGTGCGTTGCCAGGTGGAGGGACCAATTCTGAATTTGCTTTGCACTCTCTCTTCGAGGCCAAAGGTGATGTGATGGTAAGGAACTGTGAAAAGGAGGCTTCCCAGTTCATATGCTTCATGTCGGAATTCTGAAAAGTATTTTACGAAGTTTCTGTGTTGTTTCATGCCCCTCACAACCAACTCTTAAGATGATGACCAGTTGGTGTGCCTCCCATGTTCCTTATCTCAATGAGTAGGCCAGGATTTGAAAGCCTGCAGAAAACCTCCAGTTGTATTTCTGTTTACACATCTGTTCCTAATTAATAATGATGGCAACATCTGTTTTGGGAAACTAGAATTTCTTTTCAGCAGTCTTGTAATTCACATCGGGGAACAGGTCTGCAGTGATGGAAGTAGAAGGCCTTCCGGAAGCAAGGCTTGGCCTAAAATAGCCTGTCATACTCTGCTCGTCATTCCTCCCTACCTGGAAATCAGCCAGAATTTGACGTTCATAGAACCGTTTGCTCCCCTAACCAAAGTGAAATGTTCGCTGTGCACCATCTGGTGTCATTCTTCCGCTTTTGGCACAGTTCTCTGGCATCCCCAAACCAGAACTTTGGTGCCCTTTTCCCAGAATCAGAGCTGACCATTTGCCTGCTCAACCTGGACCCCTGGCTGGAGCACTTCGTCACTAGCCTCAGCTTCCCCTTTAGTAAATACATGATTCTTATACCAGAGCTAACCTCCTGCTTTTTTGATTTTATGAAAATGTGAAAGTAAACAAATGTCCCAATACTACCTTCTCATGAGATTCCTGATACCCTTCAAGGGTTCTCTAGAACGTTGGAGAACTCTCCTTGACCTTTTAAGATCAGTGCCGCAGAGCCGTGCTTCTCAAACTGTTAACGTGCACGCACATCACCTAGGGAGTCTTGTTAAAATGCAGGCTCTTATTCAGCAATTCTGGAGGCGGGGCCCAAGGTGCTGCATTTCTAACCTGCTCCCAGGGGATACCCGTGCTGCTGGTCCATGGACGACACTTGGAGTAGCAAGATTTGAGATCCCCAAACCATCCACAGCTCAACTCCACCTGCACCATTTTTTTAACAAACTCAGTGAGGCTGAGGGACGTAGATTTGAAAGGGTTATTTAGCAAGGCTCCCTGGAAGGACAGTATGTAGTACAGTTATTACTAATATAGCTGTTGATGTTCAGTTGTAATGAAACATGTGATTTTTCTGCAAAAACAGTTCCAGATCACCCACTCATTTCCTTAGAGACTCAGCCTCCAAACAGAGGAGGCTCCACCGTATCTCTGAAGCTGGGGCCCTCACCAAGGAAGGAGTGGGTTTTGGCTGCCACCTGGGTTTTTGGGACAAGACCAGCTGGCTGCAGGCATGGGCGGAGGAGGCATTAGGGTGATGAGTCCTGTTGGGTGCTGACCAGAAGGAAGACCCCAAATCGGGGAGTCTCCTCTGTTTTTCCTTCCAGCCCCCCAACCCCGGGCCCTGCAATGCTGGCTCGTTTTCCCCGTTAGGCAGATGGTCTTCTGAGGACACAAGCCCCGTGACTGACTCTCACCTTTTCTCTCCCACGGGTCTGCAGGCTGCTCTGGAAATGCTGCTGCTGCGGAAGCCAGTCAGGTTAAAATGTCACCCTTTAGCAAATTACCACTATGCCGGTAGGTTGCCCGGAGCCCTGTGCCCCCTTGCTTCCCGAGAGCGGGCTGTCTGCGTGTTGGTCGTGTCTCCTTTTAATAACAAATAGCACCCATTCTGTCCTCAGCGCCGCTTGTGCTCTCAAGGCCTCTGGGGCGCAGGTGGTGGGGCAGCTGTGTCGGCTGGCTGGTCGCTGTCGGGCATTTGTCTGTCTGGGCCTGCCCCTCATGGGTGCGCCAAGAGCTGGACGAGGGGACAAGGCCCGCTCGGTGCACCCGGAGGAAGAGCCACAGGGGGTAGACCACAGAGGCAACAGCACGCAGCGGCCCCTGGGCTTTGGGATCAGTAGATGTGGGTTCACATCTTGCCTGCACCCCGTGGCCTTCTGCAGCCTTGGTTTCCTCACCTGTAAAGTGGGGCTCATACTCCATCCCTTGCAGGATTTTGTGACGTTTTGAGAGAGTATATGGAGCCCAACGCCTGGTACAGTCTAGTAGCTTTATTGTTCATTGGTTGAACAGTTAATGAGCACTTCCTATGTACAGGAAACTGCCTAGCACTAAGAGGGGGAAGTGACGGTGACAGATGTAGACAGAGTCCTGTCCTGTGCAGTTTGGAGTCTGAGGGGTAGGCAGTTATTAAATGACGGATCGCTAATGGCGGGAGAAAGACGTGTACATGCACAGATACATGTACACGTACATATACATACGAGTCTCTCTTAGGAGGGGGTGGATTAACTGTGGCGTCACCAGTACGAGGGAAAGAGGACACACCTTGGAGAGTTGAATGGACTTAGAGTCGTGCAGAGAGAGTGAAACAGGCTGGGGAACCTGCGGTGACAATGAAGTTGGAGTCAACATTTGTATTTCCGTTAACTAGTAGCCCTGTCCATTCTGGGGGTCTCCACGCACCTGCCTGGGTTCTCCGTTTCAGAGAGGGCTGGGTCCTCCAATGCCCCTTGGTTGTTAATCATTTGAAGGTGTCTCTGGTGCCTGGGGGGACCGTGCGTAGATGGGTGCTAAGTACTTTAGTGGCCTTGGGGACCCAGTAAATACCTTTTCCAGTCCTCAGTCTAGGCGGCCAGATGTGGCCTCAGGTGAGGGCTGTTCTGCAGATTCCGGCGTGTTCTCAGGGGGCTCCCTGTGACCCCACCACCGTCTGCCTCGCAGAATGGGCTCCTCTCCCGAGTTGGCCCTCTTGCCTGTCATCACAGGGTGGAAAGGCCTCAGAAGCCACTCACCTGAGCACAGCAAGCCCGGGATGCCTGCCTGTGGATCGCTCCCGGCACACAGGCTGCTGCTGGCACTAGGCAAGAACAGAATGGACACATTGGATAAGAAATCCATCATGTAACCCCATGGCCTCAAGGAGCCAGTTTCTTAATACTGTCTCCATCATTTCCTGCTTGGTGTCTGCCCCAAGTGTGGGTAGAAGATGTGGGAGTTCTCTCTAATCTGCCATGGAAACAATTCAGTCCTCTTAATTCCCAGCGTCATCTGCTGCCCATTAAACCCTGACGAGCCGTCCAGCCTCCTGGAGCCTGGGTCAGGCTTCTCTGCTTAGCGAGGAGACTTCCCTAGCATCTGCTGTGGCTGCCCTCGGCCCCTGGGGTGACTGGGGTGGGCGGCGCCTCTGGGCTGCTCATCTCCAGCTGTGAGCAGCCTCGTCTGGGCCCCAAATCCCCTCCAGTTCTTCCCAGCATGCCAAGCAGGTATTGTGATCTTTTTAGTGTGTGTCATGACATAAAAGAGACGGGAAAGCTATGGGCTAGAGACCACCTCCACCCCAAACAACACCGAATAACAACCTTAAAATAGTACTAAAAGCTTTGAAACTAGAAGGCCCTAAACTCTGCTAAAATTCAGTGATCTTCGGGAGTTGGGGGTTCCTGGGAAATCCTTTGCCCATCCCTTGCGCCCTTTCCCTATAAGCAGACCAGGAAGCACTCTTGTTGCTTCCAGAATCCTTTTGACCCTTGGAGACAAGAGAGGTGGAGCTGTCCGGTGTGAAGGGTTGGTGTCCCATTAGCTGTGTGTCCCCAAGAAAAGGGTGCTCGCCTAGGTCTGCCAGTAATCTCTCTTCTCCAGGAAGTGATCACAGACTGGGTCCCAGAGAATCTTCTAGAATTATGAGCACAAAGGACAAAGGTCACAGATCTCTGAAGTCTGGCCTGACTCCACCCCCTTGGCGGTTCCCTTCCAGAACACAGAGGAGGCCACAGAGTCTACCCCCGTCACGTGCCCCAGCTAACAGCCGCGACCGCCTTCCGCCCTTTTAACCACCCCACCCTCTGACTGGTTCCGAGTGTCGGTGAATCCCACCCCCGTGGCCCCGTCCTGCCTTGTCCTTCGTGCCAAGCCCTGTTTGGGCTGCTCTCCAGCAGGACTGTCAGCTCAGGTCCAGCCTTGCTGGGACACTGTCTTCTGAAATCTCCTCTGCTTCCAGCTCTGCGGCTGTGGCCAGTGTCACTCCCGCCCGACTCCGGCCCTGGAATTGCACCCCAGGCTTCCAGTTGTCTAGAGAGAGGTCAGACCTCCCCGGCCTGTGCCCTGGAGGGAAGGTGGCAAGACTGGTTTCAGGGGTGCAGACTGTGAATTGGGGGAGACAGTGACAGGAGCCTGTGAAAATCACTTCCCTCCTGACCTGCCCTTCCACCCCATCCCATCCCATCCCAAGCAGTTCAGTGAGAAAAGGAAAGAGCGACCAGTGCTGGGGCCCAGGAGAGACATCAGTGTAGGTGGGCAGCTTGCCCAGATCTGGGGGCAGCTTGGCAAGCCCGGAAGAGCCCTGTTAAGATCCTCAGAGGAAGGGGGCTGTCACAGTGGCCCCCAGGCTCTCTAATTCACACCCGGTCCAGACCTCTCTCCACACCCTCCGCCCATAAGTTGCAGCGGTTGTTTGCAGTGGCTCCCAGTCAGCGGTTGGGTTGGGTGGGGAAGGCTTGAGTGTGGGTCTGTCAGGGTGACAAGGATGCCTGGTTGTGATTAGAGAGCTTCCGGCGTCTTTGGTTTTTCCGTTGAGCCGGTAGTTCCTGCAGAGGGGCACGGAGTGGAGGGGTGTCAGACCTGGCCCTGGGAGTCTTGGCAAGGGTTCAGCAGAGGCTACTGTGGGCCCCCACCATAGCCCAAGCACTCACTGGGTCCTGAGCCCTGACCTGACTCCGGAGATGGGAGAGACCTGGAGGGAATATACCCGTTCAGTCGGGGGGAGGCCTGGTCTCTGTCTTGGAAGCTGCCCCAGTTTGGTGAAGAGACAGAATTACGTTCTCCAGAGAATACTTTGTAAGAAGCGCAGCTGTGAAGTCATCTCACAGGCATCCTTAGCCCATGTCGCTAGCTGGAGAGTGATCCCCTGAAGCGCGGGAACGGAGTTAATACTCACTCTGCTGCTTTGCCTGACGTGGCACTTGTGGAGAAGAGGCTAGTGGACAAGCTCAGGTTCTGGATTCAGATCAAGGCCTCCCTGCCTTTGGCCTCCAGAGGGAACTTTGGTATTACCCAGTTCACCTGCACCCCTAAAAAAATTACTCAGTCTTCACCCATCATGGAAAACCTTTCACGGAAATGAAGATCTGGTGTAGAAACAGGTCCTCCTTTTTCTACAATGAACGTGTCTTTCTTATGTAACTGCTATAACAACAGCATCGAGAACAGTTTTTAAAAGCTTGAAAGGAGGACAGAAAGCCCCTCTTTAAAACATACTGTGCCCAAACTTTCTCTCACCCCTCCACGTCTCTTTTTAATTGCCTGCATTCGCTATAGATTGTCCCAAATTTCGCCACCATCCGGAGCCTGTTTCCCAGCAACCGAAGCTCAGAACATTTTTCCTCTGGATACTGTTCCAGCACCAGTTTCCTCCAGTTAATTAGGCTCTTTGTAATTAGCCTTAATCGTCTTGTTAGGGACCCCTGCTGATAATAGCCCACTAGCCAGGAATCCCCAGGGAGAATGGATGGGGGTGGGGGGGAGGGTGTGTCATCAGCCCATCAACCCCAGGGACATGCTGAGTGGACAGCAGGGATCTCAAAGGGGGAGGGCAGGTGAGGAGTTGGGGCAGCCCCCTGCCTCGCTTTTGCATTTTATCCTGGACTTTGTTCAAGAAATAGAATCCAAGAAGGGCTGGCTTAGAAAACCTTGTCCAAGAAGGAGGAAAATGCTCCTGCCAGACAGACCCCAGGAGGAGAGACGCTGAGCCTTGTCGGGATTACAGGAGGATTTCGGGGCAGAGAGGAGAAGGCTGCAAGTTACAGGTAGCCCAGAGTAAGGCTGTGGGTGGGCACACACACGACAGGGAACACTGCAGGGACCGGCAGGCTTCATGAGTGCCCACAGATGTCAGCAGGGGACAGCGTGTGTCCCACGGCTGCAGGCTGATTTGGGATCTGCCGTCCGAGTGGCCAGATCTGAAGCATTCTCTGTGCACATACTTCGGACTAAACGCTGCCAGTCACAGCATGACCGTCAGGATCCCCGAGTCACAAAAGAGGAAACTGAGACTCAGAGAAGTAAACTTGCAGGGGCCCCAGAAGGAGTGAGTGGCAGAACCAGTTTCGCAGCCTGTGGTCTCCTGCTTAAAGTCACCCCTTTTATCACAGCACAGTGACTTTATTATTTGGGGCAAGCGCATCCAGATATTATGTCTATATACCCGGCTTCAGCCTGGGAATTCAGCCCAAGAGCCCAGGAGTGGATTCTCAGTCCTGTGGGCAATCCCATGATCAGGGTGCAGTGAAGATGGAGCGTGAGAACCGATGGACTTGTCTGGCCCCGCCTCTGCCTCTCAGTTTGTGGACACCCTTGTTGGACAGACACGCACGCACAGCACAGTCGCGTGTGCTAAAGCGCAGACCCTAGGACTACGTAGAGGAGCCATCTCTCACCGTCTGAGCACCTCAGGTCGGGGGCAGCACAGAGAGGAAATTGCGAGGGTGCAGCCCACTTCCAATCCAGGACTGGTGGTGTCGAGTGGACACTCTGGGATTGGGAAGACTAAAGACCCCATCACAGGGCAGCAGCCCTAAACACCACCAAAGAGTTGATGGGGAGAAGGCCTCCTTCCCCCGTGAGGCTTGAGGATCCCCCATAACAGATGGTCCAGGAGGTCACTTCACCTTCTGTGGGGTTACAGCTGGAAGGCCATCTGGGGATGTGTAGGGACATACCTCTCGCAAGTAAACAGACCTGGGGACTTAACACTGCGGTTTGGACAGTAATCAGATGACAAGCTTGGCGTGGGGTGGAAGAAAGTGTGTCCACCATAGAGGCTGAGTGCTGGCCTGAGAAGGCTGCGTGGCCCTGTGAGTGTCTCACGGGGGCTTCGAGCTGCGCTCTGACTTGGGAAACATAGGATCTGGCTGAGGGTGGAAAGGATTCTCATTCATCTAATTGGGGGTTTTCATCAGCAAAATATTCCCTAACTTCCTATGTGAGGTGCAACCCAGAGCTGCACAGACTGGACCTGTATCAGGGCAGCACAGCAACCTCCCTATATGCTTGTCCACGGGCTCAGCTAGTGTGACATGTCCGCATCATGGTCCTCTTACACCATTGCCTCTCTGATCTCTCTTTGCTGTTTTAATGGATACCTAAAAGGAGCCATGACTCTTCTTTGGTCTTTCAGTTGTTGGTTCAGCCTTTCTGTTTTGCTCTTTCTGTCTCTGCCTCTGGGCAATGGGAGCAAACGGGAGCTGGGACCCGAAGCCCTTGAGTGTTAGACAGAAGTTGAGGAATGGTGATGCCGGTGCTCCAGAGCTCCAAACCCCACCGACATGCTCTGCTCACATCCACTCTAGCAAAGCCTCTCCAAACCTCTGGCCCCACTTCTCCCTGTTATGGTGGTTTGCACAACCAGAGATGTCCTGGTCTCCAGAACCCGTGGAAGAGGCTTCCTTCTTCCGAGGGTTAATCAGAAAGCTGCTTTCCTTCTAGAATTAAAGAGAGAAACAAACCAAAGAAATCAGGTGGTGGCCCTACTTTTATAGGGGCCTGAAGCAGCCCAGCTGTGGAGAGCATAGCCTGCATCTGGAGCCAGAGCTCTTGGCTTAAGGACCCATCAGGGAGTCACACAGAGAAGGTGTTTATTTCAGAAATCTGAGCTGACATCACTGAGTCACATATTTTCTCAAGGACCCAAGGCTGTCTGCCTCCTGCCTGCCTGCCAGGCGTGGTTTCACTTGTTTGAATGATTTGGGCTCAACCTTTTGAGGGAAGAAGCAATTCAGGTTTTCTTACTTTAGCCCCTCCGTCAAGCATAGCAAAATGGAAATCTTGGGCTTGTTCTGGTTGGAAGGAAAAATACTATAGTTTGGGGGATTACAGCTCTGAAAAGTAGAGGCTTATCAAAAGCCCAGCCATGTGCCATCCAAAGAATCAGAGATACAGGGAATTCAAAAAATTAGAATGAGGCCGAGTTTCTGCAAACCAGCCACAGTGATTGAGCCCCCAGAAGTAGGACTTGCCTTGGAGATAGGCCAGTACCATTCTCTGTAAACTTCTGCATATCCTGCTTTGACAAGAATGTCAAGTTCAGCCAGCAAGGCAAGATGCACCAGCCTGGCCCTGCAAGGCCTCTTCTTCATTGGTCTGCAGCTTTGTCAGGAACCGGTCCCTCTCACCTCCCAGTCTCGTCTGCTTTCCCTCTGCTGGAACCCTGTAGCTGAGCTGTACTGGATTACTGCTTATTTCTTGAACACCTCCATTTCCTCATCTGTAAAATGGGTAGCAGTAATACCAATCTTACAGATTGTCTGTCGAACCAAATGACTACTACCTGTGAAGTACTTTAGAGCCTGGCACATAGTAAGCACTTATGAGTATTAGGTTTTTTCCCCCTTGTGTCTTGCATGCGGCAGTCATCCATGTCTGCCGAATGGATGAATGAATGAATGACATGTGTCCTCTCACTGCTTGCCTCTGACTTTGCACATGCCACTTTCTCTCCCCAGAATTCCCTTCCATCTCCTTCTTGCCTGACTTGCTTCTGTGTCTTTTTAAACCCCGCTCAGGTGTTCTCTCCACCTGGAAGCCTTCCCAGCTGCCCTAACCTGCGTGTGCTGTCCCTCCTTTGTGCCCTATCGGCACCCGACCCCTCCCTTCATCCTCGCAGTCATCACCTTGAATGCAGGGCCTCCTGGTTTTCTCCCCACTAGATTGTGAACATCTTGAGGGTGAAGACTGCTGAATCCAGCACATGTGAGGATCACTTGCTACGTGAATGCTTGCCTTCATCCTAATTACATAAAAAAAACTGTAGCTAAACTCCATTAAGCATTCATGGTTTTCCAGTTACTAAGCTAGACACTTTTTGGGCATTACCTTCTTTAACCTTCACAGAAATCTTAAGAGGTGGAGACAATCAGAATTATTCCCATTTGTAGGTAATAAAACTGAGTCTTAGGCTCAATAACTTGCCAAGGTCAAGGCCACGGCTGAGATCTGAACCCGGGTGTCAGGGCTCCTAACCATTACACTGCACTTCCTATTCAGAAAGGAGTGTGATATGTATTCTATCACATGCTGAACAGTTGTAGTTTGTAACTTAACTAAGTGAACCAGCAACCACAAGTGAGGAGAACTGAGCTGTTTTTTTATGAAATGTGTGTTTTGTTGTAGGTTCGGACAAGTGGACCTCCCTAGAAAGAAAACTGTTTAATAAAGCACTAGCCACTTACAACAAAGACTTTATTTTTGTACAGAAGATGGTAAGTATTCTTTTTCCCATTGCTCACTTGAAACCAAATTTGGGAAGTTGTACACCTAAAGATATATAGAACTATTTGGTTACTGGCTTAAGACTGTCAACAAAAGAATGTCTTCCATCTCTTGCTGGTAAAGGATGGTATTTGTTATGGATGGCTTGGCCCTGGTGTTAGGGATGTGGGGGGAGGAGAATATAGATTATTTGGATGTGGCAGTGGGGGGGAGGGGTATTCTTATCTTAATTAAAATGTGTGATTCATGCATTCTGTCAGAATAAATAGACCTGAGGCTTCTGGTTCACAATTTATATAAACTATTTCATGTGTATTTGACAGATCTATAGTGTTTCTGACAGAATTGGGGGAGGGAGGATTGGAGAAGGGAGAATATGAGCCGTCCCCCTAGCAGAGTTTCTGGTGTTGGGCCCCTGATCATAAGGACAGTGTTAATAAAAATAATATGTTACAGGGACTTCCCTGGTGGTCCAGTGGTTAAGACTCCAGGCTTCCACTGCAGGGGGCACAGGTTCGATCCCTGGTCAGGGAACTAAGATCCCGAAAGCTGTGTGGTGCGGCCACATAATAATAATAATAACAACAATAACATGTTACATATATAGCATTTCACAGCAAAGTAGAGCTCTTTAACAAAGATGAAATAGCGCTTTATCCAGGACATAATAAACATAATAGGCCTTAATTGGCTGAGAGATGGTTTAGGCCAAAAGTTACAATGATTCAGAGTGTTTCAGCAAAATGATGAATGATGGAGCCATACTGAGTTATTAAGATGCTCAGGTCCACAGAGAACAGGGTCCCAGGTGACAGCTGCCATTGGCTCTGGGCTGGGCCTCAGTGTTGTCCCGGGTTCATGTCTCCTGTCTTTAATCCTGGGCCTTGACTGGATGAGAATCAGAATAGGTGGACTTTTTCTCCAACTTGCCTCCGTCTTCAGATCTGAATTCGCACCCGACTTACTCTGCCCTGGAGGCCACTGGACTCTTTGCTGCCCTCTATCCCAGCAGCTCCCAGGCTCCCATCTCTCCTGGGTCACCTTCCCCCAGGACTGATCTGTCCTCAGCCTCATTCCTTAAAGGCCCCGCACCTGATGGATTCATGTGTCGTGCTCACCAGGCAATGCAGGACTTAAAACAAGGGTTCTCTGGGACTCTATCCTCCCTCCCTGGGTGATTCTAATGTAGAAATTCATGATATCAGGTGGACGTGAAGGGGCCACCTTTGAGGAGACCAGACTTCTGAAGGTACTCTTTTCATTCTCACTATGCAGGTGGCCATGTTCCTGCCCCCAAGGGGACAGCCAGCCTTTTTATCTACCTCCAGAAAAGCCACATTATTGAACCCCACTTTGAGCTTAGAGCACTATGAACTAAACAAAGGAATGTTTTTCTCTTTAAAACACATTTATCTTTGCCCCTTTGGGGGAGAAGAGGGCAAGGCTTGTTTTCTGCAAACACTAAGCTCTTGTGGTCATAACTTTTGTCTTATATTCCTGTTCGATTACTAAGGAACATTTTTCATAAATAGATTTTGAATGTCAACAAGTTGGAGAGCCAAATACATTCAAGCATTTGAAAAAGCATTTGCTGCTTTATGGGTTAAAAAAGGGAACGAGCTCTCTATGGACGAACGTGAAAAAAATCTCCAAGCTATCTTGCGAAAAAAAGTCAAGATGCAAAGCAGTACATAGAGTGTGCTACTTTTTGTGAGGCAGAATGGTGGGGAGGAATATATTTTCCTGTTTGTTGGTATATATGTAAAGAAATTCTGGAATGACACCCAAGATATGAATAAGAGGGGCCAGCTGTGTTGCAGGGGTATGGGGGGAACAGATGGATGGATGGATGGAGAACGGGTGTGGGGAGGAGACTTTTCACCATGTATATGTTTTTATTCAACTGCATAAACCTAATACCTATTACAAACTTAAACTTGCACAAAAGCTTGCTGCTTTGCACCCTGCCCACTGCTGGAGCTGATCTTGAGGTGCCTTTCCCGGCAGGTGAAGTCCAAGACGGTGGCTCAGTGTGTGGAGTACTACTACACGTGGAAAAAAATCATGAGGCTGGGGAGGAAACACCGGACACGGCTCTCGGAAATCATCGACGATTGTGTGGTGAGTGAAGCTGCCCGGGTGCTGCTTCTTCGGGCCCTGCTCCTGCCCCATGCCCAGGTCCCTAAGTGGCTGGCACTGGTGGGTGACAGGCCAGTTCCCAGGTGAGATTCAGGCCTTGATTTCCTGGGATAATTAGGCGGAGAGAAGGCAGTTTTGGGTTTGACCCGCAGCCCAGTGATCAGTTAAGGAGATGAAGGCTGGCTTGCGTTCCAGGGCAGGTAGGCACCGGGGGAGTTAAACCGTGGTGGTTCCAGCCTTGATGTGGGTGACTTATAAGAGGCACCCCGACATTCTGGGATAGCACTTCCTGATCCTTCCACAGTCACAGATACTCCTTACCAGAGAACTAACGTGCCTTAGAAAGACCTAAGCGCGCTCGGATTTTACACAGCTTCTGTGAAGCATGCCCAAGGAGCAACGTTGACCTCTAGATGGCGCCAGGAACTCTCAGTTATTGGGGAACTAGTTAGCAGTGTGTAGATTATTCTGATCCTCACATCACCATTTATCCTTGGTACTGATTTCCTTCATTAGCAGACAATCCAAAGTTGTCTGCGTATTAAGATGAAGAACCTACTCAAGACATCACTAGGGACTTCCCTGGTGGCACAGTGGTTAAGAATCTGCCTGCCAGTGCAGGGGACATGGGTTTGAGCCCTGGTCTGGGAAGATCCCATATGCTGCAGAGCAACTACGCCCATGCGCCACAACTACTGAGCCTGCGCTCTAGAGCCCCCGAGCCACAACTACTGAGCCCACGTGCCACAGCTACTGAAGCCCGCACACTTAGAGCCCATGCTCTGCAACAAGAGAAGCCACTGCAGTGAGAAGCCCCCACACTGCAACAAAGAGTAGCCCCTGCTCGCCGCCACTAGAGAAAGCCCGCGCAGCAACAAAGACCCAGCGCAGCCAAAAATAAATGTTAATTAATTTAAAAAAAAAAAAAAGAAGTTTTAAAAAAAGACATCACTAGATTGAAATCTTCTCTGAACGCCTTATGTGTGGCTTTGAAGATTACTACCACTTTTGTCCTTGCAGTTAACTCTTCTCTGCATCCACAGCCAAAGGGAAATCTTCTCACATGTTGTGGAAAACACGTATGTGTGTGTAAAAATTACGTCTTACAACAGATTACTAAACTCTCGTCTGCAACCATCAGGAAATGTGTTTGGAATTCATAAATATCGTGAATATTTGTAATTATATTTTCATTCCCAATTGTGTCCCCCATGTAAGTGTTACTAGCACATATGTGGGTTAATCTCTTTCACAGACGTTTACATAGTGCTTCATACATTCCAGGCATTGTACTAGGAGGCACTTTACACATATTGACTTATTTACTCCTTATACCAATTCTATGAGGTAGGAAACTGAGGCACAGAGCCTAGGTAACTTAGCCATGGTCAAAAGGCTGGTGAGTGTGTTGTCTGAGCCTGATTCCCTGGTGTAACACTTAAGAGCAAGCAAATGCAAATCCTCTTAGAGAAGTGTAAAAACACTTGGACTCATTAATGCTTCAAAGCCTAAGTTCCTAACTAAGAATTGATCCTAGCTAAGAAATATATACACATATATAAATTTATATTTGGACCCAAATATCAAAAAAAAAAATAGGCATCTGTAGAATAGAATGGTATTGCCATTCTTTTGATCAGAGATGGCAGTATTCTATATTCAGCGTTTCCTATGATGAGTTTTGTTTGACTGCCTTAAGTAGTGATGTCTTATATCTGAATAGCCTTTTTCTCACCTGTGGCTAACGTTTAAAAAAGCAACGTGGCCTCTTCTGGTTCAATCAACTAAAAACAATTGAGTTCCCACTATGTCTGCAGTGCTGTGGGTGACCTGGGGCTGTAAACTGGCCTCTGCCCCCTGCCCCAGGAGCATATATTATAGGTGGGAAGATGTGGCATACACAAGGAGAAAGTTTACCGTGAACCCCAAGAATCTTTAAAAGTAGTATGAGATGAGGTCCAGAAAGTCTTAGATATGGCCTTTGGGGACTCTCTCTCATCCAGCTCCACCAGTCCTCAGGCAGAAGGTTGAGGCCCAGCGAGGGGAAGGGGCTTGCCCAAGGTCACACAGAGCATTGCTTTCTGAATGAGCAGAATAGACAGTAAATGAGGAAGCCCAAAGAATACTGGCTTGGGAGACCTAGGACCTGGCGCCTACGCTTACTGACCAGTAAAAGGGGGCCGATGGTTTAGATGATTTGGAAAGTCCCTTCCAATTCTGGAATGTTCTGGGATCTGTCAGAGTCATGTTTTGGAAGAGAGCAAAATCAGAGGATATGGTTTCCCAAATCAAGTTGATGTCTCTTCAACTTGGGTGTTACCAAGTGCCTAGGACAGTGCCTGACACGATATCAGCACTCAGTAAACGTTTGTTGAATGAATGAGTGAATGTTTTTCCCAGGTAGGAGTCGCTCTGGGTCATGGCAACAATCCCTCTATGAACTCCCTGGGAAGAGAGGGGGTGAACCAGGAGATTCTGAGCGGAGGAGGGCTACTAAGGAAGGTGTGACCACGTTAGGCACAGGCGCCATCTTGGGCCAGCAGTGTCTTGCAGGTGGGTGGAAAGGCCCGAGCCAGCGTGTAGCCTCAGACTGAGGAGGAAAGGTTAAGACGTCACCCCAGGCACCACACCTCCCTGGGCTTATTCGCCAGGAGCCGGTGTTAGGCTGGGTCAGGTGCAACCACACCTTGTGACCCGTGAGCTTAATGTGCAGAGATGACTCAGGCCCCCCCAGAAAAAGAAAATCTTGATTCAAGGCCACTGTGGTAGCTCACAACTCCCTTTAGGGCACTGTGAAGACACAGTCAGCCTTCTGAGGATAGTTTGCCAAGTGGAGATGAAAAACTGGGACCATGCAAGGACGGGGAAGGTGCAGGAGGCACAGTCCTGGGAGGGGGTCCTGCTCTTGTCCTCTGGGCCTGCCTGGGACACTTGGGTAACTCTCCTCAATATTTTATTAAAGGGAGTATATTCCCCCCATATGGAGCACAGTCGGGTAGCTCAGGGACTTTTCGAGGGAGACGGGGGGGAAGGAAGGAGGGTGAGGAGTGACTGCTCTTTAGGGGCCAGGAGGTCAGCATAGCACAAGCTCATCCAGCAGGTGACCTGACTTCTGGCCTGAGACCGTCACAGGCCCTTCCACCCTTGCAGGCCGAAGAGGAGGCCAAGGTGGGCTCTGCTGAGGAGGCGAGAGGGAAGTGCTGGCCACAGCTTCCTGTTTCCTGCCCAGGCTCCTGCTTCCACTCAAGGCGAACCTGTGGGTCTGGCTGTGAGCAAAATTCAGCACAGTTCAAGAAACCAGCTGAGGGCTTCCCTGGTGGTGCAGTGGTTGAGAGTCTGCCTGCCAATGCAGGGAACACGGGTCCGTGCCCCGGTCCGGGAAGATCCCACATGCCGCGGAGCGGGTGGGCCCGTGAGCCATGGCCGCTGAGCCTGCGCGTCCGGAGCCTGTGCTCCGCAACAGGAGAGGCCACGACAGTGAGAGGCCCGCGTACCGCAAAAAAAAAAGAAAAAGAAACCAGCTGAGGCAGTTACCTGACTTTAGAAGACAGCGGTCAGGGCTCCGAGGGCACAGCTCCCCCACGGTCCCAGGCCTGAATTGCCTGCAGTGCGATCCACTGACAAGGGGCCTGGGGAACATCCTCCTTCCCACTGACACAGAAAGGCGGCTGGTTCTCAATGGTTTTGAGAGGTTTAGCTCTGTGTTTGAGCTGAAAACCTAAGCCATGTCCAGATGGACAGATGTGCATCTGTGGACATGTGCAGGCAGGCAAGGAGCTAAGGCTGAGGCTTTAGAATCAGATGGTGCAGGGTTTAAATCTCAATTCAGTTTCTTTACCAGCTGTGTGCTCTGGGGAAAATTAGTTCTCTCGCCAATTTCTCATTTGTTTAAAAAGTAAAAATTTGGGGCTTCCCTGGTGGCGCAGTGGTTAAGAGTCCGCCTGCCGATGCAGGGGACACAGGTTCGTGCCCTGGTCTGGGAAGATCCCACATGCCGCGGAGCAGCTGGGCCCGTGAGCCATGGCCGCTGAGCCTGCGCGTCCGGAGCCTGTGCTCCGCAACGGGAGAGGCCACAACAGTGAGAGGCCCAGGTACCGCAAAAAAAAATAAAAAGTAAAATAAAAAATAAAAATTTGTAGGGAATTCCCTGGTGGTCCAGTGGTTAGGACTCCATGCTTTCACTGCTGAGGTTCTGAGGGCCCAGGTTCAATCCCTGGCTGGGGAACTAAGATCCAGCAAGCTGCATGGTGTGGCCTAAATAAATAAATTTTTTTTAATGAAAAAAAAATATTGTGCAGGATTTTTGTGAAAACTAGCAGTGTGTGTGTGTGTGTGTGTGTGTGTGTGTGTGTGTATAGTCCCTGATTCACAGCAGGCCTTCAGTATGTTGTCATCACCATCATCATTCATCAGTGACTGTAACACTCAAATTTGTGTCGTTGAAGAAATTTGGGTTGTTGAGCATTTGTGTTTTAACTTATAAACTTCTCGTAATACAAATGCCATTTGCAGGCCTGAGAAATAAAAATCTCCTCAAGAAACTCTTATTTGGACTCAGGGTTTTGAGCACTTTGTGTAATACATAACCATCTCCCTGCTCTGTACTTGCCCACTTTTCTGCCAATTTTGGAATAATACCAAATGTTTCCTTTCATGATGCATCACGAAATGGCCAACTTGTTGATACAGAGTGCTACATGTTAGGGTTTTGTCCTCTGTCTTTGCATCTCTCGTCACATTGGTGAGCACTTTCACTTGATGATAAATCATTTTGTGAACATGCGTAGATTGCCGTTTGAAGTAAACCTGTCTACGTTCATGAGACATATATAGTCACAGGACAGTATAATTTGATCTGTAATTTAATGGCTCTATGGAACTTTTAAGAGCTGTCAAACAATAGCATGGTGAGAAAATTGTATAAATTTGTATAACAACTTGAAAATTGTTTAACAACTGCTGTGGAATAAGTGCCATTGCCATTGAAAGTTACCATGTAATTTACTGTAAATGGTGAGCTGTAGGCCTCCGTCTGCTTAATATCCTGGTACCTGAGACCACAGAGTTCCAGTTCTGTAAAGGAATGGAGCGAACCCGTGGAGTTAGACGTAACATGATTTTACCTGAAATTCTCTGAGGTTGGAAGGTGGTTGATTCATATGAGAATAAGGCCATTTAAGTGATATCAACCTGTATATTCTATACTAGTAAGAGATCTGTAAGCTTATACCATAAATCACTCTGTAAAATGTATTAAGCCTACATCTGTATTCGTTGAAGTCTTTCAGCAAATGTAATCATTACTGATTAATCCTAATTTACCCACTGGAAACTGGGACCATTTCTTAAGTATACCCTGTTAATACATGGTCTCAAATATGCATATATACCATATTAAATAAGGATAATACTGAAACAGTGAGGAGTGTGCTAAACGCCCGTATTTACTGGGATTATCTTTCTCTCCCATCCCCAATCCAAACTGGAGAGAGAAAACTGGTGGTTTCTGGATCCTGGGGTACTGCTACTCTCAGAAATCTTTATTCTTCTTGGAAATTCCGGCTTCCAGGTTCTAAGAATTGTAGGCTTACCCAGAGTTACATTACTCTCTGGGGTAAACCAAACTGCAGACCATGTGCATGTTTTTTTTTTTTGTTTTTTGTTCTTTTTGGCTGCGTAGGATCTTCGTTGCTGCGCGGGCTTTCTCTAGTTGCGGCGAGCGGGGGCCACCCCTCGCCATGGTGCACGGGCCCCTCATGGCGGTGGCCTCTCTCGTTGCGGACCACGGGCTCTAGGCGCGCGGGCTTCAGTAGTTGTGGCACACGGAGTCTAGTTGTGGCTCGTGGGCTCTAGAGCGCAGGCTCAGTAGTTGTGACGCACGGGCTTTGCCACTCCACAGCATGTGGAATCTTCCCAGACCAGGGATCAAACCCGTGCCCCCTGCATTGGCGGGCAGACTCTTAACCACTGTGCCACCAGGGAAGTCCCCCAGCCCACATGCTTTAAGCAGTGGGTGTGCAGAGAGCCCAGCAGAGACAGATGACCCATCAGGGTGGAAGGCAGCCAGACATCCCTTTTGTGTCTTCATTTGCAAACTAGGAGGACTGTTTACAGCCTATTCAGTGACACAGCAAACACACTTTGTACACCGCGAAGTGCTGTAAAATAGACGCTAAAATGAGGTTGACATAACACGGAATTCCCATCCCTGGTCCTCAGTCCTTCTAGGCCCGGAGGAGCAAGCATCCCTTACACACACACCCTCGCCCCACCCGACCCCCGTGAGGACTGAGATTGCAGAGTAAGGTAGGTAGTTCACTAAAAGGGCCTCCTAGATCCCTGGCCCCCATCCCCACCCAGCCCAGGTACCTCCTCCAGGCTATTCCGTTAACTGTCTTGTTAACCTTGACGAAGGTCAGGACCTTCTGCTTAATTCTGCACCTTGTTGCTGTTCTGAAGCAGAGGGAGGGGACACAGTCACAAAGAGGATAATTATTCATAGAAATATTTTTCTTATTCTTTTTTATAGAGGGCCCATGATCAGAGACCATGATCAGAGACCAAAATATATATATATATATATATATATATATATAGCACATGATAAATAAAAGGGAATATCCCCTTCCATTTCTGCTCCTTTTCAGAGTCACTGTGGTTCAGTCTCTGATCCTATTTTCTGACAAGAACAGAGAAGAAGTGCATCAGAATGCCATGGGTCATGTGCCTTCCACAGGTCAAATCAATATCTCGGGCATCTTGCAAGGAAGTGTGTTAGAAGACCTTTAAAAACAAATCCTGATAGGTCTTTAGTCTCTGTCCAGAGGGGCTCCACAGTGTCATTACTGCTTGAAAACCCTTCTCACTGCTCTGGGGAGGCAGAGCTGCTGCAAGTGGGGTATCCTGCCTGTGTTTTAGTCAGTGTCAAGGTCTGCGGGTCTCAAACAAGGGGGAGAAACTCTACATACAGAAATCTGTATATCCTCTGCCTTAGGATATGTTTTTATAAGTGATAAGGGAACCCAAAGTGGGCTGGGGGGACTTCCTTGCCCTCAGAATTCCAAGTGTCCAATGACCAACCTTGTAGAAACCGTATCGCTCCCCAGAGGCCTCTGCCAGCCCTTCCTTATGCACAAAGAAGCCGATGCAGCCCCAGCGTCCAGCCCCTCTCTCTTCTCCTAGCCCCTGGGTTCTGTTCATCACTAAACATGCCATTTGGGGATTTTCCCCCTTTTGCTTTTATTGCCGTAACACCAGACGAGTGAAGAAGATGAAGAGGTACAGGAGGAGGAGGAAGACCCAGAAGAAGACAGGAAATCCACGAGAGAAGAGGAGAGTGAATTGCCCAAGTCTCCAGAGCCACCACCAGGCCCGGTCCTGGCTTCCACAGAGGGGCCGCCCCTGCAAGCCCTGGGCCAGCCCTCAGGCTCCTTCATCTGTGAAATGCCCAACTGTGGAGCTGTAAGTGTCTCTGCACCCTCCAGGGATCTGGGACTCCTGAGAGCCGTACATACAGCTGTGCCCGGCTTTAAGAGATGATACACTTTGCAAAAGGTGTACTTTCAGCAGTGAAAGTTTGGCAGAGGGAAGTCCATGTGGCCATGCTTTTCTTTCTTTCATCCATTTACTTATTCATTCAGCCCGTAGATATTTCTGGAGTGTGTGTTCTCTGTTAAGCACTGTGCACGTGCTTGGAAGACACAGGTCCGTCCCTGCCCTCAGGGAGCATGTGATTCAGGCTCTGCAATGGACCTTGGTCTCCAGAACTAACACTCCTCGTTACTTGGTGCCCCCCCACTCCTCCTGGGCTGTGTCACACAGGTCATGTCCTGGAGACATGCATTTAAATGCAGTGGGAGAGCCCACAGAGAAGGAGTGTCTTTTTATGGCATAATTACAAAGATTTAGCTAAAGTTTATCTTTGTACTTTTGGGGGGAAGCAAACAAGATTTACTAAGCAAATTATTCATGTAAACAGGCTAAAAAGGTGTCTGTGTAATTACCTAACCTAGTACTTTTCAAGTACATTAGAAGCATCATTTAGCTAAAATAAAAACAGTTCACCATTTGATCACTAAAGGATGGCCTTACAGAATCTGTACTGGCCTGATCTAAGGCTCCCTGTGTATTTTAATGGATATGTTTTTTTAATTGTTAACTTTGGACTCTCAGTCCCCTGGGTACCCCACTCATCTGAATTGTTGAGCTTTTCCCAAATCAAGTTTCTAAAAGCTGGGCACACCTGTGCAGGCAAGGTCTAGAGGTATTATGCAAAAACTTAGAATGTTGCTCCTTTCATATGAAGCCCTGTTTTCCCCAAGTTAGTGCTTATCCTTGCTTGTGTGTTACACAGGATAATACTGTTTTCCAGAGTGCATTGAATGCCGCTTATTGAGTCTGTCACTTAGATGAAGAAAGCAACAGTCTTTAAAATAGTTAGATCCTAAAGCAGAAATTCACTTGATTTACATTTAAGAAAAAATGAAAAACTCCTTTTAAATGATACATACATTTTGCGTTAGCTCTGAAGAGAACCTAAGAAATTGCTAGCTTGTTTCTATCTTTGATGTTTAATGAGCTGGACGCTTCACTCCATCATTGCCGTATTGTATACAGCACTTCCTTTAGGGGATGATTAAGATGTGACTTTCTATTTATGTTTTACACATCTTTATTGGAGTAGAATTGCTTTACAATGATGTCCTAGTTTCTGCTTTATAACGAAGTGAATCAGCTATATGTATACATATATCCCCATGTCTCCTCCCTCTTGCGTCTCCCTCCCACCCTCCCTATCCCACCCCTCTAGGTGGTCACAAAGCACCGAGCTGATCTCCCTGTGTTATGTGGCTGCTTCCCACTAGCTATGAGATGTGACTTTAAATGACAGTGTCCTTGGTGAATTTGTTTAGAAATTGGATGCTTCCTCAATTCATAGTTTGGGTGTACAGTAAATTCTTTCCTGAGCGGGAAATCATCTTTTACTTTACCCAATCAAAAATGCTCAGCAAGGTGAATATTTTTTCGTGACTTTAAAAAACAACAGGGAAAAACCATGTTAGTTTTATTCGGTGCCTAACCATGGAGGTTTTGGTTGCTAAATCAGCGCAAGATTTTTTTTTTTCCCTGCAAGACTATAAACAGAACTCATGAACTTAACACAGAGTGACCATCTGTGTCTGGACAGTTCAGTGGGTACTCCCGCTAGCTGATGCATTTAGCAATCTGGAAGTCAGAGCTCTTGGAATTCAGGGGTGTGGATTACATCCCTTTACAGCAGTGGATCTCTGCCGGGAATGAGTTTGTTCCCCATGAACATTTGGCAACGTCCGGAGACATTTTTATCACATCTAGGGAGGTGCTCCTGGCATCTGGTGGGTAGAGAGGCCAGGGTTGCTGCTGAAGACCCTGTGATGCCCAGGACAGCCCCACAGCAAGGAATCATCCAGTCCCAAATGTCAGTAATACTGAGGTTGGGAAACCGTGCATTATGGCAGCCGTCAAAAGACCAGGTCGTTCCCCTTTTTTTCATCCTGCAGTACAATGTCGGGGTCGGAAACGTTGCTTCAACACTGGGCTACTGATTGGGGCTTAGAAATAACATATAGATTATATCAGAGCAGCTAGTCAGTGTCTTCCAAGCTGTGTCTCTTGGGGTTCGAGGGCTTCCTAGAGGGGAGATAGAGCTGAGCAAATGGATTCAATTTTGGGAGGCTGTCTATTTCAGCCAGAGTACCTCTGCTTTGAGCTTTTGAATAAGACCTGATTTTTTTAAGTAAAGAAAGGAAAGGAAAGGAAAAAAGAAAAAAGAAAAAAGGGATGGAAGGTAGCTTCTGGCTGTTAAAAAGTTTGAAAGCTGGTCCAAACCCTCTCATTTTACAGATGGAAAAAATAAGGTGTTCAGAGGGGAAATGGCCCAATGGCCTCCCTGTGAGATGGAGGCACTGGATTGAGCCCTAGTCTTTGGTTATAACAGTGATGGGTTTTTTACTGGCACAGCGCTTGTGGTTGTGGTATTTGTTCTCTACTTTCTGTGGCATTTGCCCAGAGTTTGCTTATGTAAAACCCCTATGCCTTGTCATTAGACACTGTTTCGAGTATCACATGTTCTACCAATGAGTAACTAATAACCCTAATTTCCTTTTCAGGACTGTAGATGTCATGTCACTCCCTTTCTTCCCCAGGTGTTCAGCTCCCGACAGGCACTGAACGGCCATGCCCGCATCCACGGTGGCACCAACCAGGTGACCAAAGCTCGGGGTGCTGTTCCCTCTGGAAAGCAGAAGCCTGGCAGCGCCCAGAGCGGGTACTGCTCAGTGAAGAGCTCACCATCTCACAGCACCACCAGCGGCGAGACAGACCCCACCACCATCTTCCCCTGCAAGGAGTGTGGCAAGTAGGTAGAATTGGGCCAGGGACTGAATCTAAGTGTGTGATGAATAATGCCTCTGTAGGGGTTGGGCCAAGGTGGTCTGAGGTGTCTCCAGGTAGAAAAAGAACCCAGACTCTCCAGTTTTTCCTCATTTCATCCTTGGGGTCTACGTGGTGCCTCATGGTGAGTGGACCTTGTCTCTGACTCAGAATACGGTCATTCTGATGTCCTAAAGCCTAATAAGGATGGACATCATCAGAGAGCAAATCTCTAGTGACAAAACTTCACTCTTTTCCAGAAATGATGGATGGAACTCTGATTCCCACCTCTTCCCTTCACACCCAAACCATATTCACTAGTACTGACTGCTCTCTTTGCATCCCTGCCGAGTGATTTGAGAAAGGCTCTAAAACATCTAATCAGGAACTCTCTGTGGCAGAGATGGCTTTCCTACCAATACTGCTCATTCCTGCACCCAGGGCAGACATCACTAATCAATTGCTATACTTTTTGCTACCACATTAAGTTAAGACTCAAATCCTTTCAAATCCTTTAAATCCTAATGCTTCAAGCTGGCACAACCAATTGATCAGAGCTGACTCATGAGGTAAAGTCTGTTTGTCATCTCTGCCGTTTTAAGTGTAATTTAAAACAATGAAAAGGGGAAACTGAGAGTAGGTGGTAATAACAGCATTAAATAACGTTTACTAAGCACTTAATTTTGTTACATACTTCATGTAGATGAGATCATTTAATCCCCACACAGAAACTCCATGTGGCGCAGATACTGTTTTATCCTTGTTTTTACAAACAAGGACTGAACATTAGGTAAATTTACTTGCCCCAGGTCATACCCCCAGTAAAAGCAGAACTGAGATTTGAACCCCTATGTGTTCAAGTACAGAGCCTGGGCTTCTGACCACTGTTCCAGCCTAGTGGTTTGCTTTGTTTGCTTATTTATTTATCACTGATGGTGAGATGCACACAGTTCCCTCCCACAGCATCTAGTATAGAATTCCAGTTTACCTCTCGGTGAGTCTGCCTCCAGGAAGGGTTGTCATAAGTGACTTCTTTTAGGAGCCTTGCCGAGTTTCTCTTCCTGTAACCTCCAGTGTCTCAAACGTGCAGTGTTACCTGGAGAGATGCCCACGAGGTAGCTGCTGAAACTCTACCAAGGGAACATCCCTTGTTGTATGAATGAGGCCAACTGGGACCTCTGTTTATAATATTCATCCTCATGGAATATTTCAGGTGTATTTCAGGCATCTTAATAATTCTGTTGTTTATCAGTTACTCAGTATTTGCCTGGCACTGTTTTAAAGGATGTTTACGTGCATTGATTAATTTAATCTTAAGCCCGATGAGGTAGGTGCTCTTAGCCATAGGTCAGTGGCACCTGCCAAAGTGAGTTGGAACTAGCAACTCTCTTCCTGCAGAGATGGGGAGATAGACTTAGGCGTGGGTCCCCTCCTCTGGGCTCCAATGTCCTTCAGAGCCAGGACATGATATCATCTTCATGTCAGCAAGGAATAAATGAGCCCCTGGATTGATCATGGGGCTTACTTACTTGAAATAGGGAAACCTCCTCAGTAGGACTCCCCCCTGCTTGCCCTGGGGTGGGAGAGGCAGGGAAGGAGGGTCTCAACCAGTTTCTTCCCAGAGGAACCAGCATCTTTCCTCCACTCACTCCCCTCCAACAGGCGACAACTCCTTATTCCACTAGGTGGCGACAAAGGACATTTTAACAACCAGAAATAAGTATTTCAAGCTCTGGTTGTCTTTCAGTGACGTCCATTAAATGTTTTTCTTGTCTTGTTTTTATGTTGCTTGGGACCTTTTTCTACCATAACTCCAGTTAAGATTTTTATGGCAGAAATATTTTGTATGGTTTTCCAGATGAGGAGTAACATCAGGCACGTGTTTGCAGAATCCTTTTTTTAGCTGCTGAAATTATGTTCATTACGTTAGACAGTTTTCAGTATGTCCAGTGGTGATTCATCAACTCTGTTCTAAGACAGGGGTCTTAGAAATCAGGGTTTTTTTTTTCCCTTTATGAGCTCAGGAATAAATATTTATGCCACCCTCCCTCTCTAAAAACAGGCCGTCTCACATCTGGACAAACTTGCTCTGAAAAAGGTCCAGATAGAAATATTTTAGGCTGGGTTTTCCTGGCGGCACAGTGGTTAAGAATCTGCCTGCCAATGCAGGGGACACAGGTTCGATCCCTGGTCTGGGAAGATCCCACATGCCGCAGAGCAGCTAAGCCCGTGCGCCACAACTACTGAGCCTGCACTCTAGAGCCCGCCAGCCACAACAAGAGAAGCCATTGCAATGAGAAGCCTGCTCACCGCATCGAAGAGTGGCCCCCGCTCGCCACAGCTAGAGAAAGCCCACGTGCAGCAACGAAGGCCCAACGCAGCCAAAGCAACAACAACAACAAAAAAAAACCCATAATTCTCAACTTTAAAAAAAAAGAACTATTTTAGGCTTTGCAGGTCATTCTGTCTCTGTCACAACTACTCAGATGTGCCATGTTAGTGCAAAAGCAGCCATGGACGATACATAAACAAATAAACGTGGCTGCGTTCTGGTAAAACTTTACTTACAAATGCAGGCAGTGGGCAGGATTTGGCCCACTGACCATACTTGGCAGACCCCTTTTCCCAGGATTTCTCAGCCTTGGCACTGATATTTTGGGTCTGATGATTCCTTATTTGGGGAAGAGGGTCTGCCCTCTGTATTGTAGGGTATTCAGCAACATCCCTGGCATCTCCCCACTCGATGCCAGAAGTACCACTACCACCACCCAGCTGCGACCATCAAAAATGTCTCCAGACGTTGCCAGATATTCCCTGTGGAGGCAGAATCCCCCCTAGCTGAGAACCACTATTTCATTCTAAAGCAAGCAGGAGGGAACTATGATATATAATGGCCAAAACGAGACGGGATCTTGGGCGAAGAGGAATGGTCAGTGCAGCTCAGAAGTCCAGTACAATGAAGACAGAAGAGGGGCTGTTGGATTTGGCCACACGGTCACTAGCGAACTCAAGCACTTGGACTGAAGTGGAGGAGATGACAGTCCAGTTGGAGAGTGTGTAGGAAAGAGGCGCTGTACGTGTGTGCAGGCAGACCCTCTAGAATTTTGACGGGAATGACGGGGACAGGAGGCCAGAGGCAAAGGATGGGTTGTTTTATGGTGGGAACCAACAGAGCTTGGCAGCATGATTTGGGGATTCTCAGGTTGGTCGAGAGGGCTTGGTCAGTGTTGGAGAGAGAAACGGGGAAGATAAGGAGGAAAGAAACGCTTGTGCCCCAGGCCATAGATGGACAGGAAAGCTTTGAGGATTCATCCTCCGTTGTCACAGAGAGAAAGCCCAACACACCGTAAATGTGTTCCTGTCCCCATCCCCTTTCCTTGGAACGCTTGGAGAGAAGAGAGGTCACAGGTCACCAGGGGAGGAGGTCTTGGGAGCTAAGGAGATGGGAACTCTGTCAGAGCCACCCCAAACCAGACAGCAGACCATGCACCTGCTGTTGCCTATAGGATCCCTTGGAGTTCCAAGAACTCAGATCTTCTAAATTTCACATCCTTCTTTTTCTTCATTTTTATAGAGTCTTCTTCAAGATCAAAAGCCGAAATGCACACATGAAAACTCACAGGCAGCAGGAGGAACAGCAGAGGCAGAAAGCCCAGAAGGCGGCTTTTGCGGCCGAAATGGCAGCCACGATTGAGAGGACTACGGGGCCGGTGGGGCCGCCGGGGCTGCTGCCCCTGGACCAGCTGAGTCTGATCAAACCCATCAAGGACGTGGACATCCTCGACGACGACGTCGTCCAGCAGTTAGGAGGCGTCATGGAAGAGGCCGAGGTCGTGGACACCGGTCTCCTCTTGGATGATCAAGATTCAGTTTTGCTTCAGGGTGACACGGAACTCTAAAGCCCTGTGTGTCGCTTGGAGACGGCGAAAACCCACGGTCTCCATCCTCATTCATCAGGAAAGCTGAACTGCCTGCTTGTTTTGTAACCATTTTAAACTACCTGTTTAAAAAGTGGTCGTTTTTTTCAGGTTTAGAAAAAAATCGGGGTTTTTTCCTTTTATTTAAAAACGATTGTTTTGTGGGAGGTTGGGGGGGAATAAATAATTGGCACAATCCTACTTTAAGATGTGTTTCATCTGAGCTACATTCCCATGAATTCATTCCTGGTTGGGAATGAACCTGACGTTCATGTTCTTTTGCTTTCAGATGCCAACCATCCTGGTAGCCTTTTATCCCAAAGCTTGCATGAGTGAGTGAGTGAGAGAGAGAGAGAGAGAGAGTGTGTGTGTGTGTGTGTGTGTGTGTGTGTGTGTGTAAAGCAGGCTACTTTCTTTGTGCTGGGGTCTTGGGCCATCCTTTCCCACCAAGAGTCATTTTTATGCTGACCTCATTCTGCAGTTTGCAGTGAACTTGGCATCTTTGCCGGGAGACCATACTAGGAAGTAGCTTTCCAGTGAGCAAAGGCCGCCCTGTGTTCCACAGCTTTCTTCTAGCACACACGTCATTTGAAGAGTTGACCAAACGTGAAAGTCATTTTTCTCCCTGCCCTGCCCGTCACTTGGCCTGTTTCTGAAAACTGAGTGCTGTGTCATTTCAGGCTTTTCCTCCCTGGCCGTGATTTACTAAGAAGGTGATTCCTGGAGCAAGTGCGTCCTCTTCCCAGTTCCGTGAAGACCGGTTGACTCCAATTCATGGGTTAGCAGGATCCCTTGGATTTCCAAGAACTCAGATCTTCTAAATTTCACATGCTTCTTTTCCAGTTGGCCTGAGCCGACTAGAAATCCGTCTGGAGGAAAATCACCCCAACTATTAAGTTGCCAGGGCTGTTTTCAGGGAGGATGGTGGAAGAGCACAGATTAAAGTCCCTGGAATGCCAAGAGGCCCAAAAACTAGCTCAGAAGAGCTGATTCTTTTTTGCCACACTGTTAATGATCAGTGGAGTTCTGAAATTACGCTGTGCCACTTGGAAGTACTGTGAAACCTCATTCACTAGGATTCTGCTGTCATTTTCCTGTGCTGGACCGAAGTTTACCTTGACGCTAACTCTGAGGAAAAGGGTTGTCTAACAAATCTGATGGCAAATACAAGGGAAATAGCATTAAAGGCCAACAAAAATGGTTTCAGATACCACTTCAGCTACAGTGTTTACATTCAAACAATGAATGAATTCATTAAAGTCATTTACCAAAGCCCTTCTAGAATTCTCCAAGCTACATACCCCTGCTCTGTCTCCTCCTGTCCCTGCCGGCAGGGTTGCTGTTTGTACTTGAAGGTAATAAACCTGTAATCCTTCAAAAATGGCATCGAGCTCAGGCTTTTGAGCTGAGTCAGACTCCTCCATGGCCTCCATCAGGGCAAATGAGTGCGCGCGCCTTCAGGCTGGGATGCGGCCCCGGCACAGAGCTGACGCTTCTGACACCCCAGCTCCTGCAGGTGTGGCAGTCCTACCAGGGCACTTTGCTGGCACAGTAATAGTTTGATGTTAAAGAGGATGTCAGTGGAAGCATGAGGATAGGACTGGAGCATCTTTAAGTTGTCTCAGCAAAAGCTTCTAGCACACACTGAAGACCCACAGCAGCCCCGCGCAGGCAGTGTCCTCTGAATCTCAGGAAAGCCATGGACAGAAGATCAATACAAAGGTTCTTTTCATTGCCACCATTCGGTTTTCAGAAAAAGAGGTCTTGAAGATTTCCTTTATCTTTTTTTAGGGGGAAAAAAGTCTTTCATTTGCTGCCATTTCTGACAAATTATTCTATGTTCTGAGTTCAGAACTGCCTGGGGAGGGCATCAGCTTTGTGGCAGAGCTATTCCAGAACCATTCCAACTGTAATATTGGCTGATCCCATCTGTCCCAGTGACTACTTCCCTCCACTTGTGGGTGTCTGAGAGGGATTCTGGAATGGTTCTGCTATTGGGTCTATGAAAGCTTATCTAGCAAAGGAGCAAACACCCGGAAAAATGTTTATAAAGCAAATGTACTCATTCTGTTTGGAGACTTGCCCGGCTGTTCCAGTTTAAAACATTAAAATAAACTGAGTTGCCAAGGCAAAAATATAATGCACAATTTAATTTTGATTTTCCATGCAGTATAGCATTTGCATTTTTGACTTGAAATAACCAAAGAACTCCTCCTTGATGAGACAGTTCACTTTCCTGAATTAGTATTTTTCTTCACAATATCAACTTAAAGAATTGACTTCATAGTAAAATATTGCACTTATTTTTTTCCTGAAGTGATTCTGCCTGCATGTATGTGTTGTGTTTTAGCTCCTCAGCGCCCCATCTCTCCCCACCCTAAAGAAATTTTCTTCCCAATGGTTTGTCTTCAACGCAGTTACTGTTTACTATCAGATAGTTTTTCATTAGTGAATTTAGACCTCTTTGAGAAAGCTTGTATATAAAAAGTTAAAAGATATATTTTATGGAAAAACCCATCTTATTTTCAAATATATTTAACTGCTGTTCTATTTTATTAGAGGAAGGTTGTAAATATTTTCTAGGAGTTCTATTGTAAAGAAAAGTATTTTTGAAAAAAATTAATGTAATAAAAAGGAAAACATTTTTAAATAGTGGTTGTGATTGCTTCCTGTTCTGGCTTCATTGTGTTCTATTCGTAGGAAATGACTTGCATGCCTTCCCATTTTAGGATGTAATTTATTCTGGTTTGCACTATTTTAAGTTGACATCATAATATCTAATGTGCTTCACTGTATTTTCCCCAGAATGCAGGTCCCTTGGTCCATAGCAAAAGCACTATGTATAGCATATTCATACTTTTTTCTTTTGTAACGTGTGTATTTTTAATAAGGATTTTATGTAACATTTTGGCAAAAAGAGGACAGTATTTTCTAGTGAATTTTATAATACATTTTGCTAAAAGTGTTTCTTCCTAGGTCAGTTTTTGTTAAGGCGAACCAAAAGTCTTATTTTCCCAGGGGTTTAAAAAAAAAGTTTGAAGCTTGAAAGCAAAGTTATATTTAAACATCATATGTAACAAATAAATAAAGATGTTTTATAGACTTGTCCTCAAAAGGTTCATTCCTTAAAAACAAAAACAACTGGGGCATTCTAGATTGGTTTTCCCCGAGCGATGAGCATTTTATTTTAATTGCCACAATACTTTTTTTCAGAAGCAAGCCAGGAGAATTTTACTTAAAAGGTTCCGGTCATTAACCTCCTCAGAAATTTATTGCAGTTCTTACAGATAGGCATTCATCAAACAGAGATGTAACCAAGTAGACACTGTCATATTTATTTGTGAAAACCTGATTCAATATTGCATTAGCTGCTCTGAAAATAAAATGTTATCTTTTTGAGTTTCATTTGGCTTAAACATTCCTTCTTTCTAGCTGCTGAAATGACTTCTCAATGCTAATTTACCGTTAGTTTGTTTCTGGAGACCGGTTTAGAGGGCTGCTGATTAGATTTTTTATATATTTATTTATTTATTTTTGGCTGCATTGGGTCTTCATTGCTGTGCGCGGGCTTTCTCTAGTTGTGGCGAGGAGGGGGCTACTCTTCGTTGCATTGCACGGGCTTCTCATTGCGGCGGCTTCTCTTGTTGCAGAGCACAGGCTCTAGGTGCACGGGCTTCAGTAGTTGTGGCACGAGGGCTTCAGTAGTTGTAGCACACGGGCTCTAGAGCTCAGGCTCAGTAGTTGTGGCACACAGGCTTAGTTGCCCCGTGGCATGTGGGATCTTCCCGGACCGGGCACGAACCCGTGTCCCCTGCATCAGCAGGCGGACTCTCAACCACTGCGCCACCAGGGAAGCCCCACCCTGGTTTATAGGCATTGCTAATCTGGATTTCCAAATTCTACAAAGTGTGTTTACTTTTTAATGGTCAACAGCAAAGTTCAGGAGAAATCTGAAATTCTGGATTTCATACAGAATTTGATTTAAGTAGGGCATACCTGTTCAAGACCTTGATCTTCTTTGTTCTTTTGGGGTTTTATACTTTTAATTTGGGCAGTGTTAGTCATGTGCCAAAGAAAATAGCTCTTCCTTTACAAACACTACATTTAGCCAGTGTTGGAAATTTAAATTCTGCTTCCAGGGCCTCAGGTGTCCAATCTGAAGACTTTTTTCCTACTGTCTTAGCCTCATTCATTACTCACGTACCAGGCACTATTCCACGCTGTATTATACACAGGGCAGTTGAGTAGCTAAATGACTGTGACATCATTCCTGCCTGCCTGCCAAGGAATTTAATACTTAGAAAAAACATATAGGGGCCTGGGAACAGATCCAGTTCCATCACTGGGAAGAGCAAAGTTCATGCTTTGTTATTATTACTGAACCATCTCACCATCACCAACATATTCACAGCAATTTATAACAGGTGCTCAGCAACTATTTGTTAATTATCTCTCTAATCTTCCAGGTATGCTTATCCGTGTGTGTGTGTGTGTGTGTGTGTGTGTGTGTGTAAATAAAACCTCTTTTGACTTTACCTAAAGTCAATTCTGAATTCCACAGACTCCCAGTCTACCTTCCTCAGCCACAGCCAGCCAGCTGTGGAGTGAGGCTGAGTTTTAATGTTGGTATAAACAAAACATAATTAGGAAGGCATGTTAAGAAATTGAATAATATATTCCTAAGTGAACCATAGTGATCTTTGGGTCTCAGATATCCCTGTATAAAAGAGCCAAAGGGCTGAGTACTTCTTTATATGAGAGAGAATCTTTTGAAAAGAGCTGTCCTCCTCCCACACCCCCCCGCAAGGGAAGCGTTTAATGTTTCTGTTTGAGTCGTAAAGGCCAAGCAGCCATACATGCTTCCAAATTTGCATTCCAGCACACATATCCTTAACATACAACATGGATCTCTCTTTGGGCTGTTTGGGGTCATTACTTCGATTACTTCCTCTGCTTATGTAATTTTATTTTTGGCAGTCTTGCTATTTCTTTTTTTTTTCCCCCAACCACTTTATTAAGGTATGATTGACACATAAAAAGCTATACATATTTATTGTATACAACTTGATGAGTTTGGAGATAAGTGTATAACCATGAAATCATCACAAGTGAGAAGATCTGTCTTTTAAAACAGAACAACTGGGGGCTTCCCTGGTGGCGCCGTGGTTGAGAGTCCGCCTGCCGATGCAGGGGACACGGATTCGTGCCCTGATCCGGGAGGATCCCACATGCCGCGGAGCGGCTGGGCCCCGTGAGCCATGGCCGCTGAGCCTGCGCGTCCGGAGCCTCTGCTCTGCAGCGGGAGAGGCCACAACGGTGAGAGGCCCGCGTACCGCAAAAAACAAACAAAAAAACAGAACAACCGGTGCAATCAAAGTATGATATAACTTAGAAATGTTTGATGCACACACTTTTATTTTTCCTGGATATAAAGCAGGGTGGACTTGCATCAACTTGATCTCCTGCTCATTTATACTAGTTCAGAGGTTTGAAGGCTTAGTTCGTAGGGAAAAGACCCATAATGGACTGGCCAAGCTTTAGAACACTGTCCAGGCTAATAAACTAAGGATGTTTACATGTCAAAAAAAACCTCCACACTGTCCATGCTCACACACCATACCAAAGGGCTCTGTCCACAGCCCCACTGTTGGCAAAACCCGAGTTTGCCCCTCACAATGACTCCCACCTTACCCCCAGCTAATTGGACCAGGGCCAGCACCTGACCCCAAGCTATTAGGCCCATAGTCCATTTGATGACACATGACATGATTTAGCCCCAGAAAATGAGGGGACCAAATCCAACTCCCACATTTGAGAGTATGAATGGAGAAACTTGGTGAGCCAAAGGTAGCACACAGAATTCTGAGGGAGCACCAACTATTTGTAAGCAGAGAAAGCCCATCAATAAAGAGACCATGTTTGGCCTTAGGGGTGGAGAGGGCATCCAGTCCCTAAGGCTGCTTTGAGCCCACTTTTCCAATTGCAGGAGTAGTTCAGGCCATACATGTCTTTAAAAATAAAAAATAAACTCCTTTTCTTGCAGGAGCATGGGGAAATGGGGACCTCTATGCCTCACATCCAAAAGAGACTACTAAGAGTTCTACTTAGTAGAACTGGACCTTATTACAAAGTCAGCACCAGGGGTCTGCAGGGGTGGAAAAGTCACTGAACTAGGATTTTGAAGATGGTTATTGGTTCAGCTGTAACTAACTCACCCATATGACTTTGAATGAGTCATTTCATCTCTGAGCCTCAGTATCCTCACCTATTAAATTAGGACAAGATACACGTCTTCTTGTGAGGATCAGATTAGGTGACATAGGGAAAAGTTGTTTGCAAGCTGTTACGGTCACCATCACTGGCAGCTGCAGAACCCTCACCCAGATAAGGCTGCTCAAGGGGGCAGAGGCAGGCTGAAGAGCCATCCCAGAGGAGAGACTGATGCTTCAAAAGCAGCAACAGAGTTGGAGAGCTATAGGAAAACTCCACTGGCTAAGAGAGACCAGCCAACTCTGAATGTCACAATTGACAGAGGGAGCCTGATTCTGAAAAGGACACTGGGCAGCCTGCCAAGGCTATTGCTGTTACAGCTATCACCATTAAAGTACAAACTCAGGTTGTTTCTCCAGGGCAAGATGAGGTAACAGATCCCGAGTCATGGACCACCTGGCCAGGGAATCGTAAAACAGAGACACTGTGACTCCCAAAACTACAATTCAGAAATGTCACAAGGTGATTAATTCCAGTCTCTTTGATCTTCTCCTTTAAAAAACAAACAAAAAACCCCTAACTCAAATACCAGGTTGGAGTGGATCTGAGGCTTGTCTCCTACTCCCTTGCTTGGCGCCCTGTAATAAATCCTTACTCGGATACGAACTCCCGCTGTCAGTTTGGCTTTCTGCGAGCCACAGGCACACAAGCCCTTTGCTCCGTTATAATAGGAAAAAACATCATTCATCCACTACTCAGAGATAACCAGTGTCAAAATATTACTCATATTTTTTCCAAGCATGTGTTTGTGTTTGCATCCAACAAAACAGGAACCGCAAAGGACAAACACGATTTGAAAAGGAAAGCGCTGACAAAACTCGGTAACTTGATACGAGGTGAAACTATTACAAGACGGCGTACAGGTCAGGTTGCGACCGGAAGGAGGCCGGCTACATTCACAGTCCCACTCTCGGAGCGCGTGGAATCGCGTCTCTATGGTTGTTCCGGTGCCGGAACACAAGGGTACACTCTCTCCTTTTGCAGAACTCTATGGTCGGAGGACTCCTCTGTGACCCCGGAAGCGATCCGGGGAAGCGGAATCGGCAAGATGGCGGCGCGGACGGCGTTTGGGCCCCTTGGACGGCGTCTCTGGCAGGTATGAGGTGCGCTGGGGGGACGCGCTGGGGGGACTAGGCAGTCTTTGGGTAACTGGCCCAAGGACAGTTACCATTACGTCTGGCTGCCACCTGTCATTCTTAACATCTGGAGCTTTCCGCGATATTTATTCCGCACGGCCCGTTGTTTGCAGGAAGGTGGCGAGAAAAGGGCTGATTTTATTTCGAATTCTCTCATAGGATTAAAACGTAAGTGAATGAGTCAGGGCAAAGACAGGAACTAGAAAAATCGTAGACTGTCAGGGCTGGAAAGGATATTGAACAGCGAATGTTCCAGACCCTGCCTTTCACGTTTGCGAAATAAACTGAGGCTCAGAGAAGTCAAGAAGGTTGACCTCGCGAAAATTAGGTGGCACGAGATTTCAGACGCTTCCCACGGAACCAGATTGAGATACTTTACGGATACCCGGGTTTCTGAGATTTAGATGAGAATCGCTGAAGTCAGAGGAGTGGGTTAGATATCCTCTGCTCGGTTCTTTGGAGAAAAAGCAAAAATTTAAGCGGCGGTTCTTAAGTTATTTGGCCTCAGCACCCCTTTCTTTACACTCTAAAAATGGTTGAGGACTCCGAAGAGCTTTGGTTTTTGTGGGGTTTAGCTATCAATTTTTAGCTTATTAGAAAATACAACCGAGAATCTTAAAAGTGCTTGTTCACTTAAAAATAACACTAGTAAACTCATTACATGTTAACATAATTAACGTTTTTATGGGAAACAACCATATTTTCCCAAACAAATTGAGAGAGAAGTGTAGCAATATTTTACGTTTTTGCAAATCTCTTTAATGTCTGGCTTAATAGAAGACAGTTTGGCTCTCATAGCTGCTTCTGCAATCTCTTTTTATATCACACGTCCTGCAGCCTCTGGAAAACTTCACTGTACACTGGTGAGAGAATAGAGTGGGAAAGTTGCAAATTACATCTTACTGTTATTATGAAAATAAGTTTAGTCTCCCGGGCCCCTTCTGAAGGTGTCTCAGGAGCCCCTCAGAAGTCCTTAGACCACACTTTGAGAACCACCGTTATTAAATCAGGCGCTGTTAGTGGTTGAAATTTTGAACTATTTTAAGACGCACTTACCCAGAACAGGCTCCACCCCCTCAAAAAAAAGAAAGCAAAAAAAGAAAGGAAAGCTTAAGAACTTCTTAAGGTTAGTTTGTGGGTGTAATAGCACTTTAGGCTCCAACTTTTTAAAAGCAGGGGGTTTATACTGGGAGAAGATGCCTGGGAAGTGTCATATTCCTTAGACCTGTGGGCCTTCTACACAACTGGATTGTGGGCTTAGGGGTATAAATGTGGGGAGGGAATTTCCTCTGTGATTATGTGTGGAAAATGGCACATGCCTCTTACTACCTTGTATTGTGCTTGATTTCCTTTCTTCTTTTTGCTTTTCTCCCTTGATCCAAGAGAGGCTGTGAAAGTTTTGATTTGCTTCCATCTTGGATGAAGAGTAGAAGAAGGATAATTAGCTAAGAATAGTTTTTTTTTTTTAAACATAGGTGACCCTCTGTTGTTCTAATTAAGTTTCATTTGTACTAAACTGTTATTCTCATCTTTAAAGTATTTTTCAGGATCCTGTTGAGCTTCCAGTTTCTCAGTTTACACTTTTAAATCTTGGGAAAGCTTAAGAAAAAAACGGGTGGCAAATGTGTATTACATACAGTACCATAGGTTTCCTACAACTAGAAATTTTGTTCCACCAGGGGGAGCTGACAGTAAGGATTTGGAAACGCTGTATTGTTGCAGTATGAGGCACAGTAGTGGTATATAAGATGGGTGTGAATTCCAATGTGTATTTCAACTTACTTATAAAATTAGACGTTTATAAGCTAGTTGTCTCACCCAAGCCAAGAAATAAATATGCTGGAAAAGGTGTATGAAAGCTTCAAAGAAGGGTACTTTAGAATTCTTATTCCAGCTCCATAAATTAAATTATAAAGACGCTTTTTTTTAATGCTTGAGAATATTTAAGTTAAAGAAGTATTATGTTAAAATATCTGTAAAAAAAAATGGGAAAATGAAGTCACATGTTTTCTTCCTTGATGTCTGCATATTTAATTCATAGCTGTTAATGTGAGAATTGTTTTTTTAAAAAAGTTCTTGTTCCTGGGCTTCCTTGGTGGTGCAGTGATTAAGAATCTGCCTGCCAGTGCAGGGGACACGAGTTCGAGCCCTGGTCTGGGAAGATCCCACATGCTGCGGAGCAACTAAGCCCTTGTGCCACAACTACTGAGCCTGCGCTCTAGAGCCCGCGAGCCACAACTACTGAGTCCGCATGCCTAGAGCCCGTGCTCCGCAACAAGAGGAGCCACCACAATGAGAAGCCCGCCACCGCAACGAAGAGTAGCCCTCGCTTGCCGCAACTAGAGAAAGCCAGTGTGCAGCAACAAAGACCCAACGCAGCCAAAAATAAATAAATTAATTTAAAAAAAAAAAAGTTCTTGCTCCTGAGCTTTAAAAAATATAGTATCTAGTATTTTGAGAGTCCTTTCTGATTATCAACTCTACCACTGTCCTCTTTTTTTTACATGAAATCTAACTTGGCAATTTAGTTACCCCAATATCTTCATCTAAAATAATGAGATAGCCTGTTATTTGAAGCATCCTGCATCTTTTGGGTTTTAATGGAAACTATGAATGGTTTGGGAATTGATTTTAATTCTAACACACATCCCCCTGTTTTTAAGGGTTCGAGGAATTTTTCTGTATGCAGTTCTAGGAGCAGTACAGCCAAAAATGGTGGCCTTCTTCTGTAAGTATATAATTGGATGTGCTAAATTGAATAAGAAAATGGGCACTTGTGCTGTTTTACTTAGGTTTCTCTTTGTTTCCGCACATAGCAGCACCAATATGAAGGGGGTACAGTTTTCAAACCTACACGTTGATGTTCCCAAGGATTTGACCAAGCCTACGGTATGCACTCCCTATTTCTTGGCATAACAAGCTACATTAGCAATAAATTTTCCTCATTATTTCATTTGGGGCCGTTTCCCAAACACTTTATGAATAAAAAAATTTATTCTGGAATACTGGCAGGTGCACAGTGCACCTGAGGAAAGTATTCACTGATGTCCCTGAGTGCTCATGGTCGCTTTCAGGCTATTAAAGTAAGAGCTAATCGAATAAAGTATTTACCCCAAATAGCTGTGGGGATGAGTAGTCTTTTGCTTTTAGCTCAGCATAGTGTACAGCGTTGTCATAATTAATGATGCTGAATACTTGGTATTATATTATGGAATTTTTTGGTTGTGGTGGTAGGCTTCAAGTCTTTATTGAACAGTGAACAGTGCTTTATTGTGAGAGAGAGCATTATCACAAGTAGAGAAAATCCAGGAGCAGCTGTGTAACCTTGTTTCCTTTAAGTGAAAGCCGTGATTTCATCAACCCAGTTTTTGTATTATTTGTAGTTTTTTTAAATCCTAAAACTACAAACTATATTTTGTAGTTTTTAAAATTCCAAATGCTTCCAGCCCCACCCCTCAAAAATAATCCCCTTTAAGAGTTTGGTACGTATCCTTCTAGACCTCTGTCTGTATATAATCATTTGTGCACACCATGAGCACCAAAGTGGAATTGTGTTACACCTCATGGCCTGCTGGTTCAGTGTTTTCACTTCATAGCATATATAAACCCCAGGTCTCCAGCTCAGACGCCTGCGTAGGCCAGGCCTGTAAGGAACGGTAACAGGGTGGGCACAGTGACAGGCTGTACCCTTTATAAGCAAGACAGCTGCTACTTACTGTAGCCAGCTGTTGCCATGTGGGAAATTAGACCTAGTGATGTCAGATTGTCTGAATTTTCCAAACTAAATGAAATTCAAATATTTGTGCAGAATCTTTTGATTTTTAATATTTGTAACAGATTCAGAATTATCTTTAAAACCCTGTAGAGACCAGTGATTATACATTTTAGGGCTATATTCCCCTTCTCTTGTCCCTCAACTTAAGAGATAGGATATCACTGTATTCTCTTCTTCCAACAACCCTATTTGGGGTAATTGAGAGTGAATATCTAGCTTCCTGGTTAGTAAGTAGATCTCCTTTCAAGGGCAAAGTAATTTAACTCTGAAACATTGGATTAGTAATATAAATTACTGGTTTGATGGATGAATGAAGTAAAGTTAATTCACCTCTTGGAAGAAAGTCAGAAATGTCAAACCCATCATTTCTAAGATCTTTAAGTATTAGGGTGGAAGAGGTAGAAGTTATTTGTACAGTCAGTGTCATGACATTTTAGTTAGAAATGAGTAATTTTTCTATTAGAGCAGGCAAAATAAACATGGACAAACCTAATAAAAAGAATATGAATAGAAATAGCTCGCCTTTGTTTAACAACGTTTTATAACTTATAAGCACTTAAATCAATGCTCTCTTATTTGTTCCCGACAGAAATACCATGAGCTGTAGCACAAGTATTGTCCTATTTATATGTGAGAAAACTAAAGTTCAGTGAGATTATATTACTTGCCCGTTGTTATTCAGCTTTAAGTGGCAGAGTTTAATTCTCAATCCAGGTCTTCTGACCAGGCTACTTTTACTAACAGAACCCCAAATCCTTTCCTGTTGTATATTTGGGGTTTAATAACTATTAAGCTTGAAGGTTCCGTTGGTGATTTTGTAGGTTGCTTGAAAATCCTTTTGATTCAAACTGTATTTTAACTGATTCTTAAGGGTCATTGTGGAGTCTGAATGTGGTTGTATCTAGATATTTAAGCTGTGTTAAGATGTTACTCAGCATTTTTCTCCCCACTTATTAGTAAACGCTGAAGTTGTTCAGGTGAGGGTAATACGTTAAATTTTCCAGTTGTAAATATTAGAGGAACCATGACTGAAGCTTTTCTTTTTGATTTTAAAATTGCAGATAACCGTTTCTGATGAACCAGACACGTTATATAAGCGCCTATCAGTTTTAGTAAAAGGCCATGACAAGGCTGTATTGGACAGTTATGAATATTTTGCGGCGCTTGCTGCTAAAGAACTTGGTATCTCTGTTAAAGTGTAAGTATGATCTTTCTTAATCTGACCTGTTAGCTGCTATAACACGATCAATCAGGAAAATGCTGCCAGTCCCAGCTAGGTCTGAGCTCTTCAAATGGGATAAAAACTCATGATGGGGAGAGATTAGGTTTGTTATATTATTCTAAGCAGGATCATCCCTTCCTGTCTACCAGAATTTTTAAATACTAGAATGAGTGAACAAGGAAAATGAAGGAATCCTTTCTCTAGAAACTGCATAGACTTAGGAGGCCCAAGAAGCCCTCGTGTCTGGGATCTCCATGGGGCAGGGAGGTGGATTAGGTGAACAAGCAATTCTTTCAGGCCTCTTGGATTTGGTATCTTTGCTATTATATTCACTGTTTCAAATCTGCCTTAAGAAACACCGTTCACCCAATACTTTCATGCATGAGCAAGGCGAGCTTCGTATGGCCTTGAAGTCACTGCAGGGTCAAGTATAACCACCTCCTATGTTTTGTCACCTGCTCTTTCTGATGTTGAACGAGGCCCATATGGAGCTTTGCCAGTCTTGCCTTCTAGCAAAACTGAAGGAACTCACACATTTCCCGTAACAGACCATGGTTTTGTGCTATTCACTGTATCTGTAATACATGGCAGACATTACAACCATGTCCAGCCCACGGTGCTGCGCCTCACAGTTCATGTGTTTAGTCAGTGTGAGACCTCAAGGGTGTGAAAGCCGGAGGCAGGTGTGTGTGCACTTGCATGCCAAGGCTTGTTTTTGGGTCGATGGCAAATGTTCCTGTTGCTGTCTGCAGGTTTATTTTAGCCGGAGCTTCATGACAGCAGTTGTTAGAGATGACAGTCTTGACAAATGGAAGTCTGTAAAATGGTAGTTAACGCCTATAATTGGGCGTGAGCCTGACCTGCAAAATTGTGGAATCATGCTTTGATATCAGTGACTCAGGTTCTAACATCACTTAGCTTAAGTATGTTGCTTCGCCCATTAATTTTCCAGACATGAACCTCCAAGGAAAATAGAGCGATTTACTCTTCTCAAATCAGTGCATATTTTCAAGAAGCACAGGGTTCAGTATGAAATGAGAACACTTTACAGATGTTTAGAGGTGAGTTTATTTCAGACATTCAGGCATTTTTTTGAAGTGCCCCAGATTTCATACTAGCACATCATAACTTTCCTTTAACCTTGCCCAGTAGACTTCCTTTCAGTCAGCCCATGCCGGATAGTGGTAGAGAAGGTAAGTGTTTTTTTGTGTTTATAGAAGCAGCATGATAGGAAAATCAAACTCAAGTAAAGCCATCCTTCAGAGTAGTTCATACTTTAACTCAGTAGTGCACATTATGTTGACTAATTTTTATACAGTAAGCTATCATTGGAATAATTTTGCTTATATTTCAAAAATTCTAGCTACGTTTTCACACAGCTCTAATAATTCTCACATGCTCACTGAATTCTCCATGTCCATGATGGGCAGCATTAAGGTTTTTCATTCGTCAATTATCATTCATTTGTGCAGCCTCCCAGGTCAGCACAGTCTTGTGGTTAAGGGAAAGCATGGGCTTTGGAGTTGGACAGCCAGGTCCAAGTACTGGCATTTACTAGCTGTGTGACCTGTGCCTCAAGTCCTTCATCTTTAAGTTGGAAATACTAACAGTACCAATTTCATACAGTTAGTGTGAGGATTAAATGCGATATTTATCTAAAGCACTTAGAATATTTCATCTCATAGTAAATGATTGGTAAATGTTACTAAAACACGTGCTTGTGCATGTTTTATATGAGAAGCTCTGTACTAGGCATTGAGAGTACAAATATTAAGACATAGTCCTACCCTTAAATGAAAAAGAAAAATCCAAAATTGTATCCACCTTGCCATGGAGCACACAAAATCTTATACTAACTCTATTTTATAATTTAGTCTTTTGTTTCCTTTTGTTTTGAGTTGTTTTGTGAAACTCTTACACTGTTTTGATACCATGCTTGCCAGCTGGGTTCCATGGAGCCCTGGCTTTAAGGCATTTAGGAGGAAAGGGGACATTGCGGCTGTGCTCCCCTCATTCAGTTCAACCAGAGGATCTGCACTTGTTTCCTTTTAAATTGGGATTCTGTAAGATTTTACAGATGAAAAGACTCTACTGCTTTTACCAGAAAAAAAAAAAAAAAAAAAAAAACCTCAAAATTTCTGCTTTAACCAGCATAGCATGAATCAATTTCATGTTTGAAATTTTAGTTAGAACATCTCACTGGGAGTACAGCAGATGTCTACTTGGAATATATTCAGCGAAACTTACCTGAAGGAGTTGCCATGGAAGTTACAAAGGTATGACTTGAATTTCTGCCTCTTTGGAGGGAGATGTGTATTGTTGTGTTGTTACATTGCTGCCTGATTCCAGCCCACTGGTGGAGGGGAGGACCTGGAGGCAGAGTTGCCACAGTGGTTGGGGTCTACACCTGCCGTGCAGGGCGCAGCTCAACAGAATGCTGCCCCCGCAGCCCATGTCCTCCTGGAGCCACCTCTGATGCCTCCCTCCCTCTTAGCAGTTGTCTAGACACGGGTTCCACGTTGATTGGTGGTCCCTGGAGATCACTGAGGAGCAAATAGATTATGTATGTGAGAGTGTTTATCTACTGTCGAGTTTTCTTCTCTGTTTCAAAGCCCTACAACAAGATGAGAGGTTAAAAGAAAAAAGTCAAGAGGACTTGAGGGAACAGAATGAATAAATTCAATTTGTGGCTGAAGAGTTAAGTCCACATCGTATTATAATTTTGTTTTTCTCTCTTTAGACAAAATTAGAACAGTTACCAGAACACATCAAGAAGCCAATCTGGGAAACAATACCAGAGGAAGAAGAAAGCAAGTCATAAAGTCTCAAAGTGACCACTTGTGCTGGGATGTGAAGTGAGCATGTCAAGTAGAGGGAGTCTCCAGTGAAGACAGTTTCAAGTCACCCTGACTGCTCTCCTGAGGCCGCACGGCCTGATCAGTAGAAAGCAGGGATTGGAAGTTTACGATACACCAGACTATTGTGCAGGAACCACTTTATCTATTCTTTTATACATGTCATTGTTTCAGTTCGGATTTTAACAAATGTGAGCAAACCGTTTGGACCACTCTGTACCAAAACGGTCAGATTCATGTTTTGTTATTCCACTGTTGTTCAATTATTAGTTTGCACTGATTGTGATTTGTATCATTTCATTCATCTAAAAGTGTTTCAGATATTCCTCACACGCATTTCTTTCTTTGAGGGACCTAGAAGGAAACTTTGGTTAATTTAACACTGAGCAGTTAAAGTTTTTGATATTTACCTCAGTGCAGGCTGACATATGCTAGTTTGGGGGTGGTGACCTCCAGGTTTTACCTCATGTAAGCATTACATTCTTGAAAATTGATATACTTTATAGCAGATCAAGCACATTTGTGGCATGTGCCGAATTCTTCTGTAGCCCGAACCCTTTCAGGGCCGCCTAGAAGGGTCACTATAATGGAATTTGAGCTCTCAAGAAATTACTGTATCGTTTCATTCATCCTGTAATTCATTTATTCAATAAGCTTTTCTTTTGTTGACTTTGCACCCAGCACTATAGTAAATACCAAAAATTGAATAGCAATAACAGCTTTCAAAAATTGTGCAAGGCACAAATAAATACTTTTCCCTTATTAAGTTCCATGGTGATAAGACCTCTTTCTTTTGGTGAATCGCACTCTTTTTGTTTGGGGATGTCTACTTTTCCATAAAATTAAATAGTAGTTAAAAAGCTCTGAAAGAGGCAAGATGACAGTGGGCTGAGGTTGTTGGTGTATCAACCCCAAGGGAGTGATACATTTCCTTTTTACAGCAGAATCCGGCCCATGTCTTTTGTGGCTTCCTTCATATCTTTGGGGTAGTTATGACTTCTCAGTTTTCCACCCTTAAACTGGAGTCCCTGTTCTCTTTTCCCGACCTGCTATCAGGTATGAGTGTTCTGAATGCACACTGCTCATGTATCAGACTTACATTACTGTCATTAACGTGAAAAGAATTACAGCCTTGTGCCCCATGACCTCATTCTGTTTGCAGCTCAGTTGTCTAGTGTGTCAGTCACAAATGCCTAAAGCCTGTTTATCCCGGGTATAAGCCTCAGGGTTAAGAACTAGTCAATAAAGCAAGAGAAGTGTAATAGTAACTGCGTCCAGCAAAGCAGCCATTGTGACTCACTTTCATTTTGAAAGAAATAATTCTTTAAAAATAAATGTAGACCCACATCTGATCCTTTTTTGTGCTTGTTTTACAGACAGTGTCAATCACTTTATTATAATAGGATGACTTCTGCATACTCGCCTCCAGTGGCTCTCTTTTAAAGGTGTACATCCACTTCCAGCTGTTTTCAGACTAAAGTAGCCTCTAAACCAGATTATTTAGCACTTCAAATTATATATTAAAATCTTGCTTTAAGATAAATACAGAGATAAACTACACACACAACAAAAATTAATGGTATTTCCTTGACATAAGTACTTGGCATATTTGAAGCCTACTTGATATAAGCTAGGTAATTTCTTTATTCTGATAGACTGAGAAGGGTCTTTTTGTTTGTTTTTTAATTGGGTCTCCTGAGTAAAATGTATGTTCTGAAAATTAGAATTAATGTCCAAGTCTCAACTTTCTGTCCATGGTGGTGACGGGAGGTAGTGAGAAAAGTAGACCTGATGTCAGGATGGCAGAAGGCAGGTAGGAAGTGAGACGGTTTTTTATTGAGGTGAAGCCCTGAGTTCATTGTTATTTTCTCTGATCTGAAGTATAGTTTCTTTTCATATTAAATAAAATAGCGTAAAGGTCTGTTTTAAATTATTGGTAGACTCTACAGATTAAACTCGTTCGGTGCCTAGTTTTGATGCTTTCAAAGAGAATTATATGTCCTTTGGCCACTTAGATATGCCACAGTAAATACATAAAGCAATTATTTTAAATCAGTCTATTTTTGTAACATTTCTGTTTGTCAGCTACCCTTCCTCCTTTCTTACACTATTAAATTAACTTTACTGCAACATTCATGAGTAGCCGAGTAGAGAAAACAGGCCTGAGTCAGATAAGATTTCAATCCCACTAACTGCTATAAACAGGCAAGGTGTTTAACCCTCTCAGAGCCTCAGTTTACTCATTAGTAAAATGTAGGAAATAAAACTTAATGAAGGTTGGAGTATTGAATTAGGTAACTTGTAAAGCACCTCACACAGTACCAGGCAGATAATAGACATTCAATAAATACTAGCTATGTGAATGAAGAACATTGCCTGCCATATCAGTAAACAAAGGATGTTGCAACCATCAAGCTGTCACGTTACAGCCACCCTGATGGTGCACCCTGAGGAGACGCAGGATGAGAAGCACAGGATACTGCCCCCAGATAGCTGAGGTGCATATCAAAGGAATGATTTCAGTGAGTCCAGACTTGCATCTCCCCATACTTAGAAAAGTGCAGAATTCCTTAACTCGAGACACCTGGTTTTCGTTAATTGTAATCTTTTGATGTTCCGAATACCTGGTCCTTATTGCAAAAACCTCTGTATATCCTGGCTCTCCCCCTTGCCTCTTCGGAGCAGTCTCTCAGAGTTATCTGAGATGCTGTGTCCCGAGCTTAAGTCCTCAGTTTTGTCCACTAAATAAAACATAACTCTCGACTTTTAGATTGTGGTTTTTTTTTTTTCAGTTGACAGCTATTACCAGATGGCAGAACAAATTTGATGATACTGCAGACGCTTGTGTGCTGTACTGTTTAAAAACCAGCTGGAAAGGACTTCAGAGTATCTCTAAGGTGAGGATAACACCTTACAGTGGTTGCAAAATTTAATTTAGATGAGAAAACATGTAGCATGCTTATTATGATAACCACCATACATTATACCAAGCATTTACAGATATTATTTAATCTTTATAACAACCCAATAGTTACTATTATCCCCATTTTATAGGAGAGAAAACTAAGTTTGACTTGCCCACTCAATTGCACTTTCAGTTGACAGATGAAACTGAGACGAAAAGGTGAAACTGATTTGTCTGAGCTCAGGTTAGTGAAGACAGAGTCTCAGAACCTAATTTTTAAAGGCTAGGATGTACTCAAATGCCCACACATTAAATGCAGACTATTCAAACCTAAAATCCAGATTTATTTCCCCTTGCACATTAGCAAACTGTGCTACTCATTTCCCCTAAGGCTTAGAAGTAAAGAGATTGACTGGGGGAAAATAAAGAATAAAAGATGTAAATGTGTATGAATAAAGGCAAGAAGCATAACCCACAGCGCGATCCCTGTGGTCTCAAGCCTGACATTGGTCCTGACTGTCTGAGGCAGCAACAGGAGAGTTTAAGCTCCAGCAAGGAGGGGCCTATTGGGTTATAGGAACCCTGGCATGGAGACAGTTAACCCTGGGGCTTTGCGCCAGGCCCATCTCAGGCTCTGCAGACACTGGTTTGCTCACACGCATTTCGTTACCCCTGGAGCCAGGCTTATGGCTGAATGCCTGCGATCCCCAGGGTCCTCTTTGCAAGTCCCTGCTCAATTCCTAACCCTGTCCTCCTTAAAGCCTTACTATTGTTACTCACTTCACGCTACTGTTCTCTGTGGGGTCCTAATCCTCTTTAAAACTGATATATTTATACCTCAACAGCTCAGCGGTATTTAAGGGCAGGTCATGGGCAACTGACCCACATGAAAAGCCAATTGAATTTTCGATTCCTCTGCCAGAGGCTAAATCAAGTTCTGTTTCATTCGTGCGGTCTCTTGAGCACAGGTGCCCACAGCAGTGGATTGCATATGCTGTCTTCAGGTGTGATGAGATGGGGACAAGTTCGAAAAATCGCTGGAGACCTCTTCCGGTGCTAAAATCCCATTATCTTTTCCCATCGACAAATATCTGCTAGGGAATTCCCTGGTGGTCCAGTGGTTAGGACTCCGCTCTTCCACTGCAGGGGGCACAGGTTCCATCCCTGGTCGGGGAACTAAGATCCTGCATGCCGCATAGTGCCGCCAAGGAACAAAAAAAAAACAGGAAAAAAAATCTGCTAACCCAGGCATTCTCAAAGGAATCAAGAGCTGTTGTCTTGTAAAATTAAGAGTAGCACACATCAATTCAGCTCTGACCATGTGTCAAGCACTTTGCTCAGTTACTCAACAAGTCTTGTTTCTGCCAAGAATTCCTTGTTTGTGCCAAGCACTGTTCTAGCTTTTGGAAATTCTGCAGTGTGTATGTTGAAGTCCCTCTCCTCAAGGACCTTAGATTCTAGTGAGGAAGACATGCTAGGGGAAAAAATAATAGTAAGATCATTTCATAAGCAGTTAAGCACTATGAAGCAAATAAAGTAGGATAATGTCAGAATTACTTCAGTAGCTATTTGAGGTGAGGTTGGGAAAGTTCTCTCTGAGGAGGGGAGAATGTCAAGAAGGAGGCAGCCATGTGAGGGTCTGGGGAAGAGCATTCCAAGCAGCAGGACCCATCAGTGCTAAGGCCCAGTGAGTGTGGTGTGTCTGTGGATAGGGCAGAGCAACATGAAGATGAAGTAGGAGGATCCTATAGTGCATCACGGCCATGGGAAGGAGTGTGGATTTTATCCTGAGTTTCATTGGGAAGCCATGGGAGGGTTTGGAGCAGGACAGTGATAGGATCTGATTTACGCTTTAGAACACACTCCTCTGGCTGCTGGGTGTGGACTGGAAGGAGGGAGGTGTTGGGAAGGTGGGGGCAGGAAGGCCAGTTAGGACTGCTGCAGTGGACCAGTGAGAGGACGTGGCCTGGACCAGAGCTGCAGAAATGGAGGGGATGGGAAGTGGTTGGATTCAGAATAAGTTTGGAGGTGGAGCTGATGGAATGACCTACTAATAGATTGAAATGAGATCTAAGAGAAAGAAAGGACGCAGGGATGACTCCTCATTTTTGGCCTAGGCAGCTAGATAAAATGGTGATGCCGTGACTGAGGTTGAGAAGGGTTGAGGAGGGATTTGGGAAGGAAATCAGTACTTTGGCTTTGGCCTTGCTAAGTTTGTGATCTGAGTTGAGCTGTCCAGTAGACAGCTGGGCTCATGAATCTGTAATCTACAAATGGTATGTAATGTTGAGGGTGAATGAGCTCTCTGGGGAGAGCATGTGAGTAGACAGGAGAATGGTACTGAGGACAAGCCTGGGAAGCCCAAGCATGAAGAGATTTGTTTAAAAGGAGGAGGTGCTGGCAAAGGAGATGTGCAGTCAGTGAGATTGGAGTGAAATCAGACACATGTGGGTCCTTGAAACCTAAGGTGTTTGAAGGAAGAACTCACTTGGTGAGCTGTGCTGAATCTGCTGGCAGGTTGAATAAGAAAAGTAGGTCATTGGTGACCACTGTAAAGCCTTCTCCATGGAGTGATGGGGATGAGTATCCAACTGGAGTAAGTTGAGGAGAGAATAAGAAATGGAGAGGATGCAAAACAGGTTCAGTTATCTACTGCTACCTTAAAAAATGCCCGACACTTCATGGCTTCATGACAACATCTACTTTGCATGCAGATCTGCAGTTTGGGAACACTGTCTGCTCCATTTGGTATCAGCTGGGGTGCTGGAAGGCCAGGCCTGGAGGCATCTACAGGTTCACTGACTCCCTCAGCCTGGTGGTTGAGGCTGAATGTCAGCTGGAAGCCCTGCGTGTGCTCTGGGCTTCCCCACAATATGGTGGCTGCATTCCCCGGGCAAGTCCCGAGGGAGAGCCAGCCACAAACCCTGTCGCCTTTGATGACCTAGTCTCGGAAGTCACATAGTGTCACTTCTGCCCATTCTCTTCGTTGAGTGCCATAAAGTCCCATCCAGCTTGAAGAGAGGGAGAAATAGACTCTTCCCCTTGATGGAAGGAACATGGGAGACCAGACCTACCGCTGTGCCAGTTTCGGAAAATAACATCTTCCACAACGGGTTTTGTTGTCACAGGATCCAAAGTTAGGACAGTGGCTGGAGGGGAGTAGGAGTCGGCAGGGCCAGTGGATCCAGTAGGCACAGTACCTAGGGCCCACAATATTTATTTTTCTTTATTTTCTTTTTGGCTGCGTTGGGTCTTCGTTGCTGCACGCGGGCTTTATCTAGTTGCAGTGAGTGGGGGCTACTCTTCGTTGCGGTGCGTGGGCTTCTCATTGCAGTGGCTTCTCTTGTTGTGGAGCACAGGCTCTAGGTGCGTGGGCTTCAGTAGTTGTGGCACGTGGGCTCAGTAGTTGTGGCTCGCAGGCTCTAGGGTGCAGGCTCAGTAGTTGTGGCGCATGGGCTTAGTTGCTCCGTGGCATGTGGGATCTTCCCGGACCAGGGCTCGAACCCATGTCCCCTGCATCGGCAGGCGGATTCTTAACCACTGCGCCACCAGGGAAGTCCCCGGGCCCACAGTATTTTTAATTTCTTTTAAGTGTTTTAATTTTCAAAACCAGAAGAAAGAATTAATATAATGCAACCTAGACTGGACTGGATTATATTCATCTTTTTACCAATGAATGATAAAATAGCACTTTTAATATTTTCTTATTTAATATTTAATTATCAATATTAATCTTGTGACCCATGAAGGCAAACGTGGGTAGGCCCAAAAAAGTCACAGTGGGATCCTGAATGTGGGATCAAGGAAGAATTTTTGTTTTGTTTAATCTTGTTTTCATAAAGGTGATATTAAAGCACATCTGCAAACGGGAATGATCCATTAGAGAAGGATAAATGGAGGGTGCAGAAGAGAAAGGGATTACTGTGGACATGAAGTGCTTGAGTAGGCAAAGGGAGGTGACATCTAGAAACCAAGTAGAGGAGCTGACGGGGAGAAGTGGGAAAGGGACGCTGCATCCATCGAACCAGGAAGAGAGGCCGGGTATGTGAGCACAGGTGCAGAGAGGTGTGTCTGCTATGAGAGGATGAGGTGGTTGTCAGATGCATCTGCTTCTCTGTGAAGTGAAGGATGTGACAAGGTCATCAGTTGAACGTGGGAGCAAGGGGAAGTTTTGAGGGCAGGAAGCGTGGTGGAAGAGTCATCTCGGGGAAAAGGGACTCAAGTCAGCAGAGGAGAGCGTGCAGTACAACTGTCCGGCATTATTTGAAGTGTGTGCGGCCAGTGTGATTTTCTGACTTTTTCCAGCTGTGTTCAGCCTCGGGTGCAGATGAGGTGTTAGTGCCTAATTAAGGGGATAGCTGTAGCCAGGGTCAGGTTTTGCCAAGCGAGTAGTTAGAGGGAGAGAGGGGCGCAAAGGTCAAGGTCATGGCAAGGAAATGACAAGAGTTCTGGGCCGTGCGTCAGGATAAGGAGGAAAGTGAGAATGTGACAGATGTTAAAAAGCATAGTGATAGACGGGTTGGAAGTCTCAACAGGGCTGGTGAGTTGCTGGAGTGAAGCTGTTAGTGTAAGTGAGTGGAAGGAGAGGCGATGACGGTGTTTGAACGTTTCAGACCATCAGTAGAGAAATTCGTGGTAGCAAGGCCTCCGGTAGACATTCTCAGACTTCATGTGCCGTGGAAGCACCTGGAGAGCTTTTTAAAACACAGACTGTGGCCCCGCAACCCCAAGTTCCAGATTCACTAGGGGAGGAGGGGCCTGAGAATCTGCATTTCTAACGGACTCCCAGATGTTGCATCTGCTGGCCCAGGGACCACAGTGAATGGGGGCCAAGGTGGGGTGGAAGAAAAGCTCTTGGGAACTGGGGAGATAAGAACCTTTGAGGCCAGAGTGGGAGGGACCAGCTGTCCACCTGATGCTTTGGGACGAATGGTGACGTCACCAGTGAATGATGACAATATGGACAAGTATGGACAAGGTGGGAGGGTCAGACGTGGCCTCGAAGGCGCTGGCATTTCTGAGGGAGAAAAGAGGAAAGAGGAAAGGTAGAGGCAACAGCTGAACAAGGAGGAGACCAGCCTTAACCTCCAGACCCAGAGGCACGTGGGATTTGGGAGAAAAACCCATCGGCACTTGAAAGGATGACAGAGGAAGCGGGGTTCCACCTTCAGGGATGGCAAGGAAATTAGAAGAACTCTGAGAGATTAGGGACGTCTGGAGGCGGGGAGCTGGGAGAGCGAGCGAGAACGAGCAAGAGAGAGAGAGAGAGAGACTGGAATGTACAAAGCAATTCAGGAATGAACATCCAGTGGGAGGCAGGCAGTGCTGCGCCTGAGATTATGAGACACACTGGAAGGACTGCCCCTAAAATCTCAAAAAAATTAGTGCTCCAGGTTTTCTGATTTCTTGGAGGTGTCATTTTTATATTCCATTAACGTAAGCATGAGTATATAACTGATTCAAAAACAAATTCGCAGGACTTTCCTGGTGGTCCAGTGGTTAAGACTCCACACTTCTAACGCAGGGGATGCAGGTTCGATCCGTGGTTGGGGAGCTAAGATCCTGCATGCCGAGCGGCACGGCCAAAATAAATAAAAATAATTTTCAAAACCAAATTCGCATGAACCTTTAATATAAAAGTAAGAGCCTTCAGAGATAAGTTAAGCCACGCTCCCAGATCCTTCTCATATGTTTATACTTTGGAGAAAAAGTGGGAAGAGCCCTGCTGATAGGTCTTGGATGAAGGGTGTAGGAGGGAAGTATCTGTACTTTAAACTGGGAGATGGAGAACTTCCAAGACTCAAGGGTGTGATCTGTAAAGGAGCTTCAGATATCGTGCTGGGCACTGAGTTAGTCTGGGGACAGAGGTGCTCACCCAGAGCCCTTCGCATCATATATCCTGCGGCTTCTCATGAGGCCAAGTGAAGGGCAAGCCCCAGCTCACCAGTAATTCTGTTTTATGGGCTAGGAGTTGGCCTTGCTTCCTCTCTGGACTTCAGAGTCTCCTGTATCTCCAAGATGGGCCTCCCTGGAGCAGCATGGTGCCCAACGGAAAGGGACAGGGAGCACGTGTGAGGTGGGAGGGTCTCAGCCTGTCTTCCCAACTCCCACTCCATCTGCCTACCTCTCAGTGTCCTCCCCTTCTCCCTCTTCAGAATCTGCCCGGCAGCTTAGTTGAGTGGTTGATGAGACTAAAGGGAGGGGTGGGGCTGGGGGAGCTTAGCTGACTGGAGGTCAGACCTTCAGGGGAATCTTCTAATGATCTTAGGGCGCTTAGCTGGCCTGGTCCCGCCCCCTCGCTGCCAGCCCCCTGCACTGCCCATCCTGTTCTGTTGGCTAGGAGATGATGAAGAGCCTGGCTAAGAGGAGGAAAGGGAGGAAGAGGGCCCTCGCCTAAGGAATCCATTGGCAGAAGCCCGGGAGGAAGCACAGACCCTTGCTCACTGACGTCCCCGGGAGCCAGGATGGGGCAGCAGTTCAGCGGGGAGGAGGCAGAGGAGAACGGCGTGCTGGACGTGGCGGAGCTGCAGGAGTGGTACAGGAAGTTCCTGGAGGAGTGCCCCAGCGGCACGCTCTTCTTGCACGAGTTTAAGCGCTTCTTCAAGGTCGCAGGCAACGAGGAGGCCTCCCAGTATGTAGAGGGCATGTTCCGAGCTTTCGACAAGAACGGGGTAAGGCGCCCTGAGGGGGAGGATCGATGGCTCAGGTCTCATCCCGGTGCTAAAGGAGCATCCTCAGTGGGAGCTCAGTTCCCCAGTCCTCCTGCTCTTCCTCTGCTCTTCGTTTCTCTCCATCCTCTCTCGCCTTTTCTGTCGCACTGTTTCCCCAAACTCTTCTCCCCATCATTCCTCTTTCCGTCTTCTCTTCCTCCCATCCACCTCTCCGCTCTCATGTGACTGGCCTTCCTGAGAGCTGAGGGGAAACTCTGCAGAAAGGCGCACGGCCCAGCCCTCTCTACGTGTATTTATGGACAGGGCTCCATAGCCGGAGGACCTGGTTTTTCGCACCCACCAGAGCACCCCTCGCTGTAAAGATAAGGGGCTCCAGACCTGCCCTAAATGGGCGGAGCTATCTTGGAACAGGTCGTGAGCGCCCCCTTGTTGGGGTCCTTCGAATTGAGACCGGTCAGCTCTTCCCACCCAGAAAGCTGGAGGAGGCTCCTTCCTGGACTTGGAAGTTGGACGGATTATTGCAAAAGCCCCTTTCTACTCTTCAAGCCATAAAAGATGCCATGAAATCATCCATCCACAGGGTTTCTTCCAGCCCTTGGATGGCACCAGGAGCTAAGAAGATAATATATTTTGTAAATGCGCACCTGGGAATTGAATTCAAACATTGAAATCCCTTCATTACTTAAGGCCATCCAGTCCAGCGCCTCCACAGTACTTTAAACCATTAGGTTTGCCTCAAATACCTATTTCAGTCCCCCAAATTGAGGGGGAGGTGGGTTGGACCTAGATAATTATTCTGGAGAAAGCGGTGGGTATCCCACTTCTTTGTAGGGGGAGAGCTTCACTTTCTAGAGAGAGTCACTGGGAACGCTTCTTCGGGTCCCAAACTGACCCTGGTACCGGTCAGTGCACATCTCCTCATCGCCTGTAGGGGGCGGGAGGGCGGGGTCAGCGTCATTCCCTGCAACAGAAACCTCCTTGGAGATGAACCCTATCTCGGGGCCCAGAGTGAGCTTCAGCCTTGTCAAAGCTCCTCTCCACAGGCGCCTCTGAGGCAGCAGCAGCCCTGGGAGGGAACAGGCAGAGGTTGTTATTCCAAATTCAGTGAATTGATTGACCAAGATCATATACTCAGGGGTCCTGAGTTCCAGGCAAGTGCTCCTGCCCAGAAGGCAGTTTGTTGGGTTTTTTTCAGAGAGAAAATGATTTTTCTAAGTGTTGAATGTCACAAGAGAAGTAAATAAATAGATTATATATAGCAAGAGTCACTATCATGGATTTATCAATCTTCCTCAAATTCATTTAAAATTCAGTATAATAACAATTCAAGATCTCAAAGGGATTATGAAGCCCCTGGGAATAATATGGCTGACCTCTTATACCTAATCTCCTCCTATAAATCAGCATATAATATTCATCAATTGTTTTTAAAACAACCTTTTAATTTTGGTATGATTTAAAATTTACAGAAAAATTATAATAGTGCAATTAATTCCCATGTACAATTTATCCAAATTCTCCAACTGTTTACATTTTGCCTCATTTGCTTTACCATTCTCTCCGTGTAATGTATTATGTATTTATGTATATATACATACACATAATATATACATATATGTGTATATTGTGCATATAAATATACATACATATTTTTTAGAGAAAATTATAGACATCGCAACCTTTTACCCAAGTATTCTAGTGTGTATTTTCTAAGACCAAGGGCATTCTCTTAACCTAATAAGTGATCAAATCAGGAAATTCAACAGTAATAAATTCTGTTATCTAATCGACAATCCATATTCAAGTTTGGTCAATTGTCCTGGTGATATCCATTATAACCTTTTTTTTTTTTTTTCGTTTGATCACACATTGCATTTACTTGTCCTGTCTCTTTCTTAGCCTTTAATTTGGAAACTTTAATCTCAGCTTTTCTTTATCTTATTTGACTCTGACATTTTCAAAGACTGCAGACCAGTGATTTGGGTTTGTCCCATGTTGCCTCGTGATGAGATTCAGGTTACACTTCTGGCAGAAATGCCCCAGAAGAGATGCTGTGTCCTCCTGAGTGCATCATGTCAGGGGGCACATGATGTTGGTTTGTCCCATTAGTGGAGTGGTTCACTTCGATCACTTGGATACATGGTGTTCTGCCAGGTTCCACCACTGTAAAGTGACTATTTTTCCTTTGTAATTTATAAGCATCTTATAGGGAGATACTTTGAGACTAAGTAAATTTCCTGTTGCTCATCAAGTGCTTATCCCCTGGGTTTGGCCTCAGCTGATAATTTTGTAACTCCACCGTCCCTTCTCTATTTATTACTTGGCCTCCTGCTGTAAGGAAGAGCATTCCAGGCAGGTGTTTTCAGCTCCTCTGTCAGGGACTGAGCCTTCTTTCTTTTCTTTTCCCACTTTGTGTCTCCAAACCTCCACCCGGCTCCACTTTCCACCTTGGCACAGTCTTTGTATCAGCAAGTCTTGTTTCTAGGCAGTTGGTCTGAGATTTCTGGGGCAAATAAAATCAAAAGAGCTCATAGATCTTGCTCACACATCAAAATCTGAGGTGGTGGAAACAGGGTTTTGGTGGAGCCAAGGAGGTAGGAGTACCTGGTCTCTGCTGCTGCTACGCCCCCTCCTGGTGGTAGTAGTAACACTCGTCTCTGGTGCTTGCCTGTGATACACGGGATGGAAGAAAAGGGAGGATGAAGCTCAAATGTCCTTCGGGATCCTTATGTAAGGAGTGTTGGGGGTCAGGGTTGGTTCACCAGTGCAGCCCGTTCAGGGAGAAACGACGCAGGTAATCCCACAGAGCAGATCACGTTCCTGTCACTTCTGCTCCAGCTCTTGAGTAGACAGGCATTTCCATCATCTTGGGCCCCTGTGAGTAATTGAAGCTGATGAGAGCTCGTGTGCAATTCATGAGATTAGCCCCAGCTGGAAGCTTTCCAGAGCTGGTCCGGGGGGTAGGTGTTTTTTTTTAAATTTTTTTCTATTTCTTTTTTTTTAATTTTTATTTTATTTATTTATTTTTGTCTGTGATGGGTCTTCATTGTTGCGTGCGGGCTTTCTCTAGTTGCGGCGAGCAGGCGCTACTCTTTGTTGCGGTGTGCAGGCTTCTCATTGCGGCAGCTTCTCTTGTTGCGGAGCACAGGCTTTAGGCGCGTGGGCTTCAGTAGTTGTGGCACATGGGCTCAGTAGTTGCGGCTCGTGGGCTCTAGAGCACAGGCTCAGTAGTTTGGCGCACGGGCTTGGTTGCTCCGTGGCATGTGGGATCTTCCCTGACCAGGGCTCGAACCCGTGCCCCTTGCCTTGGCAGGCGGATTCTAAACCACTGTGCCACCAGGGAAGTCCCTAGGGTGGGGGGTTTTGAAGTAAACTCGCAGGGGAGATCACTTGTCAGGAAGGGGCTGCTCTACAGTGGGCCTCAGGTAAGGCGAGGGGTCTTTGTGGAAACCGTATCATGGTGAGACAGGATGTTATGAGAACAGAAGGTTCTAGACAAAGAATGTGGGGGAATCTAGAGATCTGGAGAGTAGGGATTTGTCCGTGGTTTTTTGTTTGTTGTTCTCCCCTTGGTGCTAGACACCAGGTTCATTTTGTAGACAGTAATAGACCTTGTATGGAGTAAGACATTTCTCCCAACCTGATGAACTGGAGAAGGCATGTAGCTTGAAAGGCTCTGCCACTTGCTGGGTTGGAATTTCTTGGGCAACTTATTCAACCTCTGAGTCTCTGTTTCCTCATTCATAACATGGGGATGACAGACCTGAGGGAGATGATGTATGTAAAACAGATGATCCCTACCAGCCTTTTTTTTTTTTTTTTTTTGCGGTACGCGGGCCTCTCACTATGGTGGCCTCTCCCGTTGCGGAGCACAGGCTCCAGACGCGCAGGCTCAGCAGCCATGGCTCACGGGCCCTGCCGCTCCGCGGCATGTGGGATCCTCCCGGACCGGGGCACGAACCCGCGTCCCCTGAATCGGCAGGCGGACTCTCAACCACTGCGCCACCAGGGAAGCCCCCTACCAGCCATTTTGCACACATTTTCCTACCCAATTCTTATTTTAAAAGAAACCTAACATCTATTTTTAGTAAGCTTAATAAATAGTAATTACTAATGAAGATAGCCTTTTAAAGAACAACCAATTATCACATTGTACACCTTAATCTTACACAGAGTTCCTTAAAAGGATATTTTGCAATTATTACCTCAGTAGAGCTGGGGAAGAAAAACTGGACACAAGCCAAATAACCTTCAGTGAGCAAACAGAAAGCAAACTGGGGCCCATCCATACAATGGTGCGCCGTGCAGTAATAAGAAGGAAGGAACTGCTGATGCACAGTGACTGAGATGAATCTCCAGCGCATTGTGCTGAGTGAAAAAGAGTTACACATTATATGATTCTATTTATATACCATTCTCAAAGTGAAAATATTATTGTGATGGAGAACAGATCAGTGGTTGTCAAGTGTTACGGTTGGGGGAAAGATGTGACCCTTAAGAGGTAACACAGGAGAGTTTCTTTGTGTTGAGAGTTATTCGTATCTACACGTGATAAAATTTTGTAGAACAAGTGGGGAGGGGCAACTCGGGTAGGGGATTAAGCGGAACAAACTATTACATATGAAATAAGCTACAAGGATATACTGTACAACACAGGGAATATAGCCAATACTGTATGCTCCAATAAATGGAGCATAATCTTTAAAAATTATCAATCACTGTATTGCACACCTGGAATTTATCTAATATTGTACATCAACTGTATTTCAATTAAAAAATTCATAGAGGGGCTTCCCTGGTGGCGCAGTGGTTAAGAATTCGCCTGCCAATGCAGGGGACACAGGTTCGAGCCCTGGTCCGGGAAGATCCTACATGCCGTGGAGCAACGAAGCTTGTGCGCCACAACTACTGAGCCCGCGTGCTGCAACTATTGAAGCCGCGCACTTATAGCCCGTGCTCTGCAACAAGAGAAGCCACCGCAGTAGCCCCTGCTCACCACAACTAGAGAAAGCCCACGCGCAGCAACGAAGACCCAACGCAGCCAAAAAAAAAAAAAAAGACTACTGGTGTGGGGCGAGGAACACCTAGCAACTGCTAAGAATCTACCCTACAGAAATTACCAGAGACATAAGAAAAAATACATATGCACAAAGATGTTCATTGTGTCACATAAAACATCAAACCCATGTTCAGCAAGAGGGACTTCCCAGTATTCCTCTGAAAAAGAAGAAGAAAAGGTATGATTTAAAATAATTTTGAAGGCATGGGAAATTTTTAAATAAAAATCCAGGAACTAAAATTATAGCTACAGTCTAACCTCAATTAGGTAAATACATTGTGAGGAGTGTGGAGGACCAGAAGGAATTATATAAAGGATGTTGAATAAAACTCTTCAGGTAGGCTCATCTTATTTTCTTGGTTTTTCATTAGGCTTTTTCTGTTTCCCTCATTTGGGGCCGTGTTCTTCTGTTGCTCAAACCTTGCCTGCCCAGGCACCCCTTGAACCGGGGCTGAGTGACCTGACCCAGTGGGACAGTGGGGCTCTGGGCCAGCAATGCCATTTGTGATTACAAAGTCATGGGAATGGGCTTCCCTGGTGGTGCAGTGGTTAAGAATCCGCCTGCCAATGCAGGGGACACAGGTTCGAGCCCTGGTGCGGGAAGATCCCACGTGCCACGGAGCAACTAAGCCTGTGCACCACAACTACTGACCCTGTGCTCTAGAGCTCGCAAGCCACAACTACTGAACCCACGTGCCACAACTACTGAAGCCCGCATGCCTAAAGCCCATGCTCCGCAACAAGAGAAGCCACCACAATGAGAAGCCTGCGCACCTCAACGAAGAGCAGCCCCTGCTCGTCGCAACGAGAGAAAGCCCGCACTCAGCAATGAAGACCCAACACAGCCAAAAATAAATAAATAAAATAAATAAAAATTTAAAAAAATTTATATTAAAAAAAAAAGTCATGGGAATGACAGACACTCCTGGGAGAGATGACAATTCCAATTTTTGATTTGGAGGGCTGAGATCCTGGCCCTGAAATACGTGAGGTCCTGCTTTCTAATTTCCTGTCAAAACTATGTTAGTCTGAAATTCAGACTTAATCATTTCTTCATTGATTCATAAATATTTATGAGACTCTGGGTGGAAGTGGCATTGTGCTAAGCATGGAGGAGGGATAAAAGCAATGTAAACCCCTCTCCTTTCTCCCGGAGCATAGACTGTAGCTAGAGAATGAGACACACGAAACACTTAAGGGTAGAATAGATGGTGGGTGCTGGGAGTGTCGGAAGAGGGAGAGGGAGATCATTGTGGCTGAAGTGGTGTGAGAAGGAAGGCTTCCTGGAGGAGGGGACCCTTGAGTTGAGCCTTGAAGGACAGATAGGAGTGGGTGAGCATGGAGGCTGGGAGTAGATCCCAGGGCAGAGAATAGCACAAGCACAGATGCAGAGGCACACGGAATGCAAGGAGGAGGCAAAGCCCTGAGTTTACAGGGATGGTGGCCTAGATTAGGGCTCACACCTGCGCTCCATGGAGATAGGGCAGCGGGTGGGAGGGAGCCTCACAGCTCCCACTCCCAATGCAGGACGACACCATCGACTTCCTGGAGTATGTGGCAGCCCTGAACCTTGTGCTGAGGGGCACCCTGGAGCACAAGCTGAAGTGGACCTTCAAGATCTATGACAAGGACCGCAATGGCTTCCTTGACCGCCTGGAGCTGCTGGACATCGTGGAGGTCAGTGTCTACTCAGGGTGGGGGTGCAGGGCAGGCACCTGGGCATGTGGCCCCGCTGGGCTGTGAGTGCTGGCTGCTGAAGTGGGGGCCCCTGGGGCTGGGGGTGGGAAGGGGCATTGGAATCCTTCAGAGTGTGCTTTCCGACCACAGTGAAATTAAGCTAGAAATCAATTACAAAAAGAGAATGAGAAAATCCCCATGTGTTTGGAAATTAGGCAATCCACTTCCTAGTACTCCGTGAATCAAAACAATAATATCACACATACACACAAAGTATTGTGAACTGAATAATAATGCAAACGTAACAAAACTTGTGGAATGCAGCTAAAGCTGGACTTGCAGAAACATCGGTGGCCTTAAAATGTATATACTAGAAAATAAGAGAGGTTGAAAATTCAATGATCCAAGAAGTCATCTCAAGAAATTAGAAAAAAGAGTAAATTAAGGCCAAAGAAAGCAGAAGGAAAGAACTAATAAAAAGCAGAAATTAATGAAACAGAACACAAATGCATAAGGAAAGTCAACAAAAGCAAAAGTTGGTTTTTTGAAAAGACTAACAAAGCTGATTGACTGCTAGCAAGAACAAGCAAGGGGTAAAAAAAAGTACTACAGCTCAGACTTTGCACGAAACCTGCATTAGCCTATTACTCCCCAGAACTGCACTCCGAGGAGGGGATTGTTGGTCCATTTTACAGATAAGGAAATCGGCCCGTGGAGGTTGTGTGGTTTGCCCAAGTTCATCCACCAGGAGGTGCTGGGCTGCCTGTAACCCCTGAGCCTCCCAGCACCGTTAGTGGGGCCTGCTTTGTGCCAGGCGCTGCACTGGGCAGGGGGGACCCAGAAGGCACACCTCTGTCCTCAGAGCCCCAACCAAGGACTAAGGATAACCCTCACATTTGTCTGTCTCTTCCCCGTTTCACTTCCAAACGTTGCCTCATTGCCAGAAACAGGGCAAGGGAGACACCTGTGCTTTTCCCTCTCCCGTCATCCTATTTCACACACATACACACACATCTATAAATATACTAAAATCTCTTTTCCTCTCTGAATCTCCATTTTTTCCTCTGTAGTGTGGAGTTTAGACCATCACTGTGCCGTCCACATCCCTCCTTAAAGGTTTTGGGTGTCAGCTCTGACACTCACAGTGGAAATGCCAAAGGCGTGGGGCAGAGGCGGTGTGTGAAGCCGGGAACTCCTCGGTTGGAATTAGGCCAATGGGACCCTGAGGGAACAATGGGACCCACGGGTCACTTTTAATTTGGTCCCGTGGTCCTCAGATGCACAGACTGGGGGGCAGCGCTGGGGACAAGCTGCCAAGGTATGTGGGTCCTGGGGAGAGGGCAGGGTGTGCAGGGTCTTGTGGATACCGCCGGGTTCTCTCCCACAGTCCATCTACAAGCTGAAGAAAGCCTGCAGGGTGGAGATGGAGGCTGAGTGGCAAGGCAAGCTGCTCACACCTGAGGAGGTCGTGGACAGGATCTTCCTTCTGGTGGATGAGAACGGAGATGGTAATGGGCAGAGAGGATGGTGGGGCGAGTGGCGGGCACGGCACCCATCCTGGATCACCCCACTTTCTATCCATGTGACCTTAGGCGAGGCCCTTCACCTCCTGACAGTGAGATGGGTGTAGAGGGGAATACCTAAACTAACAAGGGTGTCACTAGCATGTGAGGTTTGTAAGAGTGATTAAAACTCCTGTGGGAGTTGCTGATGGAGGCCAGGCAAGCGCAGTGGAAGAAGAGAAGCTTTGGAGTCGGGCAGACCAGGGAGCTACATTTACCCTCTCAGCCTGGTCTCAGTTTCCTCACCTGGAAAATGGGGCTAAGAACGGTTGAAAGGAAAAAATGGGGTCATGTACTTAAGAGCCAGCTACTTGGGCTCTCCTCGCCGTAGCTCAGAGCCCCAGCCCCAGGCTGCACAGGGAGGCGGCTGGCTGGGAACACACCCAGAAGAGCCCTCAAGAGCATTCTGAGGGTACCGCGGGCAGAAGTAAAACTTAAACTCACTTGCAAATAAAGTCCCTTAAAGAAACCCTTGAAGGTTCCAGGTGACTCCTGGAGAATCAGGGAATCGACAAGGCCCAAGCTTAGGCCCTGAGGCTGCAGGCTTATCTGTGTACAAGGTGTAGGCGCACCCAAGCAGAGAAGGCCTCAACTCTCACCCCCACCCCACTTCTTCCATCCCCCTGTGACCGTCTCTCCTACCCCTCGTGCAGGCCAGCTGTCCCTGAGTGAGTTCATTGAAGGCGCCCGTCGTGACAGGTGGGTGATGAAGATGCTGCAGATGGACGTCAATCCCGGTAGCTGGATCTCTCAGCAAAGGCGGAGAAGTGCCATGTTCTGAGGGCTCTGGGGTCCTGGGAGCCCTCCAAGACTCCAGGCTCACCAGGTTTCCAGAGCAGTGGGAGGGTCCCTGGCTCAGCCTGCTTCTGCCCACTCTTATCCTGGCTTGGACTTCCCGGCATCCCCTGTGCAGGGGGTGGGGCTGAGTGGGGAGGGGAGGGGCCGTTGGTCTCAAGTGGCCAACAGGACCCGGTCCATTGGGAGGATTCACAGGGTGGTGAAGGGAACAGGCTTCCTCTCCCCCTTCAGCTGCTCCTGGGAAAGCTAGGCCTTGGCTAGGTGGTTGTGGGGTTTCCACAAATTCCTACATGGTTCATAGCTGGAAGCAGGGAAAACTGAGGGGTAGGGGTTCCATAGATGAAATTAGCAATGAGAATGCCCACCCAGTGTGAAACTGACTAGTAGAAGGGTGGGGCTGGCAGGTGTTGTTGACTCTGAAGAAAAGGTAGAAGGGATGGATAATAATCGGGGAGAAGGGATGGATAATAATTACATCACCCCAGGATCCTGAGGAATGTTCATGGGAGGACTCTTGCCTCTTACTCTCCAAGTTGTCCTTGCCAAGGGTGTCAGGAGGGAAACTTGCAACAAGTAAGGCCGTGGTCTTCCTGCCCTTGGAGGGGGTCAGCTGTGCTTAAAGGGGCTGTTTCAGCTCTGCCCTGGTGCTGCTCCCCCAGCCCCTGCTGCCAACCCCTCCCAACCCTCCTCTCCCCCTCCCTACCCCTCATCCCTCACACTCACCTCTCCAACCCCCGCCCCCAGAATGGACCCTCCACAATTCCCCATCACAGGCCCACAAGCCAAATGTGTCTCCTTAAAGGATGGAGAAAACTTTACTCTGTCTCTGGAGAGAACTGGGGCCTGCCAACCTGGGTTCTAGGCCAGGCTTTGCCTCCAACTGCTGTGTGACCCAAGACGGCCATTTCTTTTCCCTAACCTTGGTGTCTCATCTGCACGGTGAGCAGGTTGGGCTAGACAAGCAGTTTTCAGATTATTATTTTTTTAGATGTGGAATTCTTTTGGCCGCACTGCACAGCTTGTAGGATCTTAGTTCCCCGACCGGGGATTGAACCCAGGCCCTCGGCACTGAGAGCGTGGAGTCCTAACAACTGGACTGTGAGGGAATTCTCTAGACGTGGAATTACTTTTGTTATACAAACTCTATGTGCAACCCCAGTACATAAACTAGATTAAAAGGCAGTCACTCTGGGGCTTCCCTGGTGGCGCAGTGGTTAAGAATCCGCCTGCCAATGCGGGGGACACGGGTTCGAGCCCTGGTCCAGGAAGATCCCACATGCCGTGGAGCAATTAAACCCGTGCACCACAACTACTGAGCCTGCGCTCTAGAGCTCACGAGCCACAACTACTGAAGCCCACGCGCCTAGAGCCTGTGCTCTGCAACAAGAGAAGCCACCGCAATGAGAAGCCAGCACACCACAACGAAGAGTAGTCCTCGCTTGCCGTAACGAGAGAAAGCCCGCGCGCAGCAACGAGAGAAAACCCGCACGCAGCAACGAAGATCCAACGCAGCCGTAAATAAATAAATTATTTATTTATTTATTTAAAAAAGAATCCGCCTGCCAATGCAGGGGACATGGGTTCAAGCCTTGGTCCGGCAAGATCCCACATGCCACGGGGCAACTAAGCCCGTGCGCCACAACTACTGAGCAGCGAAGAGTAGCCTCCTCTCGCTACAACTAGAGAAAGCCCGCATGCAGCAACGAAGACCCAACGCAGCCAAAAATAAATAAATAAAAGGCAGTCACTCTGGTTGCATGGGGTGCCGAGGAACTCAGAAAAGGAACTCATGTGACTAGATGTTTCTGTGTTGTATGAAGAATAAAACTAACTTGTAGAGCCTGTGATTTCATGGGCATTATATTCACATAAAGTTTCCTTTAGAAACAAATGTAAGGTAAAAAAAATAGTTGATTAAAAAATAATAGTAATCCAGCTGGGGCACAGATATGCCCCAAATCATGAAGATGGTATGTGAATGAGGTTGGGGATATGTCCCAGTTCTATCCAAATACCCTCCCAGCTTTGACCTCCAGGATTTCCCAAGAGGCAGCCACCAAGAGAAGCAGCAGAAATGTCAACTCCCTTTTTTTCCAGGTTGCCCCAGGCATTGAGCTCCACCTTCCCTCCATGTCTGTGCTCAGGCTGGCGGCCCCCGGCTGACTTCCCAGTCTGAAGTGGTTCACGTGATGGACAGGACGGTGTGAGCGAAACACATCCTCTCCTCCCCGCCCAGGGGGCTCTCTGCAAGCTGGGGATTTACCCCCCTTTCCGCTTGTTTGCTCCTTCCCACCCCTGGATTTTTTTTACTCCCTGAACTTCCCCCACACCCCACTGAAGCGAAGACTCAAAGTTCAGAAGGAAAGAGCATCTTTGAAAGAATGGTCATAACTGCTCCAGCCTATGTCTCTCCCCAGGTTCTTGGACAGGTGTTCCTAAAGTTGGGGTGTGCAAAGAATGGGGATAGAGCCCATCTATAACAGACTGTTCCACTTCCCAACTGGCTGTCAGGTATCACTGCAGCAAGAGGGATTTAGGCTAGATCAGGGATGGTCAGGACACTTGCCATAAACAATTGAGTCATAATCCTGTGGGGAACCATGTGGCACCATGTGCCACCAAGGGGCCAGCAGGGGAAGAACGAGGGTGTTGTGCAGTCACTTCTGAATAAATATGGATTTCCTCTGGATAAAGGAGCACTGTCTATAGTATCATATTTTATTATAATGATGCTTGGCCTGTGAGTTCTTTGAAGATGAGAACTGTCGTCTTCTTTGCACGTCTAACATCTAGCATTAATACAAAGTAGGTGTTCGATAAACGCTTGTTGAAGGGAGGAACGAATCAACACAGACCACACAAGTACACTCTGGGATGCTGGGGGCAGGATGGGTGTGTGATACAGCACCCAGATGGAGGCCGCAGCCACCAGATCTGTGTGATCCCATTAGAGTCCCGGGAAAGCCCACCTCTGCAACAAAGCTTCTCTGTCCAGAAGAGCGTGGAACTGGAGAAGCTCAGTGGAAGAGCTGGTAAAAGCTGGGAGAGGGGCCAGAAGGGGCTGGGGAGGAGCCTGAGGAATGCTGAAGGCTTCCCCCAGCAGGGAGCGGTCACCACCAGCTGAGTCGCACAGAGGGTTCAGGAACCCTCCTTCCCTGTCCCCTGCTCTGAATCCCCACCCCTGCCCCTCTGCTGCCACCATGTGCCCCAAGCAGGTGAGCTGAGCCTCTGAGTTCAGAAGACTCCATCTAGTATTAAAACAACGAGACACCAGGCACCACCACACACCCATCCCCAATACAGAAACAGCAGGGCGGTGGGCTCAGCCAGCTGCTTCCGCTGCCTCACTTTCCCTGCCACCAGCTCCCTCCTCATCCTGCTCTCCATTCTGGAGCCTGCGCACAATGCGGGTAAGGTCCAGGCTTCGGGTTAGCGTGTCCAAGAGCATCTTGTCCTTCTGGACGCCCTCCATGAACTCCTCCAGGGAGAGTTCCCCTGGGGTAGAGAGAAAGGGCATCATGGGCAGGAGGCGTTCACATCTGCTCTCCGGGGCCCAGAGCTGCAGTCTTGTAAGGGGGACAGAACCAAGGCTGGAGGAAGTGGCTGTGAATGGGGCTGGCCAAGGAGCCAGAGGCCAAAGTCTGGTGCAGACATCCCCAAAAGCCAGCTCTGTGGCCGGGGCGGAGGCAGGCAGAGGAGGTGGCCAGCAGCGGCCCTTTTGTGCCTCCGTCTCCCCTTCTGCCCTCTCCCCTGGGGACCCTGGTGACACCCCCAGTGACCCCTCCCCTGGGGACCCCCAGCGCGGCCTCACCATCCCCATTGACATCAATCTTGGAGAACACTGTATCGGTGAACTCCTCTGCGGTCATGGTCGAGTCGCTGCAGGGGTTAATGGTTCGGATGGCCTGGGAGGGAAGAAGAAGTGAGAGGCCCCGTCCTAATTAGTCTCAGCGGTAGGAGACGGGCAGAGCGAGCACATCAGGCTCCCAACAGCGTGTGTGTGTGTGTGTAAGGTGAGTACAGATCAAGGTGCCTGAGGCCTCAGGCAGAGCTGGGACTGTGCTTCGACATATCTTGGTACAGATGAGGAAACTGAAGCCCAGAGAGCAGAGGAAACCTGGCCCGGGTCACGCAGCTGGTGAAGGCCGAGCCACCCGGGGGAAGTCAGTCCCAATCCTGTCCCCTTCCTAGCACGCTGTTCCGCCATCTTGAGACCCAGCCCCAGGCTCTCAGCTCTGGCTCCGCCCCTGCCCGGCCCTCTGCACCTGGAGTTACCCGGATGATGGTGAGAAGCTCGTCGCGGTCGATGCATCCGTTGCCGTCCACGTCGTAGAGCTTGAAGTACCAGCGCAGCTTCTGTTCCACCTTCCCCTTGAGGACAAGACTCAGCGCCGCCACGTACTCCATGAAGTCGATGTAGCCGTCCTGTGTGAGGGGCACGGCCGCCTGAGCCCCCTCTGCCTGGGCCCCGCCCTCGGAGCACCCGGGGCCCCAGGATACGCTGAGCCCAGGCCCGGACCCGCGCCCCGCCCCCTTGGCGCCCACCGGGTTACGCCCTCCTGGACGCCAGTTATAGCTCACCCTACCTGCCGCAGGATGGTTTATCAAATTTGATAAACCAGTCCCCCCTAGAGTATGAATGGCTTATGCTATCCCTTCACAGGTATTTTGGTTCCAGACGTCACTGGCTGCTTCCCTGTGATCCTCAAACTTCAGCCTTCCAGTTTGGGGGGTAGGGTGTAAGAGTGTGTAGGTGGGAGGAGAGACAAGGACTCCCCAGGGATGGGGGCGTGGTTTGGATGAGCTGTAACTAACCGAGATAAGGGGTACAGGTAGATGGGGAGGCACCGAGCGCCTTTCTCATTCTTCCCTTTATTCTTTGAAACTTACCAAGCACCTACTACGTGCTGTGATAGGCTGAGGATTCAGAACTCCGAAAGATAGAACCCTGTCCCGACGGGAGCGCAATGTTGAGGACGCAGGTTTGAATCCTGGCCTCACCCTCTCAGATATGTGGGATCTGGGACAAAGGATTCTATATGTCTCTGGCCCTCGATTTCCTCACCTGTGATAGTTATAACAGCTGCCACCTGCATGGGGTTGTTGTGGGCTTAAATGAGCGCATGTGTGTAAGGCACTCAACACTGCCTGGCACATAGTAATCACTCAGTAAACGTTAGCTATTGTTATTACCACTATACCATTACTGTTATTATTATTACTATTATTATTATCAAGAGATCATTGTGCCATCATGATGTATATTCAGTGACAGCACATCTGGACAGGACATTATGGACTCACAGAATAGGGGAGCACCCAGGCAAGGGCAGCAGGGAGGCTTCCTGGGGGAGGCGCTGCCCTCATTGAGTCTTGGAGGGATTGGCCAAGGGGGAAGGTGGTGGAAGACATTCCTGCGGGATATTTCCCCAGGACCCTCCACATGTTCAGCAGCTGACCCTCTGCCTGGCCCTGCCAGCCCTACCAATAGGGTCAGAGAAGCAGGGAGCACAGGCCTGCTTCTGCCCACCTCCCCCAAGCCAAGTGAAGCTGGGAGAGGGAAGCCTTGTCATGCAGAGAGGCTGAGTACTGTAAGGAAAGGAGCACTGGACTCAGAGCACATGACTTGGAGTCCAGTCCCTGTTCCTCCACTTACTCACAACCATGACTCTGGAACCAGGAAGTTACTGAGAGGCAGATTTGGGATCGGTATCAAGAACTCTTAGGCAGGGTTGCCCGTGGTGGAATGAGCCTCGTGCAGTAATGACCTCCCTGTCACTGAAAGTGTGCAAGCAGAGGCTGGGGTAATGTTATTAGGGATGTGGCAGAGGTTGGGTATGAAGGCCTCTGAGATCTCCCGATTGTGTGCTGCCCTTTGGCCTTAGGTGAGACCTTAACCACCTGAGCCCCGTGGTAGGCATCACACTCATAGTGAACATCTGCGTAGTGCTTCCCCGTGTTTAAGGGCTTTCCCTTATGCCTTAGCTCAATCAGTCCTTGCCCAACCCTCCTTTCAGGATCGTTGTCAGGATGGAGCCAGGCGCCCCTGCAGCTACGCTCAGAGAAGCAAGAAGACTGCTATCGAAGTTTCCTCTGGGCAAGGGGACACAGGGTGAGGGTACTTTTGCTTTTCATTTTTTATCTTTCTATATTGTTGGAAACTTTTACAATGAGCTGTAGGTTTTTGGTAGTTAAAATCGTTTTTAATTTTGGAATTTTTTGTAATTTAAAAAAAACATGGCTAAAAAGGGGCAATGGAAAGGTATGTGCACTGGTGCCAGAAAGACCTAAACCATGTCTTAGGAGAGGTGTGACCTTGGACAAGTCCCGTAGCCTCTGCAAGTCTCATTTCCTCAGCTCTGAGATGGGAATGACAGTATGCGCTTTTCAAGATTGTGGTCTGGGTTAGATTCAGTAATAAGACTACAGCGATACTTTTTCTTCATGCTTCATATGATGTTTTACTCACTTTACTTCTTTAATCTCGCAACCACCCCTGGGTATTTTTGTCCGCATTTTCAGATGAAAAGCTAAAGTTGAAAGAGGTTAGGCCACACACTAGTGAATGACAAAGCCTTTCCTAGAAACTGAAGTCTCCTAAATGCCACCCAGCGCTCAGATGCAGGTATGGAAGATTTACATTGATTTGTCTGCACCTGTGTGATTGCCGGGTACAGCCAAGCCCAGGCAAAACTTTGAAGCAAACGAAGCATATGGCGGTTACCCAGGTCACACTCCCCACTCGTAGCTATACCCCCAAACCCTGCGCACCCAGTGCAGTACCCTAGGATACGGCTCTCTTCTAATTCAGGGGCTGGCAAACTTTTTCTATAAAGGGCCGAATAGCACATATTTCAGTTTTGACTGTCAGTAAAATAATGGGTGTGGTGTGTTATAATAAAAATTCATTTACAAAAATAGACCCATGGGCTATTGTTTGCACTGCCCTGTTTAACTTCTCTCTGTCTCAAAACTTCCCAGTGCTGTGTCCCATCTCGTAACTAACCTGCCCTACTGCTTTATGCTGGCGACAGTGGTTGGAAGCAATGTTGCCTGAAGTGTGATTTATCCCATTGCTGTGTACAAGGCACTTTAGATGTTACAAAGATGCTCTTCAGTTTAACAATTAGCAGGTATGTATTTAAATTAGTGTATGTTATATAATATATAACTATTTCATAAAATTCATAATTTCTCATATAGTCATTCACTCAAATAAAAGTATTGATTGAGCACCTACTGTGTTCCAGGCACTGTTCTAGGTGCAAAGCCTACAGCAATGAACAGGAAAGGCAGAAATCCCTGCCTTCATGGAGCTCACATTCCAGCCGGAGAAATTGACAATAAACATAGCAACTAAATGTTATTCAGTATCATGTATTAGAAGATGAGACATGCTCTGGGGGAAAAGGGGAGGACTAGGAAATGCCACGGTGGGGGCTAGTCCTAGTTAAATGAGGTTGAAACCAGGACATCAGGGCAGGTGTCAGTGGGAAGGAGACATTTGAACAAGTCTTGCAGCCGGGGAAGGTGTGAGCCAAGCAGAATTCTGGAGGAAGAGAGTCCCAGGCAGCACCCAGGCCCGAAGGTGGGGATGTGTGTGGAATTGAGGAGGTCAGGTTTGGGACAGTATAGGTGGTGCTTACATGTGACAAGAGATGGCATATGAATGACTCAGGTTAGGCAAATACAGGGTTGATGGGTTGCCCCTCCCTGGTATCATACATGTAATCTTAGGGGGTCCTTCTGAAGGTTTCCTTAACAGACAAGAAGCTGAGCTATTTCAGTGCATTTGGGTACAAGGTGTTGAGGCTCAACCGTGGACTCTGCCCCCTCCTTTTCGGGAAAGATCACTTCTTCTGGAGCATCTTGGGGGACCAGCCTGATGATGCCATCCCTCTGGGTCTCCATACCTTGGGCTCCAGTACTCTGACCCTGCATCCCTTTCAGGAAAGCCCTTGGGCACCATGGTGCTGCCCTTGAGGCTGGGACTCAAAGCCCATAATCTGCTTTGGCCCCTTGATCCTAAACATTAGTGAGTTTTAAATAGCCTCTGAACCCCGGCTTTCCCTAGGAGCCCTGCCTACAATGATGTTTGGACCCTATGGGCAGTGAGTAGAGCCGGGAAAGCTCTGGGCGACCTCTCCCTGGTGTGCAGTTGGACATATGGCAGCATCACATCCTCACCTTCAAGGGAACACCAGCCGGGGTGGGGACCAGCAGGGGTGGGGAGATGGGTGTGTAGATTTACGTTCTTCTACCACTACATCTTGACTGAATTGCTCCAGATAAATAGAAGATTTGCTATGAAACACCAAGGAACACCTTAACTAATGCTCCCGACCTCCATGACAGATACCGATGAATAAGCTGAGGCGGAGAGGGGGGAAAATGGGCTCCAGGCCACCCAGCTGATGAAAACTGGGGGCCCAAACTCACAGTGCCCCTCTATCTCATCAGGAAGTCCTTACCCAATGCACCCAGGTGATTCCTTGGGGAGACATATAATTTGACAGCTGCGCAGACCTTTAATCCCTCTTAGGATGAACTGAGGTCACCAGGTGTTTGGGAGTTGGAGTAGCCTGGGTTCCCCAGTGACCAGGCAACCCTGACTGTCCCCAGTTCTAGTGTCCACAGGCCATCATGGGATGGGTGACCCAAGTAACATGGGCCTGCCCATCCCAGACCAGCCGGGCTGAAGCTCATCACCCTGCTCTCTGCTCTCCACCCTTCCTCCTCCTGCATCCCGTGAGCATCTAATGGCCTGTGCAGAAGCACCACGTACAGTGCCAAGCACTTAGTAGGTGCTCAATGACTGTCTTGTAAGTGTTCATATTTGTTCTGGAATAAACTGTGCATGTGGAAGAGGCAGAGGAAGCCAATAGGTTTGGCCTCTGGGCGCACTGATCGGGGGCCTCTGTCTTCCGCTGGGGAGCGAGGGCAGGGACGATGGCTGATTCCTTTCTGAACCCCTAGTGCCTGAGGCACAGTAGGCGCTCAATGAACGTTAGAAAACTGGAATCCCTGATGGCGACACTCGACCTCCCAGATAAATGAAGTCACTCCTCCAGCCATTCTCACACCTTCTTCTCCCCACCCCCATGCTGGCTGGGGGGGGGCGTCCCTCCAGCACTCCCCACCCAGACCCCTGCTCACTTTGTTGAAGTCAAAGGTCTCAAACATCTGCTCCACGTACTGGCTGGCCCACGGGCTCAGGTTCTTGAGGCCGAAGAACTGGCGGAACTCGTAGAAGGTGAGCTGGCCGGAGGGGCACTCGGTCATGAACTTCTTGTACCACTGGTGGCACTCGGTGCTGCTCAGCTCCTCCACCGACTTACCGTCTATAATGTTCCCCATCGCCCAGGCCCACGGGAGGCTGACGCCCCCGACGGACTGGTTCTTTTTTCCCTGCTGCTCCTCGCACCCGGGCCTCGCACCTGGGCTTCCTAACACCGGGCCCTCCTCTCCCACAGGCCTGAGTCCCGCAGATCTGAGCGAGGGAGGGCCTGGTGAATCAAAAAGTGCAGGGAAATGATAGGAGGAAACGAGCAGAAGGGAGAAGGTAATGGGGGCTGTGCAAACCTACACCCAAATCCAGGGGCTGCCGGAGAACTCGCGTTAAAAGTCCCCACTAAATCCTGGCAGCCAATGGAGACCTACTCCCTGGGAAGAGGAGTGAAAATAGAACAAAGCTTAGAGGAGCAGAGGCCCAGGATTACAGCCCTGAGCTGGAGGTGAGAGGATTTTCTTAGCCAGTATGCAATCTCCTTATCCCTTCTTACCAGGACAGAGTGGGTGGCCAGCCAGCAGCTGTGCTGATCCTGTCACTTCCTCTGCCTTCTCCTCCTATTTTGAATGGGTCCTCAATGTTTCTGGTTCCTGCCCTCAGACACGGCATTGAGGTACCTATGAGAAAGAGCTGGCTTTTCTTCCAGAGCTGGGCCAAATTCGGGCGCTTGGTAGGGCTGCTGTGTATAGTTATCCAGGCTGTGCACTGCTTGGCTGTCACAACCGAGGGGTTCAAGTCACACCACGGATGGCTAACATATGAGAGTGTCTGGGTGATGCAGAGTTTGTGGGCTTCCAAGACGAGTCCTAAGTAGCCAAAGGGAACCCCCTCCTACATAAAACTGCACAAATACCCATAGCCACACACACACACACACACACACACACACACACACACACACACACAC